>NC_134866.1:6879285-7210000 GCF_049852395.1 Peromyscus maniculatus bairdii | reverse complement strand
GAACAGGAGAAGGGCTGTCTCCCTCTACAAGTCCCTAGAGGGAGCCTTGAGTCCATTCGCCTTTCCTAGAAATGATGCAGATGTTCCTGCTAACTGGGATATCGGTGCCCTACCCAGACAGCTGTGGCTCATCACTCACTAATGGCCACAACATGGCCAACAGAGAAGAAAAGCTCCACACCATTTGCTAGGACTGTGAATAAACAACAGTGGCACAAATAAATAGGAACGTTAAGGATAATTCTTGGGCCCAGTAAATACCTTTCAGTCAGCACTTAGAAAGGGGCTTCCTTTTAAAGCAAAAATCACACAGGAAAACAGCAGAAATTTAAATCAATAAGCTTGAACTGTAGATATGAGAGTAATATATGTTACTTCTCATATAAAGTCTAAATACATATTACTTTTTAAAATATAGTGTCATTTTGTGTATATATGCATGGTGGAGGGTGCTTGCTCATGAATGTGCCTGAGGAGGCCTGAGTCTGATGGAACCTGTCTCCTTTATCACTCCCCACCTAATTTTTTAAAAAATATAATGTCTTACTGAACTTGGACCTTGTAGATATAGCTAGACTGGATGGTCAGGGAGCCTCTCTACCCAGTCACCCCCAACTAATGCTGGGGTTACAGATGCTTGCTACTGCATCCAGCTTCTATGTGAGTCTAGGGATCCTGATGCAGGTTCTCATACTATTGTATAGAAATTTTGTCTGAGATAAAACTTCCCATCTTAGAAGAAACCTTACCAAGACATGGGATATTCTAAAAGGAGCCAAAACACTCCATCCAGAAACAAAGCTGGTAAAGCTCAGGAAGTCAGCAACTCAATAGATTCAGGAATCCCATAAAACTAACTGGATTCACTAGACCCTCTCCTCTCCTTGCCTCTGTGAGCAAGGACTGCAGAGACACATTCTCAGACAAGCTGAGACACCTAAAAAGGCTCAGATCTGCACAGACAGACAGAAGAAGCAGACATCGGTGACTCCCTTTGAAGAAGCAGAAATCATCCAGTCCCCTATGAAGAGGCAGAAAAAAGCCAATCTGCCTGAAAGAGGCTCAGATCCACAGTGCTACCTGGAAAGGGCGCGCTCCAACCTGCTGAGCTGCCTCCAGGCTGTGCAGTGCACTATGGGTTGCCTGAACTGTCACCATGGGGTGGGCTTTGGAGATGGAGCTGTCTTTGAATCACTGCTCCCATAAGTAACCCTGACCCATATTCCCATTACCCCAAGAAAACTCATTGGCTCACAGAGTTGGGTTATGTTAGCATCTGTACTTAGGTCTATTGTCAGTTACCTATGTGAGCTGAGGAGAAGTTGGTACACATCTCCCCAGGAACAGTGTCACACAACACACAAGCACTTTACCCACAAATCCATCCCCTATCCCAAAACACAAACGTTCATTCATGTGAGCTTTCATTCTGTCAACTTTGAGAACCCGCAAATGCATTCTTTTTGCCTCAAATATTTGTTGGTTTGTTTCCATGTTCCATTTTTTTTATTACACAAGCTTACATAATGCTTTTTTCATCCAAGTGTATAGAGTATTTTGAGCATATCCACCATAGCTCACTACCTATACTCTTCTTTAACCCTTCTGTTATCCAGATAATGGCAGTCATTGATATCACAGTCCAGAGCCTCCAAGGCCCTGTTTTGTTGAAACAGATTCATGGCCCTGGCACAGCCCCTTGATGACTCAACTGTGCGTATGTGGGGCCAGTGTTTCCCCACTCCTTGTACAAGAGAAATAAGGAGGGGACTCACAGTTCTACACCAGCTCTGTTGCTACAGCTGCAAAAGTCCCCACATGCTTTTATAAGAAGCAGCTTTTTTATATGCTTTTTAGTCTGAAAAAAAAAGCACTAAACAACACAGGAATGAGGAGGCAGGACTGTGTATCTCAGGTCTAGAATTAGATAGTAATTATGGGTATGAGACATTTGAATACGATGGTATCTATCGAACTGCACATTGCAGAAGAAAATATATCTCAATTTTCAGATCAATTACATTAAATTGCTCTAAACAAGCACAATAAAATTGGTTTTGTTTATTTTTTTGTGTGTGTGTGTGAGTGTGTGTGTGTGTGTGTGTCTGTCTGTCTGTCTGTCTGTCTGTCTCTCTGTGGGCATGTGAAGGTCAGAGGACAACTTACAGTAGCTGGTCCTCTCCTTTTTCCACATGTGTCCTGGGAACTGAACTCAGGTCATTAGTCTTGATAACAATTATCTTTACCCTCTGAGTCTTCACACCAGGACCTATTTTCCCATTTTAAAATAAAAAATATATTACAGTACTATTTAGAAGACATGAGAAAAGAAAGAGGCTTACAGAAATACTAAGCCCACCACAGATAGAAGCATACAGGAAAACATAAAAAATCACAAGTGAGAAAGAGACTAATGACTATGCACAATGTCACCATCGAGAACATAAGTTGGTGAGCCGCACTTCAATCATCAGCCTGTTGGCTAGTAGGGTAAAATCCCCCCTGAAGCTATACCCTTTATGTTGTTTTGGACTAAAATAATACCAACCTTGTCTTCTTTTCAGTGGAGAAAATGAGTTAGAAAGAAAATAATCGATTTGGTAATAAAGAGTACTATCATGATCCTCTCCTCAGAATGCTTATCCTTACATCTGGGCTCGTGTGCAGATTTACAGAGATTATGGAGCCCTGGGGACAAGGCTGCCCTTTACCTGCAGATCTGTTTCTACCTTTTCTGCTGACTGGGAAGAAGGTACCATTAGATTATCCTCTCTCATTTCTGTTTTCCAGGAGTCTGCTAAGGCCACCATATGTGATTTCATTGTTCTCATCCTAACAGCATTACTAGAAAAAGATCTTTTCTCCTTCCCTTTTTTTTATTTCTATTCTAGTAACCTTCTGATCTTCTGATACTGTGCTATCTCCACAAGGGAATGGTTTGGCTTATCTCAAATCTTCTCACTGTAGCATTTAGACTTCTCTGAGGTGGATGGTATCTCAATGTCTTCCCTCTCTATGGCTGCCTTCCCTCCTCCTTTTTCTAGTTTCATTTGCTCAGTTTCTCTGTCCAGCTCACCAGGCTATTTCAATGGCCAAAAGGGATTCTTTATCTGGGGCTCAGAGCATAGCCTGGGGTGCTCTCAGAGTCAGATGCAGACATGAATGCCTTTCAATTTTCCAGGCATCCCGGGAGCCTTTTCTTGGTGCTCAGGAAGATAAAAGCACCTTATATACAGTACACACTTTTGTATCAAACATGGATTACTACCTGACACCCTTAGTCACTTCAGTTTATATCAAAGCATTGGCAGTTGCAGCGTAATGAAAAATCCTTGGGAAGTGTAGACAATTGTGGGATCAATTAGGTTCTGAGAGGCACTGTGAGCCTGAAGACAGGGTCAGATGGAAATAAGACTGATGCCCACCCTGCTGAGACAGCCTAGACAAGAAAGCAATTCAAGATCGGCACACCACATGCATACTTACGTGAAATAAACAATAAAAACTTTCTCAGTAATTAGGGAGAAAAAGCTGTCTTTGTGGAATACCTAAATGCAAAAAGTTACAGATAAACCAGCGGATGTCCTTTAAATATACTGAAACCATCTATACATAGAAATGGAAACATAAACATTACAAACAACAATTACAATGAGCTATCAAATGCTTATAAGAAAATAAAATCAAGAAAACACAGACACACACAGAAAATTGCTGTATTTCACAGAGAACAACAAAGTTCCCCGGGATGAAGAAAATGTCACGTAGACACCATCTTCTCTTCGGGGAATGTATAATTTTTCATAAAACTTCAATAAGAGTTTAATGATGTATTCTTCATACTGCAGAAATTGATTTGAAATTAAATCTAATTAATACAGGAGTGTGCTGTTGGCTTTCTATTTCTGTGGAAAATGCATGAGATCAGGAGAAGAGACGTTTATTTGTTTACAGTTTCAGATTGTGGTTGCTTGGTTTCATAGTTTAGCCCTGGTAGAGAATGCAGGGTTGAGCAAAGTTATTCACCAAAAAGCAAGATTAGAAATGAAGGATTGTAGGTCTCAACATGCTGTTACAAATGTAGGCCTGGGTTCCTCTGCCTCCAGTTAGACCTCATCTTCCAAATCTCCACTATTTACCAGCACAATCAGCTCAGGACCAAGCCTCTTACCCAAATCTTTGAGAGTTATTTAAAACCAAACCATAAATAATTTAACTAATACTTATTAAATATATTTATTTTATAAATATATTAAACATATTTATTGAAGATTTTCTATGGCAGTTTCCTAGCAGAGGAATGGTAACCCAGTTACTAAAAGATTCACATGTCTATGCTAAGTAGGAAAATTTCTAAATCAGTAGATAAATAATTGATTAGTCAAAGTTGATTCTGGGATAATTAACTACTATCTGAGAGAAATTAAAAGTATGTCTCAAAAATATTAAGCCAGGGCTATGCTTCATCCTGATTGTCAGTTCAATGGCATTTAGAATCCAAATGAAAACAAATCTCTGGGTACTGCTGTGAGGGCTAACTGAGGTGGGGAGACCTGGGTGGTCAGTACCATCTATTCCATGGCTAGTGTCCCGGACTGTGTCAGGAGGGGGAAGCCAGAAGCCAGGCATGGTGGCACCCTCCTTTAATCCTAACACTCGGGAGGCAGAAGCATACTTGTACAGATACACACACACACACACACACACACACACACACACACATACATACACACATACACACACATACACATACACATACACACATGCACATACACACACATACACATACATACACACACATACATACACACACACATACACATACACACACACACATACACATACATACACACACACACATACACATACATACACACACACACACACACACACACACACACACACACACACACACAGAGGGGGGGCGCATACTTATATCTCTGTGAGTTCAAGGCCATACTTATTTCCATAGTGAGTACCAGGCCAGCTAGAATTATGTGGTGAGATCCTGTCTCACAAAAACAAAACAAAGAAAGGGGGAAAAAGGAGGAAAGAAGGTGAAGGCAGCGGAGGTGGTAGCCAGCTGAGCACAATAAAACTATCTTTGTGCACTGCCTTAGTGCTGAGGTAATGGGAGTGGCCACTTGAAGCTCCTGGTGCTGTGTCTTCCTAGCCTTGATGGACTGGATATTCAAACTGAACGAAAATAAGCCTTCCTTCCTTAAGTTGCTCTCTCAGAGTATTTTGTCACAGCAATGAGACAAGTAACCAATACAGCCGGTTTGAATTTGTTATGTAAATTTTAAGAAGCCTTCTAAGAGGGAAATGGAGGTTCTTTTATGGCAAATTAAAAGATAGGGATGGTACGCCAATGAATACCCCCAAAGTGATTTCCAATAGTGCAAGCTCAAGAAGCCATATTTAAAAACTCATCGTCATGTACCTGGGTGTGCTATGGATAACTTTACTTTTGAACATTTTGATAACCAGTTGACCTTCACCTTCACCTTCTTTGCTGGACAACAGCAGCAGACGCACTGTAGCTGCATGATGGTCTGTGCCGTGGTTTGAAGGAAAATGGCCCCCAAAGGAAATGGCACTGTTAGGAGGTGTGGCTTTGTTGAAGCAGGTGTGGCTGTGTTGGAGGAAGTGTGTCCCTGTGGGCGTTGGCTTTGAAGTCTCTTTTGCTTCAGCTTCCCCTTGATGTTACTCTTGGTCAATTTCCTGTTGCCTACAAGATGTAGGACTCTCAGCTACTCCTCCAGTACTGTTGTGCTCTGGTTGCAAGTCCCCCCACCCTCCCCCAAGAGACCACCAGAGATGCGAATACTACAAAATGCAAAAGCAAGTTTTACTGAAAGCAGTACAAGCTGCAGCAGGGACCTCGTCAAGCACACTGACACAGCGGAGGCTGGAGGAAGTGCCCGCCCCTTTGCAAGCTCAGTTTTTAAAGGCAAAAACCACAAGGTTGCATCAGTTAAGGGTTCCAGTACTAGTACAGTTCTGATTGGCTCAATTTTAGGGACTTTCCAGAATTTCTTAGTTTTCAGTTTGGCTGGTTGTTTGTCAAAAACTTTTTATAGGCTATCCCCCATGTTAGAAGATTCTGTGGTTAATCAGTTGCTACCAGAAGGCCCTCCAGACGTCCTGGCTTTGTACGTTTGAGTTCCTGGAACCTATGTCAGCAGTTCTGAGAATCTGAAACTCAGACCTGTGTCAAGCTGGGGTTAGGAGCTTTCTTAAAATGGAAGTGCTTTGGTTTTCCAGCACCACATCTACCTGCATGCTGCCATGTTCCCTGCCTTGATGATAATGGACTGAACCTCTGAAACTGTAAGTGAGGCCCCTCAATTAAATGTTTTCTTCATAAGAGTTACCATGGTTATGGTGTCTCTTCCCAGCAATGAAAACCCTAAAATGCAGACATCAGCCCTGCAACCAAAGGGTGGATGTAGGAAGCTGAATGCTCAAGAGACAAATAGTCAGGACCACAATCCCCACCACTTACGGAAAGTGAGACTAAAGGAGCGCCATATGTAAGACGATTGACACGTCCACCATGCCATCCAACACCCCAAATATCCAGGTTGCCTGCCATTTCAGTAGTTCCATGTGACACACTATCCTAAGGCTACACAACATTCACTCACCTTATTCCACAGTCTGCCTGTCAGCTATTGGCATGGGTCACACAGGCTGGGTTTGGCTGGTTGATTCCTCTTCAGCTGTACTTTGTGAGTTGACACTATTTCCTCACACTGTGCTCTTTTATAAATCAGAGTCAGCAGATCCCTGGAGCACACTTCTAAGGACAGCAGAGGCCTATGAAGGCAAGACCAACCACACAAGTATTCTTCAGTTCATCAGTGATATTTCATTGTCCAAAGTGAGTCTTAAGGCTGTTCAACATTAACTGGCTAGAAAAAGAAGCTCTACCACTCCAGTGTATGCTCAGCTACACAGAAGAGGCAATGAGTAAACATTTTGGGAAAAAAATAACCCAGCAATATACAGAAAATTAAGACATCAATTCACGGAAAATCAGAAATGATGGTTGTATGTGAAGGGACTCCAGCCAACCTGAGCAAGGCAAGCATGGCTCTGACAGGCCTTGCCCTTCTCCCCCATTCCGTCTGCCTTGCTAAAAACCCATTAGATTACATTCCTAAAGCGAGCCACCAAGCTCTGTTCCCTCATTTGGTCAGTTCCTCCTGCCGAGGCTGACCACCAAGGTCCAGCTATCAAAGTATTGAAGTCCAGAAATCAAAAGCCCCCTTTGACTCATCTAATTAACATGCACAATTAAAATTACACTCCCCATCCTGACACAGGGTTTGCCCTTTTACCCTTTTAAACTGCCATTTGCCTGTGAGCCATGTCTGCCTCCTCTCTATCCAGAGGCAGCCCTTTGTCCCTCTGGGGCAATTAAATCTCTTTCATGCTGAGAACCTAGTCTTAGAGGTCCTGAGCAGATACTAATCCCTTCAGTATATGTGAAACAGGAGCAAGAGCTAAAGGAAATAGATTCTCCAAGGACGAAACCAGATTAAATATAAAAAAAAAAAAACATTGTAAGCAATCAAGTCTGAGATGCAGGAATGGGGGTTTGTGAGGTCAGAAACTCTTATTAACTTTCCTCATGAAATGTTATGATTAGATCCATATTTTATATTCATGGAATTAGTATTTTGAGAGGATCACATTTGTTACTGCTTTATTAATGTTGCCATTTTCAGTTAGCATACAAATAGGATTTGTTATGACATTTTCATATGTATATGTATACACACCATCAATGGGCTCTGCTTATATTCACATGTGTCTACCAGATGAAATTAATATTTTAGGAATCGATAGTGTCCCAGACTCAATAGCACTGTTAATTACCAGGGCATACATTGTTTGCAGTCACATGTTAATCAAAATTCCTCTATCTATGTGTTAACAGCACTGCAGTAGAGACCACCAGACCGCCTGCCTCTTAGCACATCTAGCCATTTTCTGAAGAAACTAAAAACCTAAGGCAGAAGAGCATGCCTTTCAATGGTACAGCCATCTTCACACTTTCTCTTATGCCACCCAAGTCTTTAGCTTGGTAGAGATTGGTATAAAGTAGAAAAAGTGATGAGGCACTGTGTGCATAGATGTGGCAATAGGGACCACATCCTGCTCACATCTCCTTTGAAGGACAGCTAAAGGACAAAGAGAAACTAAAGCTTTGGTGCTTCATTTTCTGGAGGGAGACAGGCCCTTGAAGATACCTGTCTATGCATGTTTGTGTGGGTGACACTAAGTCTGTACCTGGGTAGAAACCAAAAACCTTCAGAAAGTGCTAAAGACTGTGGAGGTACAGGTGTGCTGGAAGAGAAAATAATCCCCGGGTACAGCTTCACTCTTCAGAGGGAAAAAGGAGGTTAGACACCATAAAGAGAACAAAAGTTGCCAAGACTCCTGTCTTTCCTACCCAGAAACTCTGGAAGTTTTGCTCAAAGTTGTCTTTTCAAGAATTAAAAAAAAATCAGCATGTGGATTAAAAGGACAGAACAGTCTAGAGATATGTCCCCTAACTCTTAGTGCTTAGAGTCAGCTCTGTCCAGAGAAAGGTTGTGTTAGTTATCAGTTACTGTGACAAAATGCCTAACAGAAACATATTAGGGAAGAAAGGATTTATTTGGGCTTATGGTTGAGAGGTAAGTCTACTATGTCAGGGAGAGTATGGCAATGGGTGTGGCTTGAGGTGGTATTCAGTCACATTCTGGTAGATCAGAAAGTAAAGAACAGAGGACCAGGAGTGGGAGCAGGATATAATTCTCAGAGGTCTGCTGCTGTGACCAGGCTATGTCCCATAATCCAAACATGTCATCTCCTACAGTAGTCTCACCAACTAGGGATCAAGGACTCAAACACACGAGGCTTTGAGAAGCATTTCATAGTCAAATAATAGCAAGCACTTGCACTGGAGCCTCCTGAAGATGCCCACACCTTACCCCAAGAAGCTATAAATATCTACCTTCTATGTCATCAAGGATGCACAGTGGGGAGAGTCTATTTGATCATCAGATTGAACCCCCTGTAATTAAACAATGCTGATAAGGGGGACACAGAAAGAGTAGAGACAAAGAGGTGATATGATAGTGGATATCATAGTGGATAGTGGATAGGAATAAATTGAAGTGATGGCCTTTGAATGTATAGGAAGGGACCATGTGTCAGGGAATACTCACAGTCACAGAAAGTAACAGGACACTAAGGCAGGCACCAGAGAAAAAGTTTCCAGCAAGCTATCCCAAGCTGCCCTACACTGTACCCCTGGATTCTAGAGGCCACCTTAATCACATGGTTCTGCTGTGTTCACAGATAGGACTCTACTGACCAGGGAACAGTAGTACATAGACCACAATAATAATAATAATAATAATAATAATAATAATAATAAACTTTCACAAATACAGTCTGCTGCAATGTATGATGTACTCTGTGGCAGATGCCATTATCTCCCATTTCAACCATAAGGAAACTCCAGCAAATCAAAGAAGTTAGCCAAGTCCTGCCCAGAGCTAGAAAATGGCAGAAAATGGATTCTAGCTCAGGGATCGCAGTTAAACAGATTCTATTCTGTATCCTCCAAGCTAAGTGACTTTATGGCATAGTAAGTGATTTAAAAGATGCAGGGCTGATGAGCTGGCTCTGCAGTTATGAGCACTGGCTGCTCTTTCAGCTGACCTGATTTGATTCCCAGAACCTGGTCCAATTAGTGTGAACTGTTATCACACCAGAGCTTTGATTTGTCCTTTAGTAGTTAGTCTCATGTCCTTCCTTCCTTCCTCCCTTCCTTCCTTCCTTCCTTCCTTCCTCCCTCCCTCCCTCCCTCCCTCCCTCCCTCCCTCCCTCCTTTCTTTCTTTCTTTTCTTTCTTTCTTTCTTTCTCTCTTTTTTTTCTTTCTACTTGTTTGTGTGTTTGTTTAGACAGGGTCTCTCTTTATATCTCTGGCTGTCCTGGAACTTTCTGTGTAGACCAGAGTAGCCTTAAACATGAAATCTGCCTGCCTCTGCCTCCCGAATGTTGGGATGCATGCACCACCACACACAGCTCTGTCTTCTCATATTCTTGCTTATTATCTTTGAGAAAATGGCTGCAGAACTCCTTTGTCCACTTTAAAATTATGTTATTTTATTACTTAACTTAGCTTTTATTGATGTTAACAGCTTACCAGACATATGAGTTTCACATACTTTCCTCAACTGTGTAGTTTGCCTTTTCATTCTTATAATGCCACTTTGCCATTTTACGCATTGGAGTTTTTGAATTATGATGTTTTATACATAATTTGTGTGTGTGTGTGTGTGTGTGTGTGTGTGTGTGTGTGTTGTGTGGTGGGAGACAGAGTCTTGCTATGTAGCCAAAGCTGGCCCTCAGCTTGCAACCATTCTGCCACAGCCTTGGTGCCAGGGTTTGAGGCCTGCGTCACCACACTAGGAAATCTGTATAATATGTGACTCTTACATGGCTGCAAAAGCAACTCACAAGGAAACAAATCCTTTCTCATAAAAAGTGCTAAAGTAACTGAACTTCTACAAGCCCAGGGCAAAGACTCACTGCAATTGCCAAATTTACATAAAATTTAATTCAAAATGGGTCATGATAATTATTGTAAAATATATGCTTAAAAATTATAGGGGAAAGGAGAACATTTTCAGGATTTAGGGCCTAGTGAAGAGTTCTTACAGTTACTCTTAAGTGACAATTCTTAGGTGTACTAGTTAAACTGAACTTCATCAATATTAAGAGTTTGTTGTGTTCAATGTGTTGTCAAGACAATGGAAAGGCAAGCCGCAGACAGATGCCTACTAGAAATCACTCATACAACAAAGAAGTAATGCCCAACATGATTAACTAAGGAGGAAATGCAATCAAATCACAAGCAGTGTCAGTACCCACAATTTTAGAATGGATAAAGTATAAAATAAGAAGAACATAAAATGCTGGGAAGAATTCAGAAAAGGAGGCTCATGAGGATGCTCATTGGTACAGCCATCTTTGATAACTGAATCTGACTCAAGAAACGCTATATGCAACTATCTATCAGTTGCATTCTGGGAGAATTTACCCTGGAAAAGTTAAATAAAATTCTTGTACACACACACACACACACACACACACACACACACACACACACACACAAAACCACAAGCTTAAAATCATTCATGATAGCCTTATTTGTAATAGCCAAAAATCAGCTTGGTTCATTTAAATAGGTGGAATGATTCATGAAAAAAAATAGAATATTACTCAATTAAGTAAAACAAAATTACTCATGTGGGGTTTCATTTAAAGTGGAATGAGGAGGCCCTACAGATTTAGAAAGAAGTTAGTTGAGATAATTACAATATATTAAACATCATTCCTTATTTTTCCATGGTCTTGTATACACAACTGATCAGTTTCAGAGAAGTCAAATTTCCAAATTCCTGTGTGTTTCTAAGAAATCTAGTCTTGAGGTCAAAGGGTCTTAATCCTTGTACATTCTCAATGTAAACACCAATAATACAAACTCCTCGTAATAACTCTCCACTGTCTCATTTGTTACAGAGAAAACAGGATAGCCAGTTCCTTCCCAATACAGCCATCCACTGGCAGACAGGAAATACTAGATACAAGGCTGAACTAACCCTTCTACCACATATACCAATGTCACATGATCACAACCCATCACATGCCTTAGCACCATCGTCACCATTAAAAGTAGCCCACAACCTGATTGGCTTAGAGGGCTGCCACACAAGAGGGAACTCATGCTGGTAGTAAAACCTGGTAAAGAACCTGATTGGAGAAAAATTAATAACACTTTGTAAGTGGACATGATACCAAACTTCCTTCTAAATACTCATGTTCATATCCAAAGATTAATGCTGCTCTCAAGTCGCAACAGAGAAACCTCTTTGCAGTAGGAAGCAATTATATAAAGACTCATTACTGATCCAAGTGATAAGAATGAGAGACTGGCGTGCTCGGCCCTAAACAAGACACTTATAACATACCCCCTCAAGGCACGGAGAACTTCAACAAAGTGAGAACAGAAGAATGTAAGAGCCAAAAAATGGGGAGATGTACCTAAAATGATTTCTTTTTCTGAATATGACATGTATGTTTCACTTATCACCTCCCTGCAGCTGTGATTATATGTACAAGACCTAGACGAGACTGGACCATTCAACATTTCATCAGGGGTGAGGGAGGAGGACTGTCATTTTCCTTAGTGGGGTAGCCGCTGATAAACTGCACACTTTCCCAGCAGTGCTCATGTAAGTAAGACTAGGCAAACGTGTGAAAGTGGGAGGGGCTTGCTGAGAGTAGGGCTCTCTCTCAGTGGGTGAGCAGATGGGAAGAGAAAGTGGGAAGTGGTAAAATGACTCAAATTCATCACCAGCCTGTATGAAAGTGTGTATTAGTTACTTCTCTGGCGCTGTAATAATAAAGTACCACGTCCCAGAGAAACTATTGGAAGGGAGAGTTTGCTTTGGCTTATGGTTGCTGAGGGTTAGAGTCCATCATGGTGCTGAGAGTGTTCTCAACTACCAGCTCCAAGAAAGCATACTAAACAGAGTCTACGAACCCTCAACACCTCCAATGACTAACCCTGCAGCAAGATCACACCTCCTCAACCTCCTCAACCAGCACCACCTAACTGGGAATCCAGTGTTCAAAGGCCTACGCCCATTTAAACTATGACAAACTGTCAGCAACAACAAAAATATTTTTCATGCCCATAACCACACTATCAATAGTAACAACTACAACCACCACCAGGGGCAGCCTGCTACCAACAGCAGCAGCTCACCGTGACTGATCATAATGATGTCTCCATGACCATCTTCACTGGGAAGAATTGTCTATATACAACTTCCCTGGTTTTAAGAAACAGTTTCAGAGATTTTGCCAGGAAACCTCTTGATGCTTAGAAAAACCAAACAAACAAACAAAACTGGCAATAATTATTGCTAAAGGTTTTCATGCATCTAAGTGGGTAATACAAATGTAGTCATTAACATTGGGTGTTCTAGCTCTCTGTGAATGCTGCGCGGAATCGGAGGCTACCTTTCTACTTTTGCCCCGTTCCTCTGAAAGTAAACTACATCAAGCTGTTTAATCATGTGGTGTTTATCTGGTTAAAGTTATTCCGTTCATTATATTTAAATTGCTGCAGTCTTATGAAAGAAACGATACAGCTGCGTTTCTGAACAGCAAGTCCAACAGCAATGGTATATTACAGAACGCTCTTCTGTCTGTACTTTTTATCAAACCAATTTGTTGCTGGGAAGGAGAAAGGTCAGAGATCCTCAGGGGTGAGAAACTTTCAATTTGGGGACTGTTGAAGCAGGAGTAAGAAATAACCTTGGGAAAAATGTAAAATAGGCAGGTTCACAAAGCACTTCATCCAATATCATACCTACGTTTAGCAAATGAAGCTCTTTCATAAGTCCTGAAGCAGCTTAACCTAGCAAGAACGGCCTAGGGCAGCAAGATAGATAAGAGCCTAATTAAAAAGCCTGGTGAGAATGGAACTGTGAGTTGTTCTGGGAGGTCTTGAGGGACTTAGGCCTGTGATAAGAACCAGAGGTGACCATATGCAAGGTAATTCTTGTTTTCTATGTCTCATAAATGTATTAAAATGAGCTGTAATTAATAGTGTTATATTACAGAATAATACACATGGGATTATAAAATCTGGCTATGTCCTCTTACCACTTTAAATTTCATAGCTTTCCAGAGGATATGTGTTATAGTGACCGGAGATGCTTGAGAGCAATGGTTTTTCTCATCTGGTGATTCATGATGAGCATCAGGTGTAAATTTATACAGGTGTCCTGTGAAGTATGCACAAACCAGACTAACTCTGAAATTTAAAAGTGTGTGTTAAAGTAAGGCTAAGCTGTATTCAAGGCTCTCCTGGTATCAGAACAGGCCAGAGGCACTCTGAATGCAGATTCTGTGGTAGAGGACCACACTGGAGCTTGTCCAACATTTTAATAGATAACAAAATACAAAGCCCAAGGAAGTGGCTCTCTGGTTAATTTACAACCTTGACCGGATATTAGAGTTTCCTATTCACTGCATTTCCAAATTCACTTAATGTTATCTGATTTGATTTGCATATACTTCAGGTGATTGATACAAGGTTCCTGTCATGGGAAAATGAGTCTTTCACACCTCCAAGGTCAGATAACAAGTGGGTAAAGTAGCCGTGAAAGACAGCAGCAAAAGAACAATGACAATTCCTACCAGGTGCCCATGTGAGCAAGAGCAGCACCAATCTGAAGTACACGCACAATGTCCTCACAACATCTCAATCAGCATATGCTTTCACCCATTTCTTTACTCTTCTTCTAGATAAGAGAAAATGTGTGCACAGACTGATTATCTGTCTCAACATTGGAGAGCACAACATACGCATACACTCCCAATAGAAACAAATCTGCCAAGGGACCTAAACTAAATCCTGGGTCAAGTGAAGAATCACAGTCAACCTAGCAACTACAATTTCCTTCTATGCCCCAAAGCCAAGCCAGAATATGTCTGAGCTTTCTTTATATAAAGAGTAAAAATTACAGTTCATCTCTCCTCTGCCATAAGTTGCTCTGTAGAGCAGCCTGGCCTTGACCTCATAAAGATCTGACCACCTTTGCCTCCCAAGTGCTGGGATTAAAGGCATATACCACCACCGCCTGACCCCTCTGCCATAAATTGACAAGACAATGGAACCCATGCTTTAGTAATCAAATTTCTGCTCCACCCACTTTTTGTGGTTTCATTTCTGATGTCTGATATTTTGTTTTGATTACCTTCTCATTATTCCTATGGATGCTATCTCTGCCCATTTTCTCTCCTTTATTCTTCTGTTCCTTTCTTTACCCCCTTTTCTATACTCATTTATTGCTCTAAATATAAAATAGATTTGTTTAATTTTTAAATTGTGAGTTTTGATGACTACTGTTTTATCTGTTAATTTCAAATGCAGAAAGTTAGCAATTTCTCCTAATGCATATGGAAACAGTTTGATTTCTATGTGCAAGCCTCTCTCAGATTTTATTATTCAAAGTCATAGCTAGTCAAGTTTGAAAGTTAATACTTAAACAAGAAGGTTGGAAATGGTTGGTATTTAACAAATGCAAGCATCATGCTTGTTTCTGTTCAAACACAAACCTCTCCCCAACCCTGCCAAATCAGAGTTTTAAAGAGTTGTGATTTGGAGTGAGAAAATCGCTGTTTTGGTTCATGTGGTTCAGGCTGTGATGTCCTCAACATCCTTCCCTCTGGTGGTGCCATTTCTCAGTTATATTTTTAGGAGGAGAAAAATAGTTTCTTTCTTGATTTTTCTTATGTCTTTCTTTCTCTTTCTTTTTCTTTTTTTCTCTCTCATATAACCACTGAATTTGGTGCTGTCCACTGACGTACCCACTACTATTAATTTTTATTTCTCCAAACTGCAGTTGTGACCATCATCTCACTTAATGTCCAGGTTTCATTCAGTCTAAAGAGAAGGAAGAGTAACAAAATCTTGACAGGTTTGAATACCTAATTTTTTTTTTCAGAATTAAAAATAAGAGAAAATAAATGCATGTTCTGCATAAAAATAAATCATCCTGTGCTGTGTTTAACTTCATTGTTTAAAATTTTCCCTGATCCTATTAGCAATGCATGGATGGAAGGCCATGATGGTCCAGGACACTGGGCTGTTAATAAGTAGGTCTAATTAGGCTCAGAAATCTTAAAAACCAGTGAGTGTGTAATGTCAAATGCTTCTTTGGTTTCTTTCCTTCTTTCAGTCTTCGGTGAAATTTGATAAGAATGCAGAATAAAAGCAAGAGTCCTGGAGATTTAGAGAGCTCACACCAATCACCCCGATGTTGTAGCTTTAAAAAGAATGAAGGAATAGCAGTGACTGGAACTATCAGTGAAGATATTCGGACTCTTGTCTCATGGCATCTGTTTTATGTGTAATGATGTTGTCTCTGATACATTTAGTAAAGATTGTTAGTATTACTGTGACTTGATAATCAGAAGTCTGGAAGATCTTTATAGCATTTTCTTTAATGATACCAAAGGTATGTATTTAAATCATCCCATCTTGTGCAAATGGTATATTATTAAATATCCAATGAACTAAAATCTTAATACATTTGTGTTAGAAAAGTTTTAAAAGCAATGCATGTAAGAGGAGTATGAATCCTAATTGGTCTTATTAACAAAAACCCAGAGTCAGATATCAGGGTGGAAGCTGACAGATCAGAGCAGGAGAGCAGTCAGCCACTAGAAAGAGTTCTTACCTCTACCTAATCCTCAGCCTGAAAAAAGACTGAGTTCCTCTCTCCTCCTGCCTTATATTCCTGTTCTCCGCCCAGCCATATCACTCCCTGTCTCAACCTCCCAAGTGGTGGGATTAAAGGTGTGTGCTACCACTGCCTGACCCTATGGCTAACTAGTGGCTGGCTTTGCCCTCTGATCTTCAGGCAAGTTTTATTTGTTAGCACATACACAAAATATCACCACTTATAAGCAGGTTCACAAAATAGGATTTCACTTTGGTGAAACAACCCTACAAGTCATGGGGGGTATTTAAGACTTTACAGGCATTTTTCTTTCATTTTAAACTTGATTACATTCCTGAGAAGGTTTAGTTTAATTAGTGGCTTAGCCAGGGTTTCTATTGCTGCAATGAAACATTGTGACCAAAAGCAAGTTAGGGAAGAAAGGGTTTATTTGGTCTACACTTACACATCTTAGTCCAACTTTGAAGGAAACCAGGACAGAAACTCAGGCAGGGAAGGAATCTGGAGGCAGGAACTGATGCACAGACCATGGTGGGTTACTGCTTTCTGGCTTGTTCCAGATGGCTTGTACAGCCCGCTTTCTTATTGAAACCAAGACCACCAGTCCAGGGATGGCACCACCCACAGTGGGCTGGGCCCTCTCCCATCAAATTGCTAATTTAGAAAATTCCTTCTAGTTGGACCTTATGGAGGCATTTTCTCAGTTGAGGTTCCCTCCTTTCAAATAACTAGCTCATGCCAAGTTGGCATGAAACTATCCAACACAATTAGTTATTCTTTTTTGTCAGAGTTCTTTCAGATTTCTGTTTTTAAAACTATTAATTTTAAATGTTAGTATCAGATGCTAAGATCTAGATGGAGTCAAATATTAGAACCAGCCATTAAAAATGCTGATAGCTCTCCAGTTATATTGACATTTGAAAATCTGGAAATGGAATTGACATTTTTAAGCAAATGCACTATAATATTTTCCTAGTTTTTAAAAGGTAACAAGTGATGTCTCTTCTTTCATAGGTATGCAAAAGGCATTGTCACAGTACAATTTAGTATTAGAAAAGGAAAATCATTTCAGATTATTCTCATTTTTCAAAACCTTATTGAGGTACAATTTGCATTTCATGAAATTCACTCATTGTAGTTGGAGAGCTTCTCTCCAGGTCCCATCAAACCCCTGCAGTCCCACAACCCACATATAAAATAATCACTCAGACACTTATATTACTTATAAACTGTATGGCCATGGCAGGCTTCTTGTTATCTACTTCTTCTATCTTAAATTAACCCATTTCTATTAATCTATAAGTTGCCACGTGGCTCCTGGCTTACCTGTACCTTACATCTCGCTTGTCATGGTGGCAGCTGGCCGGTCTTTCTCTCTGTCTTCCTGTTTTCTCAGGTTTCCTCTCTGTTAGTCCTGCCTATGCTTCCTGTCTGGCTACTGTCCAATCAGTGTTTTATTTATTAACCAATCAGAGCAACACATTTGCCATATAGAACATCCAACAGCAACTCATCTCATCTGGCATGATAGCACTGATTTTAATATCAGCTCTTGGGAAGAAGAGGCAGGAAAATCAGGAGTTCAAGGCCAGCCTCTGCTGCACAGTGATTTTGAAATATCAGTCTGCACAACTCGAGACCCCATCTCAAAATAACCCAATGAAGCATAAAAAAAACTCTCATTGTAAGTAATCAATTTTAATACATTTATTAAACAGTATGATGATCATCGTTATTAAGCTTTTTAGTAAGACTCCCTTTGCCCATTTAGAGCAAACATATTTCCATATCCAGCCTGAGACAGCTGCTAATTTTTTATGTTCCTGTAGATTTTTCTCTTATATATACCTTATATAAATATAATAGACAATATGCCCTCTCGTGTTTAGCGTTTCTCAGTGTTTTTAAGGTTCACTCATGTAGGAGAAATAGCACTAAATAATAGTCCATAGGGTTTCACCCTGCTTTGTTCACACATTTAATAATGGAAGGCGTCTTGGCAATTTCCTTTTTGTGGCTCAGAGAAAGAATATTATTCTTAAAACAAAAGCACAAAACACAAAGGTGTAGCATGTTTGGGAATAATTCTTTATTCCCAACAGTTGGGCTTGTAATTGTGGATCTAATTATAGTGGCAATATGTTGGTGTGTAGGCAGCCCAGATCATGACTGTTCTCTGAGGGTAACTGTGGCAGCATGTCTGCTCACCAATATATCATGGCTTGAAAGTTAAATTACATGGTGATTCTATAAGGATGGGTTTTAGTCATTATAGAAAGTCTATCTGTATAAACAACTCTCAGCTTCTTTATTTTGATCAATTCAAAATAAATATTCAATTCAGAAGGGACTTAGGCTTAGAAACTGTCAGAGTCACTAATTAGGGTGCCATAACTGTATTACTGATAAAGCCATAAATGCCATTCTTAACTGGTTAGGTAAAATTTGGCACCTATAATGAGGCTGTAAATTAATATACACTGACCTGTGACTGCTTGAATATGGAAGCAGAGGGAAGTGCTGGGGACTTTCTTGCCAGCTTTTCCTCACTGTCTATGACAGAAATTTCTAGTCATCCTAATACCCACCCTCCGTCCCTTCTCTCCACAGTAATGAAAATCTTAGCTGTAGCCATGTGCACACTGTGTACTACATTTCCCAGGCATTCAGTGAGGTCAGATTATATCACTATACACTGGACAAGTGAAAGTAAACAAGGAAAATGACATCATGAGAATCTTTCTCAAAGCATACACAGGCCTCTGTCTCCTGCTCCCTGATTGTAGGGAAAAGGTGCAATTACTGCCTCCAATGGCCACTTGGGGCCATGCAACGGCAATGCAAGGCAAACCCTAGAGACAGAAGAGCATACTAATGGGGTGGGGGAGAGACTGGAATTATAATTGATTGATTAATAAAAACATGAGAACATCTCTAGCTCTCTGAACTCAGTATTGTGTGTTGCGGACGTGAGCTATTTAGATGTTGGATGCAGATAACTAAGCCTAATCCTTAATGTCCAAATAAAGGAAAGACAATAAGTAGTATCTTTCTTCTTTCTTGACATTTCATATAGTTCATGAAGGCAGGTTGCCAAAAGATTTGACAGCCATATTTCTGCCATTAGGTACTTAACTCTGAGGAGATGAAAATATGCTCACTAATGTAAGTGAATGGGACATAGCACGCTAAACAGAAGAGACAACAAAATTATAAGTGTGACATATCCCCAAAGTCATGTGCTACCAGTTCCAGTGTCCCCTTTTATGTGTTTAAAGTTAGTAATGTTTGTAAAGCCCTGTCTCTCTTCCTCTGCTCATGGATGAGACTCTTCATTGTCAGCCCCCTGTAGTTGGGCAGGCCCTGAACCGGAGCCCTGTGTCTCTTCCTTGCTGCCTCTTCAGTAGTGAAAATCCCATGAAATTTCTTTCTTCAAGTGGTTTAGACAGTGGAACATCTATTGAGATGTCAGGGCCTCCACTATGAAGGAGATGGCCTTGTGGAACATATTCTGCCTCTGTGAGTCGACCATACCTTGGAGATGATAAGGCTCACCCAATATGTGCCTGATTGTATCACTGAACATATGGCTGTTGAGACAAATATCACACCTGCTAATGGTTACAGTTTTAAATGGTTCAGAAAGCAACAACTAACAAGCTCTGCAAAGTTATTCTATTTTCATCCAATTAATCAACATCATATTTTCAACATTTCTCTCCAGGAAGGATATTTGACAGAAATACAAACCTATTTTCTTTTTGACATTTTGCTTTATGAACTGATTATGTATCCTGGCTCCATGGTTATATTTCACTCTTTAAGGAAAGCAAAGCTAACCCAGTGGCTGTGAGGGTTTTAAGAAGGAGCAGCATCCATCAGAGTCCCAGTAAAACAGGACTGTGCACTCAGCTCTTTGTCCCTTACACATACCCCACTGTGACAATGGATTCCATGTGCTCAGGACCAAACACAGGGGCTTCTAGCAGGGGCCTAGCACTGAAAAGAATTTCAGTACAGGATTTTGAATAAATTATTTTAAATTATTTTACTGGGCTCCTGGCAAATGTTTAAATGGGTTCTTACATTAATCTCTAACATTAAAAATTAATCAGGATAAAGGAAGGACTTGTGACTGGATTACAGGTGGACCATTTCATCAAAGGTGGACAAATTGGGACCATTATTAATAGAGTGATGCACATGAAGGAAAGCCATGGGGTTTGTTTGTTAGGGGCTTTTCCCACTTGAGGTTAAATTTAAGAACACAGTCAGTGTACTTCTACTTTAACATTGTAACTGTGACTTGTAAATATGTGGACTGCCTGCTACAAAGGTCTTGCAATGAATGATGGGCTTTCTTAGAACTAGGGTAACTCCCTCAAAGGTTTGTATAAAGGGGTAAGTACAAGAAAGTAGACTCAAATATGAGCACTCAGTTCAGGCCCACCTAGAGGAAAACATGCCTTGGCCAAGTTGGAAGTCTGCTTCAGAAAGTTATCTAGGTCTGACTCCGGGCAGCAGCAGCAGATTTGTGGTGAAACTCAGTAGTGAAGATGTGCACTCCCTTCTGTAACAGGTAGAGTCTTTCCCAAGCCTGCACTCCTGTGGGCACGAGATCCCAATTGACTTCCCAGGCAATAGATTCTCCATAACTACAGAGTCCCCATGCAAACACTTAAGAGAAAGAAATGGGTCCAAACACATGGGTCATAAACTCGCTTTGGTGCCACACAGAAACACCAACCCCACGTATTACTTCAGTGGTCCATAGAACCTCAGAGGCTCTGGATGAGCTCTCTGACTTTGGCACCAAATAAAGTGAGACTGAAGGGTGTTATAGACTCACACTTTCTACCATCATGTAAAAGATGGCAGGGAGAGCAAACCCTCAAGGTGGGGCCTTGCTCCTTGCTGTAACAGTTATCTCAAAACACAAAGCACTATGTTAATCTGTCTGCTTACAGACAGCCAATGGCATGGGCCATTCTAAGAAGTAGCATCAGGATATGACAAGGTACAAGGACAAATTAATCTTGCTATGAGATGCATAAGTAGTAGGTAAGGAGTTGTCTTAGGGTTTCTATTGCTGTGAAGAGACACCTTGATGACAGCAACTCTTATAAAGGAAAACATTAGTTGGGGTGACTCACTTGCAGTTCAGAGGTTCCGTCCATTATCATCATAGTGAGGAACAAGACAGCATGCAGGCAGACATGGTGCTGGAGAATTCTACATCTTGATCCAAAGGCAGCAGAAAGTGTTCTGAGATACTGGGCGTGTCATGAGCATATAAAAGACCTGAAAGCCTGCCTCCACAGTGACACACTTTCCCCAACAAGACCACACCTACTCCAATAAAGCCACATGTCCTAATAGAGCCACTCCCTTCGGGGACCATTTTCTTTTAAACCACCATAGGGGTTCTATACAAGTGGAGTACGCCAAGGAACAATTTTAATCCCCTAGCGGATGTTTAAAGAAAAATACACAAGGCACATTATTTACCAAGGAAAGGATTCAAGGTTATCCCTGAGGATATAATTATATAACTCGGTCATTCTGACATCTCCCAAGGCAACTAGGTGACACCTATGCTGGGATATAGAGTTCCACAGGTGAATGGTCCATAAGGTACCCGGATGTGCAAGTCATTCATTTGCTCTTACAAATTACTATTTTTCCAATACCTGGGAAAATGATGGGCAGGTGTAAACTCACTCCAGCAGATCAGTAAGTGTTAGTAAGAAGCATAAATCGGATGCCTGAATCAACACCACTTCATTTTCTGTTCTCTGCTTGGCCTTGTGTGTTGTCAGAGATAGATCTGTACTTGGTTTTCAGAAAATGGTCAGAGGTCCATAGAGTGGGATCAGAAAAGATAAGGTAATGAAACAAAAAGAGTTTGCTGTCTACTAACCAGTCATCACTCTGAGGGTTGACCTCCTGCCCCCTTGGATTCTGGAAGAAATGATCCTTATTCTTATCATGGTCAGGTCTGTGGCTATATTGAATGTGTAAATTAATGGCATGTTTTTACCCACCAGTTGCCTTTGGATACGAAGCCAAAATGGGATGTTTCTGCTACTCTCTTGAGCAAAAAGAGCTTAATAGGAACTGGTGTGTGCTCATCTGGAACATCAAGGGACTCTGGTGTCCACCTTCAAGTGAGCAACATCACAAGAGGTGACTGGTTTGCAGACATGGCAACATGGAACCCTGTGGAGAAACAAGCTTGAAGAGCAGAAGGAGAAGGTGACTGTGAAACCAGCATCCAATGAGCCACAAACAGGAAGCTGATGTGAAAACAAATGCAAGACAGACCGTCCACCTTCCCATGCTGGAGGCCAGTGGTTCTCAACCTTCCTGATGCTGCATCCCTTAATACACTTTCTCATGTTGTGATGCCCCTCAACCATAAGATTATTTCATTGCTACTTCAGAACTGTACTTTGCCACTGTTAGGAACCATAGTGTAAATATCTGATATGTAGGATATCTGATATGTGACCCCTGTGGGGTCATGACCCACAGTTTGAGAACCACTGTTGTTGGCCAAGACAAGGCCAGGCCACTGGAGAAGAGACAGAGTAATCAACTGAGCATGGAATCAGGAAGTGAGAAGAAGCCATGAGACAGAAAAATAAGGTGACTGTGACTGATCAGTGACAGACATTCCTGATAGAGACACTCTTCTCAGTAGAAATTTCATATTGTTCTTTTGCTTGTTTGTTTTCATTTTCATTTTTGTGGGTTTGTGGGGTCTCTTTGTTTCTTACTTTATTTTTTCTGTTTTTTTTTTTTTATAAGAGATAGGCAAAGAGAACATAAAGTTGGGTGTGTAGGAAGGTAGGAAGAATATTAGGAGATTTGAGGAAAGGGAAAACATGATCAAAATACATTGTGTAAATTTTTTTATAAAGAATAGAAAACACATATTCATTCTTAAATATAGTAATAGATTGAGCCCCAGTCACCCTCCAAGACCCCTTCTCTACATACACTGGGAATGCACTGGGGAAATGCTGGCCTGATAGAAGAGTTCAGTGAGTGAAGGTGCTTGCTGCCAAGCCTGAACGATGACATGGATTTGACCCCTGGAGTCTACAGAGTAGAACTCACTCTGTTCCTTGATCCACACAAGTGTGCCACTGTGTATGCATACAAACACACACAAACAAGTGTGAAGCTTTTTAACAAAGAATGAAAATATCATGCAATCGCTAACTTTGTGTGCTGTGGATATTGTTCTATATAAATAAAACACTGGTGGCCAGTGACGAGGCAAGAAGTAGGTGGGACAAGGAGAGAGGAGAATTCTGGGAAGCGGAAGGCTGAGGGAGAGACACTGCAGCCACAGCCAGGAGAGGCAACCTGTAAAGACGCCAGTAAGCCACCAGCCACGTGGCAAGGTATAGATTTATAGAAATGGGTTAATTTAAGATGAAAGAAGAGTTAGCAGAAAGCCTGCCACGGCCATACAGTTTATAAGTGATATAAGCGTCTGAGTGATTATTTTATAAGTGGATTGTGGGACTGCGGGGCTTGGGGAACCTGGAGAGAAGCCCTCCAGCTACATTTGTGGAATCTAGCTAGTGGGAAGCTTGATAATTGAACATGTGCTTCTATGTCACTACAAGTATGAGGCATGCCTTGTGTTTGTTTGCTACAGGATTAACTAACAGCCTTACTCCTTTGTTTTATCTGCCAGTGCCAGGCAACCTTCCCAGACCCGCGTTGGCTTATAGACGAGAGGAGGAGATGACAGAGAAGGACCAGGTACCGTACACATTTACCTTTAGATGACCCATGAGCATCAGACAGAAGAAAGGGCCATTGCTTTAGGGAGAAAATGAGTCTGAAGTGAAGACAGTAAGAGGGCTTATTTTCTGTGTATCAATATTATCAAGCAAATGGGTTTTATACTATGAGATTTCACACGGAGACTGTCACAGAGTCAGGACTAGGGAGCTGCCTGCAAGCATGTTTCTAATATCAGGATGTGCCATACAAACTGTGATGCTCTCAGTATTTCCTGCGGAGAAGGACCCGCTCCTGGAAATGCTGCAAGCAGCAGGCACCACTCATGAATCTGAATGACAGTTTTATTAAAATTGTCCCCAGCCTTCTTGCTGGAGAAAACTGTGCCCAAGGAAGCATAGTTTTATATTCCTCATGAACTCACAAAGGCAGCAAAGGAGAATATATGGTGCACAAATCAAAAACTAATGAGAAAATATCTAGAAGTTTTCCCAGGTAATATGTGGAGTGGTATGGAGGTAAGACTCAGAGGGTAACAAATGTCTTTTGTTTTCTATTAGTGTGGTCAGTTTTCTTTCCCGGGCTCCTTCTTAACCACCTGTACATGTATGAAAGCTTACAAGCATATTTAAATAGTGCTTTGGGCTTTAGTTTTGTAAACTGCAGAATCTTTCAAGATGTTAAAGCAAGTGCATGAGAAACATCATCGCTAGAAACTACTATGAGAGCAACTGCCATGCTCAATCTGTCATCGTAGATACATGAGTGTGCGCGCGTGCACGTGCAAGCGCGCGCGCACACACACACACACACACACAAATCTTATTTTGTACAGATTCCGTAATTACAACAATGCCTGTTGTGCTTACCACATCACCTGTACCATCAACGCTTGTGTGGATTTTGCAGATGCCATTAAAACAGACAGAGCGCTCTATCATTTACTAATCAGCAAGCCTTGCCAAAGAAAGCAGTTGTTAGTCGCCACCTACAAAGTTCTACAAGTCCTAATATTCATGAGTCTAGCCTCCAAGTGACCCTGAAAGAACTCTGGATCTCATATGGCCAGAGTTGCACCTTCTCAACCTCTGACATGATTTCTAGTTCAGCTACGGGACACTCAGCACTGACCCACAGTAATCTACACTAGTTCACAAGAGCGGACTTTAAAGAACAAAGAAATTTCTCATCTCATAGTTCTGAATTTAAGTCCCATTTTTCATATACAGAATATCTGTTATCAAATTATTATAGCTTTAAATATCTGAACATTTTGTCTCATTTTTATACTAAAGCTAAAACAATTTGTGTGTCATTCCTATAGTATTGGAATACTATGCGTTTGACTATATTTTTGTCTTTTAAAAAGTTTAATATTTTCATGTTGGCAGTTTTTAATTTCAATGCAAACAACTCCAGTTAGCATTCTTTCTTTGTCAGGTCCAGTGGTGATGAATTCCTTACCCTTGTTTTTTGGTCTGGAACAGTGTTTATCGCCTCTTCTGAAGGGCAGATTTCCTGGACTGTGCTCTTTCTTGCTGCCTTAGGGTTTCTATTGCTATGAAGAAACATCATGACCACGGCAAGTCTTATAAAGGAAAACATTTAAATTCTGTGCCTCACTTACAGTTCAGAGGTTCAGTCCATTGTCATCATGGTGGGGAGCATGGTGGCATGCAGGCAGACGTGATGTGGTTACGTCTTGATCAGAAGGCAATAGCAAGCGGACTGTGACACTGAGCAAAGCTTAAACAAAAGAGACCTCAAAGCCCGCCCCCACAGTGACACACTTCCTTCAACAAGACCACACCTACTTCAAAAGCCACGCCTCCCAATAGTGCCTATGAGCTTATGGGGGCCAGTGACACTCAAACTACCATACTTGGCATTTTCCTTATTGTCACAAAGTTGGACTATCATTTCATGCTCCTCTGTTCTCTCAGGTCTGTCCAAAGTAATCTGCTGAAGGTCTAATGAAGAATTCCTGGTAAATAACTGGTCACATTTCCTTGCTATTTTCAAAGTTTTTCTCTTTGTGTTTAACTTTGAGAATTTGAGGTAGTATATCTTGGGGAGATTATTTTGTGCAGCTGGGGCTCTCTGGGCTTCTTGTTGCCCTCTCCAATTTGCTGAGAAGTCCTTGTTTAGGTTTTAGTTATTTGAACACAGGTGATCAAAGTCAACATGATAGTCCTCCTGGGAAAGCGGGAAACCCCACCAGCACCTGGGCTTCAGCCCGTTGTCTCCCTTTTTACGCCTTTTCTCCTATGAATGTCCTTCACGTCTCCAAATTCTCTAAATGAGACTCCGACAGAATGTCTACTTCATGGAAGGCTTTGAACAAGGCTTTCCTCTCATCCCCTCTGTGTCCTGACCTTCCGGGATGAGTGAAGATGAGTAACACAACACACTGTTAGCAGTGTAATGAAATGAGGCCTAATTGACTTCTCTGGCTAAAATATTTCTTACTAACTTGTCCTGCCTGGACATCTTATGTGGACTGATAAACAGCAACACTGAGGGCAAATCCCACTTCACAACCCCGTAAACCAGCAGTTCTATGTTAGGTTCTTTTTAAAGTCCTTAAAGATGGACACCGTTTTTAATTAGATCAGAAAGAAGAGTTTTCACAGCTAGTGACTTCTGTGAATGGAAACAGGCAGTGAACAGCACTGTGTGCGGGATGAAGGGGAGCAGGACGTGACCGGCAGAGACTGCTTCTGCTGAGGCTGCACTTGTCCCCCCATCTCCTATTTTTGATGAAATTTGGACCCTGGCTGCACATACTCTGTCATATTAAGGTTTCCTATCATGAAGCTTTGCCTTTTCAACCTGAAAACCAGAAATCACTCTTTCTTTTGCGGTAAACACAGCAGATTTTTCTTAGGATTTCGCACGCACGCACGCACGCACGCACGCACACAATATACCTATCAGGAAGAGGCTTATTTGTCAAGATAACTCAGGAATTGAATGCAGTTGAATTTGTATCTTTTTGTTGTTTTTGATACAGGAAGAAAATGGTGAATTTAAGGACAAAATAAATACATAGTATCACAGATTTGTATCTGTGACACTGAGAGTTGCCACCCCTTTTCAATGTGCCAGATATGAATGGAGGAGCAAATCCTACTGCTTATTTCCTGCAAAACCTCAACATTTATTCATATTCCTATTGTGCCTTTGTTGATACAAAAATACAGCTCTCACCTCAAAGAGGATATGAGTTTATTCCTAAGTGACCATGGCCTAGAAACATGGATTTAAATTAGCCCTGATCCCAACGTGGTGACCATTTGATAAAGCAGTTGTAAATTAAGGCACTTTTCAAAACATTAAGTAGGTTGGTTAAAGCACATGTGGGAAAGGGACCAGCCTCAGATGTTACCTGCTGGTGTTCCTAGCCATTTGATTTGTGGGAACCATGGTTTTGTTACATTAATAACCCAAAAGTTTTTTTATCTAGTAATCACAGGATGTTAGATCAGACACCTAGGTAGACAGGGTTAGCTATTTAGGGGCTAAATATAAGTCCAGGATAAAATGTAATTAGGCTCAACACCTTTGGCATTCCAGCTTCTTCCCTAATCATGGTTCTAGTCAGGAAATGAAGCTCACGGCTCACGGGGTTCAGATGAAGGTGCCATTCTTCCCCCAGAAACTTCCACTCACACACATTACAACAACCTGGGGAAACTCTGCTATGAGCTTCAGGTGCCATCCCATAGTATTCTTAGCCCCTTGATTAGGTGGAGACTGGAGATCTGCTCATTCTAAAAGATTTCCCCAGTGTTCAGAAATTGAGCCTTGTCCAGAGGAAGCAACAAAGCCTATTAAAGAGATTAATGATGCCCTCAAGATACTTTGGTTCTGGATCTGCAATAGTCCAACCTCTCCACAGCACTGAAATGCTAATGAATCAGTCAGCCTTGCAGAAGGGTCAGTGAAAGCTGGGGCTCCTTCCTGCAACATTCCTTCATGCCTTTGAAAAGCTCACACCTTCTTCCTAAAAGGCATTTGGATGCCAGCCAAGACGCCTGTCCCATTTGAGGCATGTCTGGGTGTAATTAGGCTGTCTGGCAGGAATGAATATATTTCAGAAACATTTATACTGTGCACCAATCAGTGACTGAGATTAGTCTAATTGTCTAACAATTGTCTAATTTCCTTGGAAATTAGAATTTTCCCTAAGAGCTTCCTGCTGGGAGAGGAAATGGCTGAAGCCCTGGGGGCACCCAGAGGAGGAACTTGGCTCAGGAACTACAGCCAGTTGGCTGATCTTCCTAGAGGCTGATCTCACAATGGGGTGGGGACCACATCTTGCCCAGGTTGCTGAGGCAAGCTGAAGACTTCTGTTAAAACCTTACCTTCAGGTTAGGATGCTAAAGGAGAATTTGGATGTTCACTGGGTCTTTGTTGCTCTTCCTGATGTGGCCACATGAATGTCTGCTTTCACTGCTTTTCACTTTTCATCTCTGCTGTTCAATGGCTTGTTAAGGGCCAGTGGCCAAATCTGGCTTTGAGGGACACAAGCTACGACTTCTAGCAACATGAGTGATGCTCAGCCCAATTGCAGATGTTCAATTACCTACGCAAGGCAGTCAACAGTTCTTCCTTGATGATCACATTTCCCAAGGATGGATCCCAGGTCCTAGACAAACACTGCTTGTTTTAAAGTGAGCAAAAGGCCCATTTCACTCGGAAAATAAGATTTGCATACATCTCCAAGAGACAAGGAGAAACCTAGCAACTGTTAGGTCTTTCAAGGAGATGCTGCAAGGAATGGGAATGCTAGTTTTTCTTTCACTTAAATTCAGTGGTGAGAATTAAGTCTCTAATTCTTATTCTGTATCTGCCTTCGCATTGAGAATGTACTGTAGAAAATACCAAATTCAATTTCATTTTAAGATGGTTAAAGCTAGACTGGAACTAAATCTCTTCTACGGGTGATGTTTTTAAGACTAACCATTTATTCTTTGAAGGGTTTCAAATAATCGATCGCTAACCAGTGTTTGAAAGTGACCATAATGGGGGACGAGAATACAGCTGAGCATGAAGAGGCTCGTAACGCTTATTTGAGCTGTCCTGGGAATTAGGCAACCTTAGTATTTGATCAGTATATTATGTTTTATTATGTTTAAAAGCATTTTTAAACACCTTAAAGCCATTCTTCTGTTGGGAAGATGCAGAGGGTAGCTATAATTCAAGCTCAAAACTGTGAAATCAAGGTCCAGGGTAAGCCTCCAACCTCGTGCCATGAACTAATGAGTCTGAATAGCAGAGATTACAGAGTACAGTCCCAACTTCTCAGCTATAATTGTATACCCCGATCCCCTGCTGGTCTTCCGAGATGAATCACTGGAAAGTTATGATTAATTATGCAAAAGGCCCAAAATGCCCTTTGCTGCAATCATTAATAAATGCAAATTACATGAGTCCAGAAAAATGTGGTGGTGACTGAAAAGAAAGTCAAGAACAATGGTTCTTCCACTTTTTAATGTAAGTGCATTAAAAGTAAAGAAAACGGGGTGAGGGTTGTTCTCTTTTAAAATTCAACTTTTTCAGTGCTGAACCCCTTATGGAACATGCCCATTTTTCTTTTCTTCTTTGCTTTATTTGAAAGAATAATTTCTTAATCAATAGTACTCAGATGAAAGCAGCTTTGAGCTTTCAAGAGAGAATGGAACTGTTTCAAAGCTGGGCTGGCACTCAGAATACACTATTATCACATTACCATGAGAGTCCCCAGCTGAGCAGGGGCATGAGCCAAGGTCAAAGAAGACGGATGAGCATTCATTAGGATTTTCTACTAAAGACCCATTTTAAATCATTCTCATAAAAATCTCATCTAAAATGTAAATCCGTGATCATCTATTCTTCAGGACCTCTATCATGATATGCTTCCCATTATCTTGTCTGGTTCTGAACAAAATGTCAATCTTTTCATTCTATGGGAGAGAAGGAATAGCTTCGTAACTCCATGTCTTGAGGTTACAGAGGATATAAATGGATACCAGGAGATGGAATTCATCTGCCATAACAAGTTTCTGCCCTGGTCATTTTATTTTCTTAGGATTTTTTGTTTGCCATCACAGACTTCAAATCTAATATAAGCACTTAGAAAATTATCATGGAATATACTTCGTGTTCTATATCATATACTATGCACTATACTTTTATACTATTTACATTTGTATAAAGTTATGTTTAACTTTATATAGTAAATAATATCATTTCAGGAATTAAGACACATCTTTAAATGATGTTTCAACATGAAATTCTTTATGAAAATTCAGTACAAATGAACAAACTTTAAGTAAACAAAATGCTCCCCCAATACATATATGCCATTATTTATGTTGGGCTATAATCTATTAATTCCACTAAACAGTTATTCAAGTGATACTTTGTTATACTACTCTATTTGATTAAATAAATCATTCTTGTTAGTTAAAAATATACAGGATATTTTAAATGTGTTTTTTTCAAGGCAGTAAAAAACTTAGTGTTATAGTGATCATTTTGGGAAAGTATATATGTAAAAATATTAGATGTGTGTGTGTGTGTGTGTGTGTGTGTGCGCGCACGTGCGCGAGTGTGTTATCTGTTTGTGGCTATGGGCACATAAAGGCTGGTGCCCACAGAGCCTAGACAGATGTACATGATTTCCCCCAGGCATGGAGTCACAGGTTGTTGTGAGTCCCCCAATGTGGGTTCTAGGAATCAATCTCCAGCATTCTGCAAGAGCGGTGTGAGTACTTTACCACTGAGCCATTTTTGCCGACTCTGAAATGATTTTTTAAAGAAGTAAGCAGAGCGTCTTTCATTTCCTGCCTTAAATCCTTGTTGATCAACAGATCAAAGGGTTCCACAGATCCTCTCCCACAGACAAACTACAACAACAACAAAACTCTGGGCAACTATTATTACTCTCTATTGCCCACTAGAAGTAGATGGTAAGACGCTATTACTGAACACAGCACATACTTTGGACATAAGACACGAAATCATATAGTTACTAATTTGCAAACTTGCGGGGAATTTACCCACCAACCCCACAGTTCCCCAGAGTTTTGAGTGCGAGCAGCGGGAAATATTAGATAGAAGGATTTAGATTGTAGAGATAAACAGATATAAAATAAAGGATAGCCTCAAGAGGGCCTGAAATCTATTCCAACAAGCCCTGACTGGCTCTGCCCTAAGGCTTTTATAGAAACGCCAAGGGGTGGAGCAAAAGACCTCCCCTCAACCCCCAGCAGAGCCAAGTGCAGACCATCTCAGTCACCTTCACTCAGGCCCGTAGTCTAGTCATCCTCTCTATGCAGACCTGTAAAACTACTGGGAACCTGAAAACGGGCTCCCTCCCACACAAACTTCTTTCCTATTTGCTAGCTCTCATAATATCTGAAATTGCTATACACGTAGCTGAGCAAGAATAGTTATCGATACTCTTACCCAACTGTGAACCCTGCTAACTATAATAATGATTAACACAGCAAGATATATCCATGGGTTCAACAGTAGCATGAATGTTACGGAGGTTAAGTAATCACTTTCTGGTTGGCTTTAAAACTTGCTCCACAGATTAATTTGCATGCCCGATACTCAAATTCAGCCAACAACCCTCGACTAGGGTGGTTATCGACCCTAGGACAGAGCATACTATTATTACTTTGTTAAACAAATTTAGTATCCAACTGCCTTCTAAAAACTTATCTCTATACATATTGGTGCATCTCTCAACCCTCATCAGAAAGGCTCCCTTTTGCAATGAAAAACAGTAATATAAACTCACAGTCTGGTTTAAATGCAGAGAATGGGTAAGTATAGAGTACTCAGCTCTAAATGGGGCATCTATCTCTCTCTCTCTCTCTCTCTCTCTCTCTCTCTCTCTCTCTCTCACACACACACACACACACACACACACACACACACACACCTCAGGAGACACTGCAAAGAGGACATGAAAAGAGTATGAGCCAGATACCTTGGAGAACCTCAGTGAAACAATGTCTTCTAGACACAACAGGGACATTGTACTCATGATCTCCCAGGGAGTATGACTTGTGCTCAAGATTTGCACAAGTTCAAGCCAGTGAAAATTCAGCATAGCTGAGGAGTGTTAGCAGTTGACGTCCAGTGGGCAGGGAAAGCCAGTTCTGGTAGACTGCCCATGCTCCAGTGGAAGGCCCTATATCCATACCCTTATGAACAGTACTTACTGAACTTAATGGATTATGAAAAGAAGACATAATGTTATGGTGGTAGGGACCTAGAAGGGAGAGTAAATAGTTGTTAAGATCAAAACACATTTGGTGTGTTTGAATGAGATATCCTCCATAGTCTCAGGCATTTGATTACTGGGTTTCCAGTTGGTCAAAGTATTTGAGTGGGCTTAAGTGGCATGGCCTTTCTGTAGGAAGTAAGTCACTGGGGTGGGCTTTGAGAGTTCAAAGACATGAGCCACTCCAGGTTCACTCTTTCTGCTTGGTGCTTACAGTTTGAAGATGTAAGCCCTTAGCTTCCTGCCACAGCTGCCAGGGGTCCTCTCTGCCATCATAGATCCTTATCCATCTGGAACAATAAGCCGAAATCAACCCTTCCTTTTATATGCTGCCTTGGTATGGTATTTCAGCACAGAAATAGAAAAGTAACTAATACGGAAATTGGTGCCAGGAGTAGGCTCTTGTTGTAAAGAATCTGATCATGTTTTTTGGAGGAATGTGGAAGACATTGAGACTTTGGACCAGGAAAGCAGTTGAATGCTATAAACAGAGCTCAACAGGCCATCCTAGTAGAACCTGGAAGACAAGAGTGCTGAAGGCAATGTGGACCATGGAGGGGAAAAGAAGTACAAACTGGATAATTTGGAGAGGAAAAGAACACTGACAAGCTTAATGTTTCAGCCAAGACTTTTGCTAAAAGAGAGGCTATAATACCTAAGGGTACTATTGTCATATGGAGAGGTCACAGGCTTGAAACAGGAATACACAGAAGGGTGACCTCATTGGAAGGTCCCACCAGCTAAGTTTCCAACTTGTAAAAAGATTATATGGTATTTTCTGCCCCTGGAAAGCTGCAATCAATAGATGCTGTTAATGTGATTCAAGGGGCCAGGGTCCACCCCAAGCTGGTTGCAAACATGGCAGTATTGTCCACATAGTGCTTGCTTTATAGTCTGGAACGACAGAGTAAGGGAGTCATGGAATCTTCTTTCACAGTTTCAGAGTCACTGAGACCAGTCAACCTGTGGCAGGAGAATCCCTGCATGAAATCCCTGAGAGGGCCAGAGGACCTGAAAGGCTGTTATGTAAAGCTGTGAAACAAAGACCAGGCTTCAGTGGAGACCTCAAGATGCTGAAGATGCCAGAGTCTCGGATATCTGCTAAGAAGAACTGAGTGCAGGGAGCGAGGCCAGCTCTAGAGAGGGGAGTGTGTTGAAAGGGCGGCCCCTCTAAGCTCTTTGACATCAGACACGGTGCTACAGGGTTTGTGGTTTTCTCTGCTTTGTTTTGGTCTTATTTCCTCACTATGCTCTCATTCTTTTCTTTTGGAGTGGTAATATATATCATATACCATGTGTAGCAATCTTTCTAAAATTTAGTTGGACTTCCCTTTGTGGGACCACCATCTCTCCCAAAAATGACAGGAAGACTTCTCATTAATTATGAAAGTTTGGCCTTTAGCTTAGGCTTGTCCCCAACTAGTTCTTATAACTTAAATTAACCTGCTTTTATTAATCTACATTCTGCCACATAGCTTCTTACCATTCTTTCATTCTGTATGGCTGACTTGGAGTCTCCCTTACATGCCTAGATTCCTCCAGAGCTTCTTTTTCCCAGAAGGCCTGCTGTGGGATGTTCTGTATGTTAAATGTATTGTCCTGATTGGTTAATAAATAAAACACTGATTGGCCAGTAGCCAGGCAGGAAGCATAGGCGGGACAAGGAGAGAGGAGAATGCTGGGAAGTGGAAGACAGAGGGAGAGATGCTGCCAGCCGGCGCCATGGAAAGTGAGATGTAAAGTACGGGTAAGCCACAAGCCATGTGGCAACTTATAGATTAATAGAAATGGGTTAATTTAAGATATAAGAACTATATAACAAGAAGCCTGCCACGGCCATACAGTTTGTAAGCAATATAAGTATCTGTGTATTTAATTGGTTGGGTCTGAGTGGCCGTGGGACTGGTGGGTGAGAGAGATTTGTCCTGACCATGGCCCAAACAAGACCAGAAAAAATCTAGCTACAAAGGCCCACCTATCCCTCTTGGACATTTGGCTTTTTATTAAACCAATCACAATCACCCATCTTCACACAGTGTAAACAAATATTTCACAACACCATTAAATTTTGGTAGTGTGCAATTTCCTATTTGATTTTACAAGCGATTACAATTAAGAGATTACCTTGAGTCTCAGAAGACACTTTGAACTTTAAAACAATGTCCAGACTGTGAAAGACTTTGGGGACTTTTGAAGCTGGACAAAATGCACTTTGCATTATGATATAGTCTCAGGCCTTCGGTAGCCAGGGAGCTGAATCTGGCTGTTTGAATGAGATGTCTCCCATAATGCTAGGTGTTTGAACCCTTACTTCCAAGCTGGTGGTACTCTTTGGGAGCTTTAGAGGGTACGGCCCTCAGTAGGAAGTATGTCACTGGGGCAGGTTTGGGGAGTTTTAGTCCAAGATGTGAGCTCTCAGTTTCCTGCTGCAGCCACCCCTCCTGCCACCATGTCACTTCCCTGTCATAGTGATGGACTCTTATCTTTCTAGAACTATAAGCCCAAATAAGCCCTTCCTTCTTTAAATTTTCCCCATCATGGTGTTTTAGTCCAGCAATTTAAAAGTAACTGATACACCATCTATCCTGAGAGTGACCAAATTATATACTAATTTTTACTAAAATATTATACTCTGTTCCAATCTAAGATCTCTCAGAAAAGGCTCGGTGTTACTTTCACTTTCTAAAATATAGCCTTTAACATATGTGGCAACCACTGCTGAAAACCATGGGCAACATATGGGAACATACACAACAAAAGACCTTCAAAGGACCAGCTTGGTACTGATGGCTGTCAACGAGAATCCCGCCTAAGGATAAAGGAAAATAGTTAAAGAACGAAGATTCCTGAGCTCTCTTAACAGCTTTGGGATTTTAAAAAGGCAGCTATTTAGCCAAAGCCTGGAAAGTTAATCAATATCCAAGTGAATGTGTCTTTTCTTTAGTAATTAGTAGAAGGCAGACAAGAGTATTCCAAACACACATCAAGCAAGATTGCTATTTTCATGCAAAGTGACATGGAGGCTTGTGGAACATTAGACACTGGCCATGTAATTAAGGAGAACTGTGTATAATGAGCAATGGTGTGAAGTGGCAGAACATCAGAACTCATAGTAATAGTTTCTGCATTGAAAGTTCACCGTTTTCTGTAATGAATCATACCTTTGTATAAACACAATAGCATCACGTAGTCAACTATGACAATTTCATTGTTTTAAAGAAACAACTAATATAACTTGAGGACTGATGGAAATATGAATACAGTGGAAATAAGAAGAATACAGAGGGGCTGGAGAAATGGCTCAGTGGTTAAGAGCACTGACTGCTCTTCCAGAGGACCCGGGTTCAATTCCCCAGCACCCACATGGCAGCTCTTAACTGTCTGTAACTCCAGTTTCAGGGGACCCAACACCCATGGCAAAATACATAAAATAAAGTTAAATTAAAATTTTTTAAAAAAAGAAGAATACAGAAAAGCAAATCCATAAGCAATATGCTACAGTAAAATTAGAGCACCCAATGTAGAAATATCTTAAATGTGTATAGAGAAAATCATTGAACAATAAAGGAACTATGCCTAGACAATTGTCAACAGCAACAACCAACTACAGAAACCTGTAAAATAATATTGTCAAAGCACTGAATTAATATGATCAAAACCTAAAAGTAGGTAATGTGAAATTGTATTTCTCAAATGAAGAGCAAAAATTAACACATTTAAAAATAATCATAGTTTCTTCAACAAGAGAAATTATAAAAGATGTCCCATAAAAAGAAAATGGTCCAAGAAGGGCAGCCTCAATTAGAAAAATTATGATTGGTAAATACACTATGTGTAAATTTGCATAATACACACACACACACATATATAATATGATATAATACAGAAAGAACTGGGGAGGTTAAGAATGACAATTAAACAACAATGGCATGAACATTGGGGAGAGGAAAATTGATTTAATATTATCTATGATTCTTATATTGGGGAAATAAACTCAATATTGTGTTTATTATTTAATAGATTAATTCATAGAAATAGATTGTAGGATTTTCCAATCCGTTGTATGGAAGAAAGATGATACATGCAAGAACATAATTCTTTTAAATTATTTAATTTATAATTTAATTACAACATTTATCCCTTCAAACTCTCCCATACACCCCTCCTCACTCTTCTTCAAATTTATGGCCTCTTTTTTCACTAATTGTTATTAAATACACAGATACATATACATAAATAATCCTAAAATTATCTAAGAACACAATTTTTAAAACATCACTCCTAAAAAGGACAAAAAGGAAGAAATATCATAAAAAGAAAAGAAAACCTAAAAATTCCATGTAGAATCATATTAGCAAGTAGAATATTATGAAATTCATAATTGGTATAGGTCCTGAAGGGCTTCTATACAAAGGTGTTCACATTAGGTCAGATCAGCAGTTATCAATACATTAGCACATTTCTTGAGGAAGAGGTCAACAGTTTGGTTAAAACTATCTTCATGATAATGTTAAGGGATCATTCTCTTCTCTCCTCTTTCTCACGAATGTACAACTGAGTTTTACAGACACTCGAACATGTGTGATACAATAAAACATAAAATACAGACCTTCTATTAAGCCACTCTTTGAGATTTAGAGAAAAAGTATAATCAATGCAATAACTTTTTCTTTGTTTTGGAAAAAGTTATTTTAAAATGATATATTTATATTAATAAATGACTAATTTATTAATAATAATTTCTGGAGCAAAATAATTACATTACAGTTTTCCTTTTTCAGTTTGTAATATACTAAACATTAGTAAGCATAGGCTGCACTAGCAAAACTTTTGAATACCCAGAATTTTGAGAGAATGGAGCTTAGTTTCAAAGAGAGGGGCAGCTACATTGTCTTAGAAGAAAGACCTTATATACAAGGCCATAAAATGAGGTGAAAGTAAAAAAATTATTAAATGTTTGCATAGTTATTTTTTTCAAATTGAACCACTTCCTCCTGTAGCGAGGAGAGTGGCTCACAAGATTCAAAAATCTAATTAAATTTATAAATCTTGGCAAACTGAAAAAGTTATAAACTTCACAAGGCCTCTCCCCAAAGTGCTAAAAGCTTAAACAACTGCAGGGGAAGGGAGCCCCAAGGATGCAGCGCTCCTGAACTAATGCCCATGTTGGGGTGTGGTGGTTTGAAAGAAAATGGCCCCCAAAGGAAGTAGCACTATTAGAAGGTGTGACCTTGTTGGAGGAAGTGTGTCATGCTACAAAGTCTCTTTTGCTCAAGCCGGGCAGGCTACAAGGTCTCTTTTGCTCAAGCTTCCCTCAGTGTGACAGTCAGTTGACTTCCTGTTGCCTGCAAGATGTAGCACTCTCGGCTCCAGCACCATGTCTGCCTGCACACCGCCATGCTCCCTGTCGTGACGATAATGGACTGAATCTCCGAAACTGTAAGCTGCCACCTCAATGACACGTTTCCTTCGTAAGAGTTGCTGTGGTCCTGATGTTTCTTCACAGCAATAAAAACCTAACTGAGACAGGTGGACTTTACAGTGATACAGCTTCCTGTGAGTCACTCACCCTCCCGAAAGCCACCTCAACAAACCCCGGTTCACTGACCTAGACAAATAGATGCATTTCTGTTCTAGCAATGATAGCAGCTGTGTTATAATTTACAATTCTTTTCCAAGAAAGAACAAATCTTATCTATTGATATTATTTCATTTTTAGCTTGTGAAGGTAAGAACGACACTTATGAATGCTGTTACAAATAATCAGCTTGCAGAGCAAGAAAATCCTTTGATTTAGTGATTGTGGACTTTAAGAAAACTGCCCCTCATCTGCTGATGCAGAGAGAATAATTATAGAGAGTTTGTAGATTTGAGTGACTTGCTGTTAGTAGTTGGGGTAGAATGTACCTGGACACTGTCCGGGCTTTATTTTTCCTTATGGAATAATCTGAGACAATCCTGTGGTACTCCAAACCTCCTGTGCATCATCCCTGCTTATTTCTAGAGGGAATAAATATGTTCTCTGTGATGGGGAAAGAGGCCTTGGAAGTTCTTCCTGTCTTCCCCTGAACATTCCTCCATGTACCTCTTCCTTCTCCTGACTGTTGACAACAATAGACAGGAGCATGGTGATACCCTGAGATCTGTGTATCCTCCTAGCAGACTAATCGTTACCCTGGAGACCTCCACCACAATAAAGTTTTGCCAAAAAAGCTCCTCTAATTAACCTCTAATTTCTCATTTCTTAATATAAATGTGTTTTATAGCATTGTCATTGAAAATTATTTTAAGTAATTGTTTATTTTCTTGCTGAATATATCAAACTTAATATTATTTTTTGGACTTTTTCTTTTTTCTAATGTCTATAGCCTTTGGTATGTTTCTTTAAACTTTAAAGAAATATTCTTTTGGATGTATTCATTCTTCCTAGTAACAATATCTTAGTTCTTTATTTCATTACTATTTGCTCTTGTCTTCAATTTCTTCAGTTTTTCTTTGGCTATACTGATTTTCAGTTTGACTTAAGACACATACAACTCTAACAGCGTTTTCTAACACAGGCATTTAAAGTGTTTTATTCTCTTCTTAGTACTTCTATTACTATCTTATACTAATTTTGATTTGTGATATTTTTGTTATGATTGAGCTTTTATTATATTAAAGTTAGCATTATTGTTTCTTCCTGAACTCAGTAGGTATTTAGTAGTGAGTATGTGCTGACTTTTCATCTAGAAGGTTAAATTTCATTATATACATATATGAAATTGTCAAAGAATTTCGAAAGGGCAAATAAAAAGTTAGGCATACTCCCTATTGCTACTTAGTGGTGTTGTTATCTAAAAACAAAGTACTTCATGATGTTAGCTGATGAAAACCAAAAAATAAGGAGCATGAAGAATGGAAAACAAGAAATACAACTCAGATTTATAGACTTTTTCCTATAAAACATTAGAATTTATGAGCACATGTAACAAGTTTACTAGATACACAAGAATAATACAGAGAAAAACAGTTATGTTTATGTTCGCTAGTAATTATGATTTAGAACATGTAACTTCTTGAAAGACATAATTTAAAATCAATGAGAAATATTTTATATCTAGGAATAAAATTAACCAAAGATATATAAACCAACATTAAAATGTAAAAATTTATTGAAAGACATTAAAAAATCTATATAAGTGGAGAGCAATAAGTTGCTCCAGGACAGAAAGTTGTGAAATGATCAGGACTTCAATTTATGAAAATTGATTTATTGATTCAATATAACAATCAAACTTCTAAAACTGTTCTCCATGAAAGCTTAAGGGCTATGCTAAAGTTAATACTAAACTGTATATTGAGGAACAAGAACTAAGAACAGCCAAGATATATCTGAAATAAACAAAATGTTTCTATCATAATACAAAAAGGATCCCTAAATATGCCCACGAGGAAGGAACATGCTGATTAAGTCAATAATTAGATGTTTTAGCACCTATATTTATAAACAGATAACCTGAACTTGATACTGCCAAAACTTCTGGTAACTGGAGGAATTAATGGAGACTTTTATACAGAATTGACTAGAATCTAAGTTGGGAGAGGTATTTTTAAAAATACATGATACTAACTAACTCTTATAAATATAAATGTTAGTGTTACGAATGACCTAGAAACTCAACTGTGAGATGTGGTAATATTTTAGCTGTGTCCCCCCAATAAAGTTTATCTGAGAATCAGAGGAAAAATCCAGCCACTATAGTAAACATAGAGGTCAGGTAGTGGTAGCACATGCCTTTAATCCTATTACTCTGGAGGCAAGGATCTGTCTGAATCTCTGCGTTCAAGGCCACACTAGAAACAGAGCCAGGTGTGGTGGGTCATGCCTTAAGTTCCAACACTAGTTAACCATAGAGGTCTGGAGGTCTGTACAGACAGACAGGAAGTGACAGAGCTGAGCAGGAAGAAGAAGTGATGTAGCTGGGTGGAGAGAGAAAATGAGCTGGCAGAACAGAAAGACATATAGGTGTGGGTATACAGGAAGTAGGTCTCTTTGTCAGAGGATCTCTAAGTGGGTGTCCTAGCTTCTTTCTGCTTTTCTGATCTCTCAACTTTTCACTCCAATATTTGGCTCTGGGTTTTTATAATAAGACCATTTAACACTTCATTCTACAGTGAAGAACACACTATAGAATTGCACAGGCATACACACATAGGAATTATTGAATATATATATGTGTGTGTATATATTGTATATATATATATATATACATATATGTATACACACACACATTTACAAATACCATAAAACTGTATACAAATACACACATGATGTGACACATTCTACAAAGGAGACAGGAAACAACCCAAAATGTATATTCAAAAGAAAGATAATTAAATTTGCATGGACTTATAGTTCTGAATGGATGCATCATTAACATGAATTAAATAAGTATTACATACAACAGTCCAGAAGATTTTTGCCTGCAGCATGAAATTCAAGATTGTCCACTCTGCATTAATTTGTGAGGGACATACAAGTCTTCTGTAAGATCAGGGTTAAGGACTCTGCCCCTGAGAAGAAGAAGCAGCCTATTTTCTTGTCTTGAACATCTAGGTGGGATGGAATAATGTCCATAAACGAGACTGAGTAAATGAAGAGAGGTGTCCAGAATTAATTCAGAGGGGTGTGGATATGTTCCTGCTCGTCATATTCAAACCTGAGCTTCAAGAAGAAGGCATTTCCACATTCTCAGTTCTGCTCCCTGAGATAACCTGAGAACAGTGAGTCTACTGTTTATGATATCATTCTCTAGCAAAAGCACGTAGGGCTTGTGGGATAAATTCTAGTACCTGGGCAGGTTTAAGACCCCAGTATGAGAAGAATTTTAAACATAATTTTGGGCCAAAAATTAATAGAAAAAGAGCTAAAATAAGGTTGGAAACATGTTAAGAAGATAGCAACTTCAGCATGAATGAGTCTTACCAGGCCAAATCTAGAACAATTTAAACATCAAAATCATCAGTGAGGGATTATAATAGATGATATACAGGAAGCTATCAGTGTCTGTATTAATATAGTTAACAAAGTGTCATGGGAAATATTCTGGATACATAACTTTGAAGACATTCCACACAAAATGGCATTGGTTATAAGGGAGAAGAAATAACTATACAGCAGAATCCTTGGGGATACCACTTTAATCATATTATCAAAATTAATGTAGCCAGTATTAGAAGTAACTGAAGTCACTCCCTGCCTAATGGAATGTATTATGAACAAAGATATCACTTTGTGATCTGTCTGCCAAAGTTAGTTAGTCATGAGGAAACATAAACACAAACTGAGAACCCTTAGAATAGACTCCAAGTCCTGATATTTTTAAGTCATAATGAAAGCTAAGAAAACATTGAGAACCAACAGAAAAAAAGACAACCTACATGCAGTGTGGCATTTGAAGTCACAGTCACCACTGTCACTATAAAAGGCATCATTTTAATAATTTGTAAGGCAGAATGAAAGTTAGCCATTAGATTGGAATAGTGTATCAATTATACTTTCATAATTTTGATGGTTGCATAGCACTTAGGAGTCACGCCTTTCTTCTAGTAAAGAAATATATACTAAGGCATTCAGGAATGATGGGACATTAAGTCCACAAATTGTTCTCACGTGGCCAGAAGAAAGTTCTCTGTGCTATACCTGTATTTTGCCCAGTAAATGTCAGATACCTTTCAATTATGTCAAGAAAAGACAGAAGAACGTGACAAGAATAATATTAGTTTCTCTTGGGGTTGAAACATGAGGAAAGAGACATCCTAACAGGGATAACACACCTCCCCATTGTTAAGCCTGGAAGCACATTCATAAGGGTACCTTATGTGTTTTGATTTGCATATATGTTACTATTATACCTATATAAAAAACTTTTTTAAAAATAAACTTATTGTTCATAGACCACTGGCTGAGAGAAAAACAAACCTAGCATGATGTTCAGCTATAACACTTATTATTCACACAAACTTAGGAAAGATGCTTAAGCCTTCAACTTGAGTTTCCTCATAAGCAAATGAAAACAATGGTACCTCATCTGACCATTCAATAGACAATGTTCATGTCAATGTCATTTATCCAAAACCTGCAGGAACACAATGATAACATCAATACATACTGGGAACCATGGAATGACTTAGCAAAAGCAGTCTACAATGAATTTCTTATATGACTTGAGGGCTTGAGAAGATTGTCTTTAAAAAGAAATGTGCTCCACATTAGATTGTGTCAGAATGTTGAGATAATTCTATAATTGGAACCCTCACTAAATTGTTATATATAGGGAAGATACAAGTAGGGGTACAGGCTGTCATTTGTAAAGCCAAGACATTTTCTTAGTGTCAGCAACATCTGTCACTCTGTGCTGCAGAATGATTTGCCTCGTTTTCCTATTGTCTCAGACTTACTATGTTAGATATTTGTATGAGTGTATTCATGCCCTAGGGCAGAGCCAAGGGTTTGGAATGAACATCAAACTACTTGTTTCTAAATCACTGTTTATTCCAGGCTTGTTCTTGACATCAGTGGCATATTTTCATTACAGTATTTACATAGAACTTAATACTCTTAGTTTCCTTCAAAAGGAGCCCTGCTGTGAGCAAACAGGAAATTATAAGTAGCTCATCTATCTTATAGTATCTGAATTGGGTTTTTACCTCTTTAGCTAAGAGATTATGTACACAAACACTGAATAATATATGCCAAAATAGATGAGTCAGATTCATCCATAGTTGCATTTTCTCCCTTTGATAAAATATTTGAATAGTAGACTAGTCTAAAATACATCTTAATGTCAGGCAGTGGTAGTGCATGCTTTAATCCCAGCACTTGAGAGGCAGAGGTAGGTGGATCTCTGAGTTTGAGGCCAGTCTGATCAACAGAGCAAGTTCCAGGACAGCCAGGGCCACACAGAGAAACCCTGACTCAAAAAAATATTTAGATATATAGATAAATAGATAGATGTGTGAGTGTGTGCGTGTGTCATAATAAGTAGCCATGACAAATATAAGGGCTATTAAAAACATTATTTTCTGCCAAAGTATGAGTTCCACTACTTCACCTTTAGGGTTATTTTTCCTGTTGGTCATTGCTATAGTTCAGAGCTGTCATAATTGGTGGTTGTCATAATTGATTCCCTCCTTTGGAAGTTTGCATAGTACCTAGTCACTAGGGAGGGGATCCTTAAGTAAGTTCCAACTCAGGGACATGGTATCTTCAGCCATAATGATTCACCTTCCACCTCTCAGAAGCAACCAAGGGCAATAGCAATAGTTTGCAGTATTTGATGAGTCTCTTAGACAACCATGACCAATAACTCAAAAGAGGACTTCTCATGCCTGGTGTTGGAATTTTTATTAGACAGCGTTTGTTTGGCTCTTAGAGGGAGCTTGTTAGCCCCAATGAGAAAATTTCATTTAAACACATACATGGTTTTAATGAAATACATGACTTACATGTATTATACTTTTATTTTGTTTATTACAAGACAGAATCTCTCTATGTAGCCCTGGCTACCCTAGAACTAGAATAGCCTAGCTTTAAGCTCACAGAGATCTGTCTGCCTCTGTTCAAGTGTTGGAATTAAAGGTATGCATGCACCCCTGTACCTGGCCTGTTGTACATATTTTAGGTATATAGTTAACAATAGATTCCTCATGACCTTTTCAAACATCCTATTATTGTGCCCTCATTCTGTGCTTTTCTCCCAACTCCCTAATTAGAGCCCTACCCCATTTTTCCCATTTCCTGGATTCCTGCTATTCTCTTCTCTATTGCTCAGCAATACTCCATTTTTACTCTCCTGGTTTCTGCAGTTATTACAAGATATGTACTCACATCTGAAGATTTGGAGCTAGGAGCTTCAGATGAGAGAAAACATGTGACATTTGTCTTTCTGGGTCTGAATTGCTGTACTCCATGGGATCCATTGCTGTACTCCATGGGATCTTTCCTAGTTCCATCCTTTTACCTGTAAATTTTATTATTTCATTTTTCTTCAGCTGTATATAGACCTCATTTTCATTATCCATTTGTCAGTTGAAGGATATTTAGGAGTGACAGAGAAGAACAGTGGAGAGGTTCCTCCATCTTGTAATCTTGATGAGACCATTTCAGGTTTAGCTAAATTTGATCTCCTTTGTGGAGAATCTCATTGAAAATTACCAACTTTACTCTAGGAACCCAAGGTCAAGATGCCCTAAGTAACTTAGCTTCTATTAAACAGCCTGCTTGTGCAAACCTCCCCATCCCACAAACCACTTCTCTTAGCTTCTGTTAAATTGATTGATTGTAGAGGTCCTCCCTGTGTCTGCCTAGCAAGATGCTAGGATGTGGTTTCTGCCTTCAAAATCCCTGTTCTATGGACAGGTTCTACATCTAGGTCCAAATACCTGAATATAGTCCTAGCCAGTTAATTTAAAGACCTTCAATCAGCTGTAGACTGTATCGGAGTGGTCATGTCTGGTGGGCTCCTCATAACACAGGTTGTGTCCATTGCCTAATTATTGTAGAGCAGCAATGAACATGGCTTAAGACCCACTCAATAAGAGGGAAATCATGCTGGCACCAGAACCTATTCAACTATCCAGGGATAGTAAAGTCATGGATCTTGTAGGAGAACCTACAACCACCACTTTACCAAACCAGCATAATCCCTAAGTACATTCTAAATATTTGTCCTTATACTCACAGGTTAGTATAGCCCTCTCGCCTCATCAAAGAAACTTCTCTTTGCAACAGTTGGAGACCATTACAGAAAGCCACAACCAATTAAAATGAACAGTTATGGGGTCCAGTCCTAATGGTTGCAACTACAAAACATTCCCACACCTACATCACAGGGAACATTGTGTAAAGAGTAGAATGATTGTAAGAGCCAAAGAATCAGGGAGTTTGCTGTGAGATTGTGTCACCTCAGAATTTCACCAACATAACTGTCTAAGCAAGAGTTAAACAATAACAGTACCAATAGAGATGCTAACATGGATGGATGTTGAGACCCCAGGCGACCTCAACCCTACACAAAAAACTACAGGCAATTGTAGATGTAACCAGCCATCTTATTAAATAAGAAACACAGAACCAATGCAAAGAAGAAAGCCAAGAGATCAGAGCTAAGAACCTTACCCGCCTGCTGCAGCTAGCCTCTTCAGCCAAGAGACCTCTACGAAAGAGACCTACTTCCTGTCTGTTCGTCTTTATATAGACTTTCTGTTCTGCCTTCTTATTGGTTGTAAACCCAACCACATGACTGCCTCGTCACTGCCTGTATGTACAGCCCTCCAGGTCTTCTATGGTATTGAGATTAAAGGCATGTGTCTCCAATGCTGGCTGTATCCTTGACGACACAGAGATCTACCTAGCTCTGCCTATCAAGTTCTGGGATTAAAGGTGTGTGCCACAAACACCCAGCTCTGCTATGGCTTACTATTAGCTCTGACCCCCAGGCAACTTTATTTATTAACATACAAATAAAATCACATTTCAGTACAATTAAAATATCACCATAGGCAATAAGGAATGCTGAGTAACAATCTTCCCAGGGATTAGCACACTGATTGGTTCTCCAACACCAAATGGTCAGCCCTGAAAAAATATGCATTCAATATTATATAGACTGAGCATATGCATTTAGGAATATATATATATATATAAAATATATGGAGATATATATAACATTATATAGGTGTGCGTATGTATGTATTAGTGTGTAACTAAAGAAATTAAATTAAAGAAAAAAAGGCCATGATTTGGCAAAAGAGCAAGGGGGAGACATATGGAAGGGTACAGAGAAAGGAAAGAGAAGGAAATTGTGCAATATAAAAAAAATACTTTTTTAAAAACTTGTTTTTTCATTGCCTTTAGGTATCAAATACTTTTCCATGAGAAATGTTAGCGGTAAGTAAGAATTGACTTACTATCATCATATATAGCAAGTCTTTTATAAGCATTTAAGATAATGCTCCTATATAGGTTAAATTAATATATGTATTAATGAAAAATATATACTGATCAATGTATTTTAAACACACACAAATCATATTTTTATGGTTTTGATATAATAAGCCACTCTAACATATCATGAGCTCTGAGAACAATTGTTTCTAATAAAGGTCTTACAGGCTAATAGATGAATACATAGAACACAGAATAGAAGGGACTTATAAATGTCTAGGCCTGGAGGCCTAGGAGAGACAAGGAAGTCAGCAGATGCCTGAGGTATTGAAACTATCATCAGCTTAGGATGAGTGGACATAGTTTATATTATTCATGTTAGGAGTGCTCCCTTAATGCCTGTAGACCTAAAATAGGGGATTTTCTAATATCTCAGAGGTAAAATAATGACTGAAGTGTCTTATAAATACCATTAATTTTATTTAGTCTACATTTTAGGGGAGGGGTAAAATGTGAAAAAAAGCATAATTAAAAATATATAACATGTTGTTAGTGCACTGGACAGAGTTCTCTGCATACTAAGAGCTCTTCCAATACTTGTTCACAAGGTGACTTATCATACAGCTCTTGTGGGTTACAGACTTCCATTATTCTGTCCATTATGGTTGGGAAAGCCAGGGTGCATGCCAAGTCACAGCCACTGAGTTGCGTGTTGGGGAGTGTTTTCAGTGTGTTGTGGTCTGCTTCCCGGTTCTCATGCATGCTTCCAATTAGTATTCTCTACCATCTCTTGAAGGAGCTGAAGGGCTTGCATCCTGACTCCACACCCTGATTTTTCCCTTATGTCACAGATGTAGACAAGCATGCTAAGAGTTAATATATCATATTAAGTGCTGCACAATATTATTTTAGATTTAAAACAAATTTCTATTACCTAGAATTTTATCTCTCATTTTGATGATGACGTTTTCAAGGGCCATTTCAAAAATCATAATGGCTAGTATTATGTCAAAGTGGCTAGCCATAAAACTCAGCATTTCATCAAACACCAGCCTAGATGCTAATCAGTGGAGATTTTAAATATATTAACATTTAAATCGGTAGGCTTAATAATTTATGATATCGCCGGGCAGTGGTGGCGCACGTCTTTAATCTCAACACTCAGGAGGCAGAGGCAGGCGGATCTCTGTGACTTCAAGGCCAGCCTGGTCTCCAAAGCGAGTTCCAGGAAAGGCGCAAAGCTACACAGAGAAACCCTGTCTCGAAAAACCAAAAAATAAAAAAAATAATAATTTATGTTATCAATCATAATCTAGGTAGGTCTCATCCGATCACTGACAGCATTAAGAGAAATGACTGATACTCACCAGGAAAGAAAGAATTCTGCTTGCAGACTGCATTCAGACTTGAGAATGCAACCTTAGTTTCTCTGTGTGCATTCATCTGATTTATTTTGAGGATTCATACCTTTCATTTCCCCAAAATGTCTGAGGCAATTTTTGAAAATAAAATTGTATATATATTTTTATGTATGTATGTTTATGTGCACACAACCTACTAATCTGTATCTCAGAAGAGCACTGGCTAATATAAGTCAATAATTACTTTAAGACATTAATGCATTTAAAAATTACATTTTTTAAATTGTCAACTACAATCATCACTGAATAACTATTTTATAATTTAATTACAAGACTATATTATTTATATTTGGAATAATGGTGACATGAATAATTGAGTTTACACTTGATCTCCATATTCATTTTTTTCTAGCAGTTTTTGAACTACTTACCAAAGAATATTATGGTATTTTTGAAAGGATAAAGAAAACAGAAAGGTGAAGTGGGTACCCGCTAAGGTGTGCCACGTGCAAGCGAGTTAATGCGGGAAGCGTGTTAGGGGAGGGGGAGAGCGAAAGGCTGTGTTGGAGTGGGGATGTGAGGGCGGGGACAAGATGATGCAGGAGGCAGCCGAGGAAAGGCTCTCCTCTGCAGGGGAGAAAAGAGAGGGAAGAGGAGAGCAAGAGAAAAGACGAGAGAGCGAGCCGTGTTCTAGCGAGAAGAGAGCGAGCCGTGTTCTAGCGAGCCCTTCTAAGGGGTTCACATGTCGCATAGCTGACGGTGAAAGGCACCTGGCGACAAATGATGACGTAACATAACTGCTTTGGCGGCAGAGGCAGGCTGCTGCTGTGGTGGAGACTAACAATTTTAAGTTAAAAATAACAAAACCCCATAATACAGGGGAAGCAAATACCTCTAAATTGAGGGTTAGTGGAGGAAAGCATACTGTGAAGAACAAATTTTATATGGGATAGACGTCCTAGGAAAAATGTGGGTAGTGAGATTATGAGAGCAAAAATGTAATTGTACAGACTCAGTTTTTATGGATAAAACTGTTTCCCTTGTAAATTCACATGCTCAGGGAGGAGAGATGCCTCAGTGGTTAAGAACACTTGTTCTTACAAAGAAGCCAGCTCACAGCTGCTGGTAACTCCAGTCTCTTCTGGACTCCAGAAGCTCCTACACTCAAATGGACAACCTCCCATATGCAAATATATGCTTGATTTTTTTTTTAAAGTCTTTTGTAAATTCTTCTTAAAATTTTACATGGTAAAGCCCTAAACACTGCACCTCAGAACATAATCATATTTGGAGTTTTTTTTATAAAAGGAAAAGATACAATGAAGAGACTATCAAAGATGAATGCAAAAATAAGATGTTGCTTTAAGGAAGTCGTGAAATACCATGAATGCCAGAAAGCCATCGAGAGCTAGAAAAAAACTTGGAACACATACACTGTCACATCCTCCTCCCCAATGGATCCAACCCTGCAGACATATTAACTTTGGATCCCTGGGGTGCAGAGTTATGACATAATTCATTTCTGTAGCTTAAACCTGCAGTACTTTATTGTGGCAGTCCTAGCAAAGTAACGCAATAAGACTAATTGATTTTTCTTTAACAAAAATAATAAAGAAATATTATAGAACTCCTGCTAATTCACTAATCTTATAACCATTATTTAATAACTACTGTTTCCTGTTCATTGTTTTTTTTTAATTATTACTCCGTTATTGGAAATATGATGATGATGGCACACAACTCTGGGAGAGCGTTTGTAACTTTCCAGCTGCTGCTTTAGGCTCTATCTGTACTGACTCAGAGATAACACACCACTTGCTCCCATTTTCAGAACACATCCCAAGGCAGAGGAAAGCAAAGCAAGCTGTGTAATGTACACACAGAGTAAATAACTCACCCAAGGCGCAAACAAGTATTTTTATTCGGAAGTCAGTGGCTATAAACGCAGGAGAATTGAAACTATTGGTTATGTGACTAATGAAGATTTTGTTTTCCTCCCAAGGATTTCTGAAGCCCCTATGTGGGTACATTTGGGAGTCTGTGTTCAAACCAGATGTCTACATGAAACCTGAATGTGAGCGGGAAAGCTAAAACATAGTCATCAAATATTTAGGTCACATAGCTCTGTTCAGTCACCTTCTTTCATATTATATACAGTATTGTGACTATAGAGTAAAAATAGTAATCCATTGTTTTTATTAATATTTAAAATAAATGTTTATTAAAGGAGAAAATCTAAAATATATGTTTGGGTATTTGTTATTATTGTATCTGGCAATCAAGTGCATTGAATGGCAATAGTGGCGGTATGTAATCTATGTGGTGTATGCCAATACATAGAGCTTAGTAACCACAAAAAAGATACGAGCATACACACATGCATGGATACATGAACAAACATACAGAGTCTCATGGACTATCTATGATTATGTTATTATTTGCATCAAAATCCAAGTGAAAATCTCCATTTTGTTGTTACTTAGTTGAAATCCTCAGCTAAGATACTGTTAGATCACATCCACCCAAGTTATATTTTGAAATCTTAACCTCCATGATGATGAAATTGGGAGCCAAGACCCTGGATAGGTGATTTGCTCGTGAAAGTGGAATTCACATAAAAGGAATTAACACCCCCTAAGAAAGGTGCCAGAGAGACTCTTGCTCCTTCCAACATGTGGGGAACAGAAGAAACCATTTAGAGGTCTCAAAGGAAGACTTTACTGGACTTTGAATCTGCCTAGAACTTCCAGTTTTTACAAATGAAAAATAAATTTCTGTTGCCTTGAGATATCTATTTTGGGGGATTTTGCTCTAGAAGGCCAACCAGACTAGGATACATTAATTTTCTTTGAGGAACAAATTTGTAGTCTCTCATCTTATTCCTCAATGGGATAATTTGGCTGAAATCCCTGCCCCAATTGCATGGATCTCTTACCGACAGAGATGTATACTTCAACATCTGGATTTCCAGGTCCATGATTTTGTCATTTCCCCAAATCTGGGCACCTTACTTCCCACCTCTACTACACAAATTTCCCCCTCAAAAATCTATTATTCTTGTAAGTTGATTATCTCCTATATTTTGTCATAACAGAAGATTAATACAGAATGAGCTAACAGTTGCTTTATTGTACTTGAGGTTCAGAGTGACATCTTATTCATTTGTACACCTGTTATCTAATTTTGATCAGTAAACACAGTCAAGAGTTAATAATTTTAAGATGAGAAATAAGTTATTTTGAGAAATACATCAAGTTATATAAGAGGAATAATGCTCCATTACTTAAAGAAAATAACACATTAGGACTTTTTTTAAAAAAATGAATGAATTTTAAAAAAAATTCAGCAAATCTTATTCTCACAGATATCATAACCCCTGTTTTCACCTCTTTCGATCAGTTGATTTAGGGAAATAAGGTTGTCCAATACTCCACTAAAGGAAGCACAAATGCAAAACCAGATATTTAGTCATAATTTGCAACTCAAAATCAGATGTTTTTTCTCTGTGTAGGAACTTCAGTTAGGAGTGAATGCACATGTTTAGGTATGTACCTACACTGTTCTAAGCCCCACAATTTTAATTAGTTAATAATCTTCTTTAAATGACTCTGTGAGAATCATTGAAGAACAATCACTAACCTAAAGTGGGGATGTGCAATATGGCACTTGAGAAAAGAGGAGTTCCCAAGCTGGAATGTGAAGCTGAGCATCTAAGTTCAGAATGAGTGCCACACTTATTTGCACAATGAAAAAAAGAAGTCAATCAGAACTTAGAAAAATGGTTTCACACATCTTTAACAGCTCAACAAGAACCCTGGCTTTTCTATATTAAATTATACTAATTGGTTTTCTATTGACAGAAAAACTATTATTAGCCTGTCCAAAATTGTCCAAATCAAAGTGAACTCTCTCTCTTCTGAGAGTTCCAATCTCATGTTGAGATAATCTTATCCACTTACTTATCACCTATCTAAAGTATTTTTTAACTTCAGTGTGATCATATTATGAGCTATTAGATTTTTTAATAAGGTAGACTTAAACCTTCTTAAGTTCTCCTGGTTTGAAATAGTTTGAAGATGTGTACTGAGCATGAAATAGACTCTGGTGGTTTAAAAATAAAGCTGCTCTTCCAGAGGTCCTGAGTTCAATTCCCAGCAACCACATGGTGGCTCACAACCATCTGTAATGAGATCTGGTGCCCTCTTCTGGTGTGCAGGCATGCTTCCAGACAGAACACTATACATAATAAATAAATAAATCTTTGGACTGGAGAGATGGCTCACTGGTTAAGGGCACTGGCTGCTCTTCCAAAGGTCCTCAGTTCAATTCCCAGCAACCACACGGTGGCTCACAGCCATCTGTAATGAGATCTGGCACCCTCTTCTGGCCAGCAGGCATACATGCAGACAGAACACTGTATACATAATAAATAAGTAAATTTTTATAAAATAAAAGGAAAAAAATGTAAAATAAAATAAAAGGAAAAAATAATGGCCATTAATTTTCAAGTGTTTAAAGTTAATTTACTTACAGGGAAATAACTCTCTATGTGCTTAGCACAAGAAGAAATCAATTCTACTCATGGTGATGAGGTATTATGGTGAGACATTGCGAGCCCGCCCCCCCTAGCATAGTCCACATAACAAGTGACCCCAAAGTTGTAAAGGATATCTTCTTGGTGTTCTTTTGTCCAGTGCCATTTGCTGATGAAGACATTTCATAAGTGGCCATAGAGGTGACAGAACAAGCAAATGGGCAGGGATTGGGAGCGAAATATACGGATCCAGAAAAATCCTAGGACATTAACACAACGATGAAAAATGGCTATGAATTCCAAACAGTGACCAAGAATTGGTGAGCTATGCTTCCAAATGTGTCACTGTGTTCATTGGCGCAAACATCAGATTAAGGCTACATTTATGAATCATGAACTTTGATCTGGGTCATAACGTGAACTAAGCATGACAAGCCGTTATGATGATGTGGCATGGTAAAAATGAATAATCCCTTCTAAACTTTCAGGCCTGATTCGACCTTCCCTGGAGTCATTGGACAGACTATGTTAGTCAGTGTGGGACCCACTTAGAAGCCTCCTGTCAGTGTCCCAGAAGGTTTGTTTTGAAGAGTTGGCCTCCCTGTGGTATTTATGTGCCAGGCATATGGGGCATTCTCCAAGGCAGATAGTTTTGTCTTCATTTACAGATGATCACAAAGTGAGGTTCAAGACGGATAATCACTTGCAAGGCTCCATAGGGGTCTATCCTCATAAAAGTTACTTGAAAACTGAACTGACTCCAGACACTAGAGGCACTCTTCCCATTCATTTCTGAGATGATCACGGACACCAACATCACAACCTCCATTAGTGTCTCCCACATCCATAATTTAAAACATATTGTTTTACCTCTCTCTATATGGTATCTCATGGTAGATTTCACCAAAAGGAGGAAAATGGGGCTTGGAAGATGTCCACAGAGACTTCTGTGGCTTTAGACTTGTGCAAAAGATGGATGAGTTGCAATTATTAACCCCCAAGTACAAGAAAATGGTAAAAGTTTTCTTTGTGTGTACATACATCTGATAAAGGGCACTAAAGGATGCATTACATTGGTGTGGGAAACGGGGCAGTAGCCTCTTTGCCCAGCCACATGTGTTTGAGAATTAAGGAGGCAGAGCATTCCATCAAGAGACGAACGCTCTTACTTGTAAATCCTTTAGTAAAATACATTTCATTTAGGGAAGTATAGGGAATGGAATCCAGGGTCTGGACGCATATGGCTTAGCTATATAATCCCTGCCCTCTTTGTAAATCACCTAGAACATGTGAGTTTGAACTCTACATTTCAAATTAGAATGGATTAATGAGCACTTGTTTTACAATTGTCTCTTCCTTCAAAATAGCATCACAAAGGCAAAGGGACAAAGGTACACTCAATTATACATATATGTAGCATTAAGTATGAAATTGACACAAATGAGGCGTGCCACATTCTACAGATTTTCAATGGATAATACAGAAATATGCCATCATTGATGTGTCACCTCAAGGGGTTGGTGACAGGCCAATTTCTGAAGATCAATTCTAAGAACACATCTTGATTTACACTTTTAATTTTCTTGGCACAATTACAACATCCTGTCTCCCTTTCCCAAGTGTTCCAGATTGACTTATAAGTCATATTGTCAACCTATTTATAAAATGATTGAGTCTATGTTTCCAAAACTTTGCTTCAAATTTCTTCAGTATTTTTTTTCAGCAAATGTCATGCTGCAGCCAATCATTTAGGGGCCCCGTTTAGGAAATTATCTCCAGGTGCTTTGCTTTGTCTCTACCCAAGACTGCAGTTCAGAACTACTTCTTAACGCCAAAGAGCTGAGACTCAAAGTCCATGCACAGAACATGTGGTTCAGCTGAAAGCTGAAGGGGGCATTTGATAAGACACACTGCTGCACACTATTGTATTGTTCCAGTTAAACCTTAGTTTTCAAATAATTTAAACCTTTAACTAAAACACTTACAGTGTCTTTGGATTCTAGTTAACGCATTCAAAAGTTAAAAAAACTGTAAAAACAAAAATAAAAGACATGGTGTTTCTCTGTAGCCCAGGCTGCGCTGGAACTCATGGAAATCTTATTGCTTTCAAGTGCTGGAGGAAAATTAATCTTTCATTCAAATGTTTTCCTATACTCATAAAAATTACTTACGATGTCTTGGGTTAACTTGTTAAACATTCATTTCTAATTTAAAAAGGAAATGAGTAAATGTAAATCATACTGAGTAATTTCATAAAACACTCTTAAGGGCATGCTGTAAAGAAACTACACCCACCACAGGCACCATATTGCCTTAGTTTTTTCCATTCTTTTTATTCTGCAACTTGTCAATGTCGAGTGGATCTATAAATTTTAAATTATTTTTTCCTGAATAATCACGGATATTTTATTTCATATCAGTCTTTTGAAAGCAATGTTGCAAAAACAAAAATGTAGTTTATTTTCTATGTATGGGTTTTTATCAGAAAATATAATTCCAAATGTGTATGCAGGTACACACACACATGACATTATCATGTGGGCAGACCTACTCGCACTTTTTTTTTTAGCCTTTTTTGATTGGCACATCTTCTATCCCTTGCCAGCCTTAGAAATTACAAGCAACACCAACCACATATCTCTCTTCCATCCACTTTTGTTATAGATTCAAAGATAATGTCTATTTTATGATTTCTTTGTGTCAAAGGTGGCACAAATCAGATTCATAGCAAACTGCATTTCAGCAAGAAGCATACTTTAAATTTTTACATTTTTAAATAAAAGAAAGAATTATCACTTCAGCTTCTTTCTCTTAAGAGATGCAAGCTTTAGAGCTAGGCGGTGGTGGCGCACGCCTTTAATCCCAGCACTCGGGAGGCAGAGGCAGGCGGATCTCTGCGAGTTCGAGGCCAGCCTGGGCTACCAAGTGAGTTCCAGGAAAGGCCCAAAGCTATGCAGAGAAACCCTGTTTCGAAAAAACCAAAAAAAAGAAAAAAAAGAGAGAGAGAGAGAGAGAGAGATGCAAGCTTTCACCTGCTGTGCTGGGCTTGTATGTGTAGACCTGAGGCTGCTGTTCACAGTCTCATTGGTCATTAGTAGTGTAGCTAGAGTCTCTGCTTCTTGCTGTCCATCAAAAAGGATGAAGATGATGCTCATCGTTTCTAAAGGTTTTGTATTTGAAAACATAGAGCTTCCTGATTCCACCAGCGCCACAAAGTCACAGGCAGAAACTATACCAAAGGCTATGTGCAAAGCAGCTACATTCCTAAGTTTTGTTCTCCTTGTATCCTTTGGACATCAAACCATCCGACCTCCTCTTTTTTCCCTTGAACATCCTCATTCTGCACCAACCAGATAATCTGTAACAGTCTTCCATTTTTTATTTGTACTGTTTATAATTCTAGAACCAGACCTTTCTCTAAAGAACCTTATGTTGGAGATCAGCACCAAGATCCAGGGTTCTTTACTTACTGTTCCTAGGTATCAGTTACTTTGGATCCTTTCAGTAGACAGAGGTTTGACATATCCTAAATTGGATATACACACTCATCTATTAATTCCAAGATAGAAAACAAACCAGACTCCATACTTAAGAGTTCAGAGTATCTTTGCCTTGAATGAGAATGACAGATGTATACCATTTTTCCCCATTGGTTACTTTGTTCCCATGTCCAAAAAACTATCTTTTCTCTTTTTTATATATTTTACTGACATATAAGAGGTGCTGTTTTGACTTGTTTACATATTTAGGTGAACAGCCTAGAGTATCCACACTTCAAATCCCTCTGTTTTACCTTGAGATGGTGGTGGAGAATGCATTGCTGCTGTTGTTATTTCTCGTGCTAGGATTAAACTCACGGCTAGTGCTGCCTTAAGCTACAACTGAGCCACTAGGATACACGTAGTTGCTTATATTCATCCCGCTTCAATTAAAGCAGGTTAAGTGAAGTAGCCGAGCAAGGAACACAAACATTGCAGATGATCCTGCTGACACTGTGAAGAGAATAATAGTTACAGAGTGTGGGGACAGCAAGAGAGACAGGGATGGAGAGAGGCTAACTGACAATGTTATGCTTAGACAGGAGAAATTAGTTATCCTGTGGTTTGTTTTTTGTTTTTCACACAGTAGGATTGTTCTTAACTTTGTCAGCCAATGAGAAATCAAGAAATATGAAAACCATGTTTCCTATGGTAACTTACATACCTGTGTAATTCTCATACACATCAAGGCAAGTTTCAGAAACGTTGAGGCTTAACCCTGAGAAAAATGAATTCACCAACAAGAAGACTGTGCTTCTGTTATTCTTTTTGTGTTTATTCTTTGTGTAGAATCTATACAAAATATCATTTTTCAATGGTCTTCCCACCCTTGCTCAGTGGAAAACTGCACCGTGAAACTGTAATGAGGCTTATTCATTTTTTACAATCTGCAGCACATGGTCCTTCATAACACCCTAGTTGAATTTTGTGCTTTATATTGAAATCCACACCTTGTATTTGGGTCTATCATTAGTAGATCTGGGGATTCAATGATCCTTCATCACAGTCCCACGAGGAGAGGTTCCATCAAGCTGAGGATTTCTGCACATCCCTCTTCTCCCCACTCAACCTCCGGGAAGCACTGGCATGTTTCTCTTCTCTACGCTGTTTAGCTTCTTCCAGGAGGAAATATAAATGAGTTAACAGATGTACTGCCTTTGGAGATCACTTAAATTAGCAGAATACATTTAAAAGTCGTAGCATCACTCACAAATAGTTGATTCTGTTCCTTTCACATGCTTTTAAGCCATCCAAAGTATCCACAAGTTTAGAATTTTAGGCAATTATTACAACTCTACTATATAATTCCAGCATATTGTTTGTACTTAAGGCCGTGGTTCTCAGCCTTCCTAATGCAGTGACCTTTAACACAGTTCCTCATGCTGTGGTGACCTCCAACCATAAAATCATCTTTGCTGCTTCTTCCTAACTGCAATTTTGCTGCTGTTCTGAGTCACAATGCAAACACCTGATAGGCAACCCCTGTGAAAAGGTCATCTGACCCTCAAAGGGGGTTTGTGCCCTACAGGTTGATTACTACTGACTTAAGGTTTTAGTGCGTAACTCAGAACAACTGCTGAAGAGTGCAGGGGAACGCGTACCTAACAATAGGAGTCTGTCGAGACGTATTTCAAACGCTTATGGGATTTTGTATTACATTCCACCACACCTGTAATCTCAACACTCAGGAGACAGAAGCGGGTGAATTTCTGAGTTTGAGGCTAGTCTGGTCCACAAAGTGAGTTCCAGGACAACTAGGGCTGTTACACAGAGCAATCCTGTCTCAAAAAAACCTAAAAAAGAAAAAGAATTCTTGGTCCATATCATGTTTAGCAATTAATCTCTCTCTCTCTCTCTCTCTCTCTCTCTCTCTCTCTCTCTCTCTCTCTCTCTCTCTCTCTCTGTGTGTGTGTGTATTGACTTTTATGAATTTATTTCATTCCTTCAAAGCATAAAATTATTTTGATTAATATGTGATATTTCCATAGACATAAATTCAGCCTTTTGTTCTGATTCATGTCTACACTAAGCAGTCACCAACTCAGGGAATTCAGCATGTCCATTGTCTTTAAAATTGTACTATATCTTAATGTAAAGTATTTTCAAATTGCTCCCTGTTTCGAAACATATATGTTATTATTAGTTATATTCACTGTAATGCTACAGAAGATGAGAACTTATGCCTCTGAATCGATCACAGCTGATCCTCACTTGCCCTCCTCAGCACCCTTCTCCCCAGCTGCCAGCAATCACTATGCTCCTATGAACTTCTACAAGACGCAGTACTTCAATTCTAATCATGGGTGAGGTAACCCAATGTTTGTTCTGACTTAATCTCCCTTAACACGATGTTCTCTGGGCCTCTCCACAAGTGACAGAGTTTCATACTTCTTTAGCCAAATAACATTCTATTCTGTGTCTCACTGTTTTAAAAATCTAGTCAGTGGCTCCTGGGCATTAGTTGAGTTAATAATCTGGCTATTGTGGACAGTTCTATAGTTAGTGCAAGAGTTGAGCTATGCCTGCCTATATTAGGCTTCTCGAGAGGAACAGGACTGCTGCAGTGAAATTATATCTAGGTAATATGTATACTTTTATGTTTTCTATACATTTTTCTATATTACATTATATTATAATTATACATAGTATAATTCCACATGATATTTTTATATGAAATCCAGATCTATATGAAATCTACCTATATATGGGATTTATTATAGTGGTATGAGAGCCCACAGTGCATCCAGATTGTGGCTTGATTCCATCCCGACTCAAGGTCAAAGAGTTCGAGCTTGTCTTTACCCTTTAAGGCTGGATAACAGCATGTTTGGCCAAAGGTGTCCTTACCAGATGTCTTACTCTTCAAGGCCAAATAACAGGATGTTTGGTCAAAGATGTGCTTGCCAGATGTCTTGAGAATTAAGGAGGTGTTTGTACCTTGAACTATGGTGTCCTTGAAAGGGGGAGGCCTTTTTTACACACACACACACACACACACACACACACACACACACACACACACACACACACACACACGGTATAAAAAGGCTGTGAGAAATAAACTCAGGGCTGCTGCAGTATTGACTCAGAGTCCTCCCACTATCCTGTGTCTCTGTCTTTGTCTTTGTCTTTTACGTCTACGTCTTTATTTTTCCTATCTATTATTTCTCAGTCCTCACTCCCCTATTCAGGACTGTTCAACAGGTTGGGCGGGGCCTGGCATAGTGGCTTAAACTAGTCCAACAATGGCTGTCTCAGAACAGAAAAGCCAAGAGTCTGGTAATCGTTCAGTCCATGAGACTGGGCGTCTTTAGTATGTGATGGAATTCTGAAGGAGGTTTTGAGTGAAGAAATGCCTCAGCAGAAGGATAGATAAACTTGACAGCAGGAGTGAGGACAGACAGGCAAAAGGTAAAAATCTTCCTCCTCCTCTTCCTCCTCCTCCTCCCCTCCTTCTTCTCCTTCTCCTACTCCTTCTCCTTTTTTTCCTTCTTCTTTTCTCCTTCTCCTTCTTTTCTCCTTCTCCCTTCTTTCTTCTTCTTCTCCTCCTCCTCCTCCTCCTCCTCCCCCTCCCCCTCCTCCCCCTCCCCCTCCCCCTCTCCCTTTCCTCCCTCTCCCTCTCCCTCTCCCTCTCCTTCTCCCTCTCCCTCTCCCTCTCCCTCTCCTCCTCCTCCTTCTCCTTCTTCTCCTTCTTCCATGTCCTTTTATAAGGGCTGCCACCAGAAGGTATGGCCCAGATTTAGGTTGGCTATTTCTACCCCAAATGATCCGATCAACAAAATTCCTTGAAAGTGTGTCTAGCTAGTTGGGTCTTAGTTGATTTCAAATGTCAAGTTGACAACCAAGATTAGCCACCACAGTTTCACATACTGATTTATTTCCTCTGAGAGTTCCACTAGCAATGAACTTCCTAGATTATAAAGTGGTTTTGTTTTTAGTTTCTTTCCTATAATTTTTAAATTTATTTTTAATAGGCATGCAAAATACTTGATCTCGTTATGATATTCTTATACGCATGCTCTATTGCATTTTGTCATATCCACTGCCATTCTGCTCTTGCCCTGCTTTGCATTTCTTCTTTGTTTTCCCAAACAGTCCTCTTTATTTTATATTCTCCTATTAATGTCCACATATGTGGCTAGAGACACCTTAAATCTAGACTCTGTACATATGGGAGAAAATACGTGAGAACTGACGCATGTTGGTACTGAGCTAACACAAGGTCTGGAAATGGTTGTGAGGCCCTCTGAGAATGCTGTTTAAACGTCAGCTGTGTGGAGACTGGCAGCACTTGCCATCTTTACCAGACTGTCTCTTGCTCTTGGCTCGAGTCTTGAGCTCCAGAGAAGCAGGCAACATAAACAAGGTCTTGATTCACAGCTGTCCCTCTTTTGTTTTCTGCTTGGTTTCATTCATCATCTACTTCTCATCATTTCCTTATTTCTTGTAATATTTTCCATCATTTTCCTAATTGTCTTGAGATGGAAGTCAGAATTGAGATACATCACTTTTTAATTTAAGTTACAAATGCACATCTAAGCTTTAGCTGTACCCTAAAAGTTCTTGTGTGTTGAATTTTCATTCATTTCTGTCCAATATAGTATACTTCCCACAGATTGATTAAAATCATTTTAAAATTAGTAGAAAATATTTTTAATATTTCCAACACAACCAAATGATAAATGTTTGAGGTGAAGGACAACTAACTAGCCTCATTATACAAGGTCCCCAAGTATTTAAATATCACTCCTTATCTTGTTAATATATAATATATAACTATGCGTAAGTTAAAATAAGATATAAAAGACATTTGAAGTGTAATAATTGCGAACATGAAGAGAACACTTAAACATTGCCAGTGGGAATGTAGATTAGAATGGCATTGTGGAAAACATGAATCTTAAATGGTCTTATTAATAAAAACAAACTTGGAGCCAGGTATTTGGGTAAACACTGAAAGATCAAAGAAACAAAACAAGTCACAGCCAACCTCACCTCACCAATTCTTCAGCTAATCTTGTTTCCTCAAACTGGAAGCCTCTGTGTCCTCATCCGAATGGATCTCAACTGAACTGTTGCTAAAAGCCTAAAAGCTTAACAAGGACTCTAGTTCCTGGTCCTCACACCTTATATACCTTTCTTCCATCACTTCCTGGGATTAAAGGTGTGAGTCACCATGCCTGGCTGTTTCCAGTGTGGCTTTGAACTCAAAGAAATCCGGATGGATCTCTGCCTCCAGAATGCTAGGATTAAAGATGTGTGGCCACCATTTTCTGGCCTCTATGTCTATCTAATGGCTGTTCTGTTCTCTGACCCCAGATAAGTTTATTAGAGTGTACAATATATTGGGGGACACAATATCACCACAGGGGGGTCTCAAAATAAAAGTAACAAAGGACTTCCATACAAGCCAGCAAACATATCCTGGCTTTACACCTGAAGAAATAAATAAGATCATTGTCTCAAAAGGATGTCTACATTTCCATTTTCACTAGAACCAACAGACAGAAATAACCTGAGTGTTCATCAGTAATCAATAATGGATAAGGAAAATGGTGTGTGTGTGTGTGTGTGTGTGTGTGTGTGTGTGTGTGTGTGTGTACATGTGCATACACAATAGAATATTATTCTGTCTTTAAAAGAACGAAAGCCTGGTGGTGGTAGTACATGCTTTTAAGCCCAGCACTTGGGAGGCAGAGACAGGTGGCTCTCTCTGAGTTTGAGGCCAGCCTGGTCTACAAGGTGAGTGCCAGGACTGTTACAAAAAGAAATTTTGTTTTGAAAGACAAAATAAGTAGGTAGGTAGGTAGATAGATAGATAGATAGATAGATAGATAGATAGATAGATAGATAGATAGATAGATAGATAGATAGATAGATGATAGATTGAATAGATCGATAGATAAATGATAGATATAGATAGATGATGAAAGAAAGAAAGAAAGAAAGAAGGAAGGAAGGAAGGAAGGAAGGAAGGAAGGAAGGAAGGAAGAAAGAAAGAAAGAAAGAAAGAAAGAAAGAAAGAAAGAAAGAAAGAAAGAAAGAAAGAAAGAAAGAAAGAAAGAAAGAGGGAACACAGCTGTTACCTTGCGTTGTCACTATTTCATCTGAAGTGAATTGAAACACTCTCTCCTGGAGAGAGGGTGGAAGTTCACAGTTCTTAGGAAGTGAAGTTCAGGTGACTCAGAAAGCTCCTAAAGTTATGAATTTCACAGAGGCCCCGCGGTGACAAAGGCACTGAATAGTTGTTGGGTGACCGAAATCTCTGAGGAGGTTGCTGGCAAGCTGGGCAGAGGGTACCAGGGTTTTGTTACCCATGCTAGGCTGGGCTTCTCAGTGATGTGGCTGCCTTCAAGTCAGTCGTGCTTCTATAAGTAGCCCCACAAATCCACTGACTCAACACATGTGGCTTTGATGGAATCTTTTCTTTGGCCATTAGTGCCCTTTCTGTGGTGAATAGATATTTGTTTGCATTTTCTTCAGGAAAAATCATAAAACCTATGGGTGAACCTAGAGAATGAAAACCACGCCCCTCACCTTTTGTGTCTTTGACACAAAAAAAGATAAAATACTACATGATGTCACTTAGATGTGGACTCAAGATATGGAGAGTAGAACAGAGAGAGTGAATGGGTTGGAGAGTGATAGGGAGATTGTAATCAAATATGTTGTGGCTGAATCTTGAGCCCCACTTGTATGATATATGATAGCAACTTCCCAGGAGGCAAGTGCTCAGCTCCTATTAGACCCTGGAAATGTCTTCCTCTAAGTTCAATGTGTTTTGTCCCATGTGTTCAGTCTCCTAATAATTATAGGAAGGCACTGATTTACATTTTGCCCAGTTTCTTTCTGCTTATTAGTATGTGATTTCTATACCTTGGATCACAGTCCCAGTGAACATCTGTGTAATAAAGGCCTGGGCTTCACCATGGCAATATTGTGAGATTATGAAAGCCTTAGTTTGAGTTTATAGTTTGAGGAGTTTGAGGAGGTAGTGGGTGGAGCATTGACACAGAGGGAGCTCTAGGTTTGGGAGACTATATCCTTAAAGCATATAGGTAAACTGAACCATCTCTCCTCCATGGCCATGTGGTAAGTAGTTTCAATGATATCCATTCCCACCATAGTAGGGTACCTCCCCAAAGGTACAAAGCAATGGGACCAGCTGAACATAAACTGGAAATTCTGAAATTGCCAGCTATCTACCCACTTTTTTTCTAATTGATTGTCTCAGGAACTTCTTATAGTAACATTAATTTTCTTGGAACTTCTTACAGTAACATTAATTGCCTTTCACCTGCTTAAGTTGAAAACTGAAGTCTACAGTGAAAATTTAAATTATTAGGGTTGTTATTATAAACATATATCACTGTAAACAAAATGACCCAATAAACCACAAGAGCCAGGAAGTCTATAAAGTGTGATCTCCTTTTCTGAGTACCTTGTAAAATAAGTGTCATGATGCATGGCTTATTCACATTTGATGACAGTAATACCAAACAATATAATGAATGGTACATGCAGAGATGTGTCATGAGCTCTTGCCAGGGGCTTCCTTACCTAAAATTGTTTGCTTGGGCAGCACAGATTTCCTTCTTAAGGACACATCCTACAAATAGGCTGTCTTCTGGGTAAAGCTTTTACTAATCTCCCCCAAAGGGAGCGGACCATAAAAATTCACTAATAGACATCATGGAGGGAAATGACAAATAAAACAGTTTGAATAAGACCATATAGATGAAAATATTTATTTAATCAAAGTGCTGGCACTCAGCTCACATTTTTTTTTCTTTTTTGAAGTGTCTGTGGTGCATGTGTGTGTGTGTGTGTGTGTGTGTGTGTGTGTGTGTGTGTGTGTGCGCGCATTAGTGTATGTCAGTGCAGTTATGCTCTCTGGTGCACATGTGGAGGTCATGTGGGACAATGGCAGGTCAAGGAAGGAAGATAATGACTAGAGGACAAAAAGCTATTCCACTTTACTGGTCAACTAGGTATAAGTGCTTGACAGTCAATACAACCCATTTGCTGCTATCTTGTTTGGATTAACAATAGTTTTGGTACATAAATGCAAATACGTGGTGTTGGGGAGAGATTGCTTTGGGAAAAGGGGTGGTCTTCTGTTTGGTTACAAACTCCAGTCCAAAGCAACATGAACCACAGAAAGGTGCTTTGTGACAAGAGTGGTTACTAAAATGAAGTTCTATTTTACTTACTTTGATATGATATTATGTATCTTGGGTATAGCAGAATAAAGCTCTTCAATTATATCATTCCACAGTGTGGCTAATAATACCCTACAGTGAAAGGCAGTTTAAGATGTAATTTCCTTGAATTGCAGGCAGACTGTACTTAATAAAGTAAAAAAGTGTCATAGTTATAATGCCCCTAGATGATATTTCTGTAATTGCAATGTAAATATTCAATAAATATTTAACATAAAATTTTACTGTACTTGTGAACTTGGGCTTCCCTTAATATTTAATTTTTTTATACTGGGTACTAATAATTAGGCATTGTTGTGTTAATTAGCAATGACACAATACAGATTGCTGATTTACAACATGAGAATTTAAACAAGACCACGAGTGTGTGTGTGTGTGTGTGTGTGTGTGTGTGTGTGTGTGTGTGTGTGTAGGTGGGGGTGGTAGTGGTGATGGTGGTGAGGGAGGGAAGAAAGGTATCGGGGATTGAGGAGGTCATGGGTGGAGCATTGTTCCTGCTTAAGTAGAATGGCTTTCTAGAAGTTCAGCAGGTACCTGTCTTCCAGTGGCAGCAAAGCCTTGGCTCTTAGATGTTCTTAGCATATTCCCTTTCTTGTGTCTTCACTCTTCTCTTTGGAACTCCATGCCCCTGTAATTAAAAACAACCCAATACAAGTTCTTAGATGCTGGAGAGGTACACAGTCATCTGGGTGAGAAAAGTCCCGGGGAACATAGTCCAGGTGGTTTTATAGTGACTCAATTAGATCCTCTCTTTAGGATATGACTCCATTGTTGTCTTCTTGGTTTTTAAAACCAATTTGGTTAAGTTGAAACATGTCAACCAAAGTTGAATATATTGACAAAAATATACCTGAAGGAGAGTTAGCAGAGTGTAGGTAGTAAAAGAAAATGAAAGCCAGCTCCCTGAGATGATAGCTTCTTGTTCGCAGAAGACATTCTGAGGAAAAATGGTAGGAACACAGGAGAGTAGGCATTAAACAGGACCTACAGGAGAGAGGGAAGGACCCAAGGTCCCCACAAAATACCCAAGCCAGAGTCTGTTTATTGGGATCCTCCCCTGCCCCACAACAGCACTGTTACTGTTGCTGTGTCCACAGCAGGATCTCCTTTCTTTACCAGATGTTCAGTTCTTTGCCCATTCCAAGCAGTGAACTTGGCAATACCCTAGATAACTACCCGCATCCTCATTATGTTTGATTTATTTAATAGACCTCAAACTGTATTTAGCCATTTCTTTTTTAAATGAATGAAAATGATTGGCCCAACTTTAAACAGTTACCCCCTCATGAACACAGGCACAAGCATCTTTAAGAAAACACTACACTAGTAGACCAAACTCAAGAATCTTTCAAACATATCACACAACAGGATGGGGGTTCTCTACCATGAAGGGTTAATTTAACTCATGGAACTAATAGAATTAAGGTGAAAATCAAATGACTGTGCAAATAAGTGAAAAAAGGCACTGACGTTTAGCACACTTTCTTGACCAATGCTATCAGAAAATATAGAGAAGAAAATTTTCCAATGTTTTAAGATCACTTACATATTTAAAAAACTGCAACTAATATCACCATCAACAGTAAAGAGACATCACCTCTTCCTCAAGGACCTCATATGAGAATGGCCACTCTCCTTTTATTGTATAAAGTGCTGAGGTACTGTACTATCTAGTTTCCAAACAAGGAATTAACTTTTATTTCAATAACTCCCCTTTCTTCTTACAGCCTGTGTCTCAACTACCCAGGTTCTGTCAACCATCAATGATAAGCCAAATAAGTAGGAAAAAAAAGAAACCCACAAAGATTTATTCCATGTAGCCACATTACAAAAGGGAAAAAGAGATCCATTAACTTGCTAGTCCATCTTCAGAATCCTAACGCAATGGCTGGGCTGAACCAGAAGACAAAAGGGACACATAACGAAGCAGTCCAGCCAAGAAGTGGTCCCCTGCCCAGCACAGTCACTGCCCATCTCTCCTGCAAGGTTGGTCTTTCCAGCAAAGTTATCCGACAAACTAAGTCTCAAGAAGGTAAGTGCCTCCTGTGGGTGCCCCAGGGCTTTTCTCCTCCCAGCAGGACCTTAGAGAAATTCTAACTTCTTGAGGACCACTGTTGCAATACCTTGAAAGACAAAGACAGGAGAACAAGTGTTTCTTTCAGACTATATCTATTCCTACCAGCCAGGCCAGTGACAGGTATGTAAAAGCATGGACATACACATGGTGCTTCCATTCTCCTAATTTCTAGAGTTTATTTGGTTTTAAGAGTAGGATATTTCAGTGCAATAAACAACAAAACTTTAAGGGGGGTTGTAGGTCAAAGGGTGGCACTTATATATAGTAAAATTTGATAAATAGTAATATAAATCAAGATTCAGAAAACTAGAACAAAATTATCCTCTAAAAACTCCTTCTTTCCTAATTACCACAAGAAGGGGATGAACCAATATGTAACATATGGTCTAGTATCCTCTAAATCATTAGAAAGACATTGGCATCTGGATACAGTGACCAGTTATTTAAATTATTCTCAGCAATATAGAACTGAATCCTGTCACCCACCTCCCTTAGTAAAGTGGAGTATTTTATTGGCAATGATAGAATATATTATACAATAAAAACAGAGACACTGCATTACAAACCATTCAAATTTGTTTATTTAAAGAAGTAAGCTTCACAGACAACCTCTATTTTATACCTACTCTATGTTTTCTGTGGGAAGAACTAGACTGAAATCAATCAGGAACTAGTCTTGTTCTTTTAACACAGTCTGAGAGTTGTGCTAACTTCTGTTTTCAAACATGAGGCTACATAGTAAATATGGTTTCATTAGCAAATTCATATCCTTACTGAGCTGTGTGCATGATTCTGACACCTGTGATAATTTATTTCTATCACATCAAATAATGTCCCATAATTTATAAGCAGTATTCACTTTATTTTTACATTATTCTATATATTCATAGGATTTACCATGTACAGTAATTCTCATATCCAGTAAGATCTGAGGTATGAGCTTCACTACACTCTTTATGCTTACCTCATTTGTTCTGGCATAACTATTTTGCTCACACATATTGGACAGAGGTCATTCCAAAGTCAGTAAGTGCTAAGATTTCCATGAAGCATGAATTCAGTGATGAGGAGTGAACGTTCATTAAAATCCCTGATATATTTTTAGGGCTCCCCAGTACAAATCCTCTGCTATCAAGATAAGAAGAAGCGCTAACAGACTTGCAACACTATTTAAACTTGTAGGGTTTCTTTCATGCGTGAATTTTTACACTTGTATATGTATAAAACACTTATTTGTCACCTTTTTTTCCATTTTACTTACTACTGTGAGTTTGGGGGGCTAAGAGTTGAACTATTATTAAAGGCCTTGCCACATTCCTTGAACTTCTAGGGTTTCAATTCCAGTATGAATTCGTTGATGTCGAATAAGGCTTGAGCTATTATTAAAGGCTTTATTACATTCTTTACATGTGTAGGGCTTCTCTCCAGTATGAATTCTTTGATGCTTTATAAGAGCTGAATGATTATTAAATGCTTTGTCACATTCCTTGCATTTGTAAGGTTTTTCTCCAGTATGAATTCTCTGGTGTTGAATGAAGGTTGAGTAAATACTAAAAGCTTTGCCACATTCTTCACATGTATAAGGTTTCTCACCAGTATGGATTCGCTGATGCTTCCTCAGGTATGAAGAACAGATAAAGGCCTGGCCACACTCCGCACATTTGTAGGGTTTTTCCCCGGTATGAATTCTTTGGTGTAGAATAAGACATGAAGATTTAGCAAAGGCTTTGCCACATTCTTTGCATGTATAGGGTTTCTCTCCAGTATGAAGTCTCTGGTGATACTTAAAATAAGAAGAACACCTAAAAGCCTTGCCACATTCTTTGCACTTGTATGGTTTCTCTCCAGTATGAATTCTTTGGTGTACAAGAAGGCTTGAAGAATTAACAAAGGCTTTGCCACAGTCTTTGCATGTGTAGGGTTTCTCTCCAGTGTGAAATCTCTGATGATTCCTAAGGTATGAAGAGGACCTAAAGGTTTTGTCACATTCTTTGCATGTATAAGATTTCCCCCCAGTATGAAATCTCTGGTGATATTTAAGGTATGAAGAACAGCTAAAGGTTTTACCACATTCTTTGCATTCATAGAGTTTCTCAATAGTATGAATCTTCTGATGCTTATGTAGGTATGATGAACAGATAAACGTCTGGCCACACTCTTCACATTTATAAGGTTTCTCTCCACTGTGAATTCTTCCATGTTGGTTAAGGTGTGAAGAACAGTTAAAGGCTTTCCCACATTCTTTGCATTTGTAGGGTTTCTCTCCAGTGTGAATTCTCTGGTGCTGAGAAAGTGATGAACGAAAAATAAAAGCTTTGCCACAATCTGCACATTTGAAGGGTTTTTCTCCAGTGTGAATCTTGTGGTGTCGAGAGAGGGCCGAGCAATTATAAAAGGCTTTGCCACATTCTTCACACTTGAAGGGTTTCTCTCCACTATGGATTCTTTGGTGTTGAGTAAGAGCTGAACAATTATTAAAGGCTTTGCCGCATTCCTCACATATGTAGCGTTTCTCACCAGTGTGAATTCTACGGTGTTGGTTAAGACTTGAAGAACAGTTAAAAGCTTTGTCACATTCTTTACATTTGTAGGGTTTCTTTCCAGTATGAATAATTCGGTGTTGTTTAAGATGTGAAGAACAGTTAAAGGCTTTGCCACATTCTTCACATTTGTAGGGTTTCTCTCCAGTATGAATTCTCTGATGTTGAGAAAGTGATGTGGGAAAATTGAAGGTCTTGCCACAAGCTGCACATCTGTAGGGTCTCTCTCCAGTATGAATTCTTTGGTGTCGCGTTCGGGCTGAGCAATTATTAAAGGCTTTGCCACATTCTTCACACTTGTATGGTCTTTCTCCAGTATGAATTCTTTGGTGCTGAGTGAGAGCTGAAGAATTATTAAAGGCTTTGCCACATTGACATTTGTAGGGTTTCTCTCCAGTATGAATTCTGTGGTGTTGGTTAAGGCTTGAAGAACATGTAAAACCTTTGCCACATTCTTTGCATTTGTAGGGTTTCTCTCCAGTATGAATTCTCTGGTGTTTATAAAGTGTTGAGCGAACATTAAAGGCCTTGCCACATTCACCACATTTGTAAAGCTTTTCTCCAGGGTGAGTTTTATGGTGTTGGATAAGAAGTGAATTCCAAGGAAAGGTCTTGCCACATTCTTTAAATTTATAAGGTTTTATTTCTGTTGAGTAAAGGTGGAAGTATTAGTAAAAGATTAATGACATAGTTATAATTATGAAGCTTATCTTTTATATGGATCCTTATATCCATAGATATAGTTCTAAATGCAATTTATTCTCATATTAATGGGAAAATAGACATGACTCCATAACTGTATTCACTATAGCATTACTCAAAAAAATATAGTCAGTGAAACAATACAAACTTCCACTGAACAACAATAGAACATATTCAAAATTTTATATGTACTCAATGAAATGGCTCTGTGGATAGGTTCCTGATTCCCAGGGACCTACGTAGTGGAAGAGATGAACTGAATCCTGCAAGTTGTCTTCTGTCCTTCATATGAATCAGAAGTCCTTAGCAGACACATACACACACACACACACACACACACACACACACACACACACATACACACACACACACACTTAAGGTAAGCAATAATGAAATATTTATGATAAGGAAAACTCTTAAGGGCAGTATACAAAATGAAATATGCCCATTACATAAGATAGATATCTGATTAGAAATACATGAAAATTCTAAAATAGAAAACATCATAGAATACCTATTTAAATGGTGAATAGACGGAATGGACAAAAAAAAATACACAATTATTTTCCTATGCTTTTTGTTCTGAAAGCTTTACTATTTCTGAAAGATTTGTGACATAATGATTTGAATGTATTGAACAATGCCCCAAATATTTAAGATAGTAAATTTCATGTTATATATTTTTTTTAATCTCAGTTAAAATAAAAGCTATTACATGATTTTTAAGATGTTCAAGTTTACCTTTAAATACAGAGTTTCAGGAGAGTCAACATATTTATCAATTGTTTATGAAATTTTAATAACTTCTAGAAATATTCATTTAGCAAGATAAAACAACTATTAAGTAACCAATGACGAAATAAATACACATAGCATGAAAATATAGAACTAGTATTTAATACATGAAAAAAAAGAACATCAATTTTATTTGGAACTAGGCACATGACTTGTAGACATTTTAATATCTTACATTACCCTAAAGAGCCACTACTAAAAACTGTCATTCAATCATAATGTAAGCTATACCTAAGAAGATTAGCAACAGATATGAGGGAGCCTATACAAAAATAAAACACAGAAAATACAATTGCAAGTTCAGAAAAATTCTGAAAGAATATTGGTAGGCTACTAAAAATACTTGTCTACCTGAAAGTGCTTATCTAACTATTCTTTATCAATAAAAACTCAGGAGTCAGATATCAGGGTAAGAACCTGAATGATCAGAGAGGCAGCAGAGAAGCGACCAGTGATGACCTACCTACCTACCCACCTACCCCCTCTCTCTCTCTCTCTGTCTCTCTCTCTCTGTCTCTGTCTGTCTGTCTGTCTGTCTCTCCTCCCTTGACCCAAAAAGGGCAGAGATGCTCCCTCAGCCCTGCCCTACTACTTCCTGTGTCTATCTATCTATTTTTCCTCGGTCCTCTAAAACTTCTATGGCTAACTTTGGTCTGCTAACAGCTATTTCTGCCCTCTTTTTTTTTTTTAAACATGTGTTTTTCTTTTTTTTTTTTTTCTTTTTTTTTAAAGATTTATTTATTTATTTTATTTATTTATTTATTTTAAAGATTTATGTATACAGCATGTATGTCTGCAGGCCAGAAGAGGGCACCAGATCTCATTACAGATGGTTGTTAGCCACCATGTGGTTGCTGAGAATTGAACTCAGGACCTCTGGAAGAGCAGTCAGTGCTCTTAACCTCTGAGCCATCTCTCCAGCCCCCTATTTCTGTCCTCTTATTCAAAGCAAACTTTATTGGCAGTCTTGGGAGCGTCAGAATATGATCAAAATATCCCACAACATTTCCTCCTTTTATGTAATGAGTCTTTCTCTGTCCTGCCAACTTCCAAATAATGTCACAGAGAATTCTTATTCATTATGAAAGCTTGGTCTATAGATTTGGCTTGTTTCTAACTAGTTCTTATAACTTAAATTAACCCATTTATAGTAATCTACATTCTACTATGTGGCTCATAAGTGTTACCTCCTCCTGCACATCTTTCTTGCTCTGTGTCTCCTGGCATCTCTGCCTTTCTTGTTCCCAGAGTCTTCTCTGTCCATGGAAGTCTATACCTGTCTATACCTCCTGCCTAGCTATTGGCCATTCAGCTCTTTATTACACCAATCACAGCAATATATCTTCACACGGTGTATAAATATTCTGCAAGATTTATCTGTGTATAACTTTTTTGCTATCATATACCACAAAAACAATGCATCATAAATTATAAATCATTGACAATCAGTGTATGGCTGAGAAATTCACAGAAATACACTATAATAATTTATAAAGAAGTCTGATGGAACAACTTTAAATACTGAGCATGCAGATGCAATTAGAGAAATTATTTGTGGTGACACTGTGCTATAAAGGCTTGACATATAAATCTTAGAACTGTGTACAAGTTTCTGAGGCATGGGAAACAATGGCAAGTGATCTATAGTGATCTAGACCCTCACCTGCAGAAGGCCAGACTAAAGTCACTGTAAATGCATGCAGACATCACTAGAGAGGAAGGACAGATTTGAGGAAATAAAAGCATGATAAACATCTGTCAGAAAATATCCTACTTCAAGGGATAACAAGTGGAACATTCTGAATCACCGTTTTTCCCTGAAACAGATCCTCTAGTCCATCCAGCTTTTGATACCTGCCTTTCTGTGGCATCTCTGGACCTTCCACTTGTGTGTTCTGATCTATGCAATCCCACATACCTGGGTGTACAGCAACTGGGGCTGGTCCCTTCACATTCCATGGCTCTTTTCTTTGCTCGAGAAATGTCACCAAATATGGCTTAGAAAAAGCTAGACCTGTTAGGAGGAAAGGTAAATGTGATGACTGTATGTTGTTCTCTAGGACTGACATTTATATATCACTATTATATTTATAAGAAAAGAGGAAACAGAATAACAGATGGCAGAAAATAATTTCTTTAAATGTTTCCTGATAGATATATTCAATACTTCGAGCTTTACCTCAAGAAAAAAAATTAAGCTGCTGGGTAAAATATTTTACTTTAAGATATATGTGTCATATTTCATGTCTCTCAATTTCTAAAATTCCAAATAAAAAGGAATCACACTACCAAAACAACAAGGTTGAAAACACAAGAACTGTAATTAACTTTATCAGCTACACCTACAACTCCCTTAAGTTTTCCTTAAGAGCAGGAATCTGACTTTGTGAACGGAGTTTGAATGCTTCCTACTCTAGTTTTATGGAATAATGAGAAATATTACTCTTAGTTCTCAGCAGAGCTGAAAAACACTTTCAGCAAAATGGCAGGATACAAATATCAACCAAAATCAAACATACTGAGGAAGAAATTACTCACCAAACCTATCCCTGACCCCCCCCTCCCCAAAAAAGAGGATACATTGGAATAAACCTAATCCAGGGAATAAAAGACTTCTATAATGAAAAGTTTAAATCACTAAAGAATAGAAACCAAAGGGGGGGGAAAGAAATTGAATACTGGAAGATGGAAAAAAAACTCCTATGCTTATGGATTGGTAGACTTAATATTGTGAAAATGACATTTTACAATGTGCACAATGATGTCAAACTGACTTCTAAATAGTTTTATTTATACATAGATTTGTGCTGTTCTCAATGTTAATCACAGCAGCTGTGGCTTGCAGCTGGTAGCAGCTGACGTAGAGACTCATAACTGGCCAAAGTATCCAGAAGCTATACATGTGGTGGGAAATATTATGAATAACAAACCTCAATGAAGCAAACATCAGGAAAACAAACAATCCAATCAAACAATGGGCTCTGAAGCTGAACAGTGATCTCAAAAAACGACAAACCCACAGCTGGTATTTTTACAAGTCATTGTCATCTTTAGCCATCAGTGACATGAAGATTAAAACTACTTTGAGATTCTATCTCACCTGAATTGAGGTTATCATTAAGAAAACAAATGATGAGAAATTTTGGCAAGTATGTATAAAAAGAACACACTTTAAATTATCATGGGAGTGTAAACTGGTACAGCCATTATGGAAATCAAGGCAGAGGATTCTCAAAACGCTGAAAGTAAAACTTGCTAACTACCACATGACCCAGCTACATCACTCTTGGACATATACTCAAAAGATTCCATCTCTTACCACAGAGATACTTGCATCTCCATGGTCATTGCTGCTCCGTTCACAACAGCTAGGAAACTGAATCCACTTACATATCCAAAGAATGACGAGTGAAGAGTGAAATGTGTTCTATACACACACCACAGAATTGTATTCAGATATAAAGAAACATGAAACTGTGCATTTTGCAGGTAAATGGAGGAGGGAGGTAAATGAGAGTCAGAAAGACAAATGTCAAACATTCCTTCTCATGTGTGGATCTTAGCTTTGAATTTCAGGTTTCTGTGTTTCCTTTGGAGTACCTGTAGCAGACTGGAAGGTAGAGAAGGGCCACTGAAGAGGAGGGACTGTCTGAACAGAAGGTAGTGGGACAGCATAAATGGTATGAAAGTAGAGTTAGGCATTACTGGGGGTGGAGAGATTTAAGTTCAGATGGATGTGCATGGTGGGGATGTCCAGTATCTGGGGGAGAGGATTAGCTAAAAGTAAGGATTAAAAAAGCCACACAGAATCCTATTACTCTGTAAATTAATTTAAATTATAATTTAAAGGTTTAAAGGAATGTACCCTGCATGGGTGGATAAATACTATTGTTCAAAAGACATAGGTTGTTTTGTTTTGTTTTTCTTTAAGTGCCAACCATCACAGAGGTAGAATACCTCCCTGTGAATTTTAGCTCAGGGTATGCCAGAGACCACCAAAGCAATGCAAACTTGTTCCATTCCTCTTGGTTGCCTGACAGACTAGACCATAAGACCCAATCACTGAAGACATCACATACTCTAGCAGCAGGAAATAGATACATCGAGTTTTAACAGAGCTGGAGGCTTTCTTCAGGCCAGCCATATTTCACATAGTGGGAGGTGATGTGAAGGCTTCTTGGATAAAAACGGCAGCATCTGTGAACCCTGAAAACTATAATACTGTTGTGGAATATTCCTTTATTCGGTGTGAAGACGTGTCACTCTGATTGGTTTAATAAAGAGCTGAATGGCCATTAGATATGCAGGAAGAGGTTAGGCAGGATTTCTGGGACAGAGAGATCTCTGGAAAGAAGAAAGGGAGAGATGCCAGAAGATGCAGAGCAAGGAGGACGGGTAATATGGAGACAAGGCAATAAAACCATGAGGCCGAAAGTAAGTTACTAGAAATGGGTTAATTTAAGTTATAGGAGCTAGTTAGAAAAAAGCCTAAGCTATCTGCTGAGTTTTCATAAATAATAATAAGTCTCCATGTCATTATTGGGGAGCAGATGGTCCCAACAAAAAAAAAAAAATCCATCCACAAAATATCAACCTACTGGAAAAGATGTGTCCACTGGCATAGATGTGGCATGACTATTACATGTAATCACTCTGCCTGGTACTACAGAACTATCTAAAAGCTAGCCATGCTTAAGTAAATAACCCCTTACTCATGCTCATGTTGCCGACTTTAACCAATGCAGTGGGCCAGAGGAAAAAATACATGGAAGTAGGACAGAGACTGCATGGGTTGAAAACAGGGGTCTGCGGAAAGGGTCAGAGGATAAAGGTGGGCATAGTCAATATACATGTGTAAACACACATGTACATTCACGTGTCCATTACAGTATACATTACACATGTACATGCACGTGTAAAATTGTGGAATAATTGTTATAATGCAAAAATTTGAAGCTCATTGTTGTAAAGCATAAGTTCCCATGAGATATTCTACCAATAGAGGAAGTTACACGTTTAAAGAGAATTAAAAATTCACTATGGAAGTGATTCTCACCCAGGAATACAAGGTTGCTGTAATTCTCCAGCATCACATCCCTGTACAGATTCCACTGAGCAAGGTCCAGGCATTCACACTCCTCTGCAGAGAAATCAATGGCCACATCCCTGAAGGAGAGCAGTGCCTAAAATAAAAAAAAAATGAACAGTATATGTTAATTTAGTTAAGTAGTATAATCGAGAGCTCAATATCAATATATAAATAATATGTGGTTAGAAACAGAATTTTTTTTTTTTTTTTTTTTTTTTGGTTTTTCGAGACAGGGTTTCTCTGTGTAGCTTTGCGCCTTTCCTGGAACTCACTTGGTAGTCCAGGCTGGCCTCGAACTCACAGAGATCCGCCTGGCTCTGCCTCCTGAGTGCTGGGATTAAAGGCGTGCGCCACCACCGCCCGGCCAGAATTTTTAATTTTAAGAAAGATGAAAGAGTAGTAGGATACGGAATGAGATATTTTTATATAATATCTTATACATTACCCATATTTAAGGGAAGACAATGGCATATGCCCTAACAAACCCATCTGGATATTATACTTTATGATATACAAAACAGAACATGAATACAGTATGAATTTCATGTACGGTGCTGATGTGGTACACATTTTTCACAGGAGAGGGTCACACTGAGTTAGAGTGACACTTCTCAACTGTTACACATGAAATGAGATGAAAATGCAGATTCTAAGGCAGCAGCTCCTGGGGAAGGAAGGGCTGAGTCTCTGAACACGCACCCACTTCAGTGCTAAGGCAAAGGACAGCTCACCAAAGACACTTGTCTGAGTATGCAAGGGGGCACAATAAGGGAAGAATTCATAGATAAAAAGGAACTGGAGATTTTTAATGAATTTATATTTGAAAAATAAAAGTGCAATGCTTTCTAAATATTAAAATACATTAGATGGCATTTTAAAGTTTTCTTTTACTTCATTTTTCTTCTCTCCTTTCTCACCCTGCCTGGTTTAGATAAATATTCATGTATTTGTTGGAGAGATGTGGAAAGGCTCAGAGGGCTCTGTACAGAAGTCTCTGTTTCCTTCACAGCTAGCAAGTCACCTATCTCCCACTCAGAAGAGAACCTAAGGCTAAACTGAAGTATAGTTAGACCCAGATACATAGAATCTGGAGCTGATTGTGGGAAGAACCTGATCCATGGGTTGTTCTGAATCAACAACAAGATCTCATCATCTCAGAGTATCCACTGTGTCATCCACAACTCCCAGTACCCCAGTTATAAAAATAGAATGTATAACTGAGAGACTATAAGGTACAGTGTTTACCTTTATGGAATCCACCTCAATCATGCTTTTTGGAAATATTTCTGTTTCATGTTGTGCTGATGAAGACACTGTTCTGTTTACGTACATAGGGCTAGAAATTACTGAACAGATGTGTTCAGCATGGCAAACTGTGGAGGTTTGAATGAAAATGGTCCCTGAAGGTTCTAACGTCTGAATACCTGGCCCCCAGTTGGTGGAACTGTTTGGGAAGGATTGGGAGGTGTGGCCTTGTTAAAAGAGGTGTGTAACTAAGGGTGGGCTTTGAGGTTTGAAAAGACTCATGCCATTTCCCCCCCCACACACATACACACATTTTCTCTGCCTCTTGATTGTGTCTCAAGATGTTGCTCTCAGCTACTGTTCCAGCACCACATCTGCCTGTCTGTTCCATGCTCACTGCCATGAGGATCATGGACCTTCTGAAAATGTAAGCTTCAAATAAACTCTTCTATAAGTTGCCATGGTCATGGTGTCTTATCACAGCAATAAAAAATAACTAAGACAAACTCATGGATAGCTGTGTTACGAAGACAGAACAAACGTGATCTGAGTCAGGCCAGGTGTCCTAGCTCTAGCCCACATTCTCATCTCCGTTGCTCAAAACAGACTGTACGCCCACCTCCCTAACATACAGTACCACTTCTGCCCATGTTTCCTTCCGTGTTTTGTTGCTTGGGCTTGAATTGTTTTTTTTTTTTTTTTCTTTTTCATTTTTAGAGTACCATACAAAAATAATAGGTTTTATCATGGCATCCTCCTATACAAGGCTATATTCTTTCTTTGAATTCATATTCCTCCTCAACAGTCTTCTTTAGTAATATATATATATATACATATATATATACATATATATATATATATATATATATATATATATATATAGAGAGAGAGAGAGAGAGAGAGAGAGAGAGAGAGAGAGAGTGTTTCTTCAGGTACCTAACAAAGTTAAGCAGAAAGTACACAAACTCCTATACACGCATCCATAGCTTATGTCACTCACTAGTCTCCATCAGAGTGGTAGAGGGATGCATTTGCTACAATGGCAAACCTACATATTGACATGCGCAGAAGCCCCCGAATAACCCCTCTTCCTTTACAGCTAGTCCCCCTTCTTTCCCCAGGTAGTCCCCACTTCTCCTTTCACATTACATCTATTCCATCCGTTGTGCATATTAACCACATTTCCTTTGTCCAGGTGTCTGTTCATGGACCTCCATGCTGGCTTCACACAGCAGTCAATGATAATGGTGCAGCTACAAACATGGGGGAGGGGAGAGTGGCAAGTATTGCTCCAGGATGCTGTCTTGAAGTCCTCAGGTGCACAGGAGAGTGGCATAACTAAGTTATTTGATTCTCCCACTTTCAGTATTTTGACAAACTTCCGTACTGAGTTCCGTTGTTGCTACCCGTGTTTACATAGCAACCAGCAGTAAATAAGATTTCCTCTTTCCCACACATCTTTGTGAATACATGTTGCCATTCATTTACTCAATCATGCTGACTGGGGTGAGAGGGAATCTTAAAGTAGTTTTAATCTGCATTTCACTAATGGTTAAAAATGCTGAACTTTTTTTTTTAAGTTATTTCTTGGCCATTTGCATTTCTGTTGTATATTTTGTTTGTGTTCTGACAAATAAAGCTTGCCTGGAGATCAGAGGGTAGAGCTAGTCACTAGTTAACCATACAGGCCAGGCAGTGGTGGCTCATACCTTTAAACCCAGCAATAGGGAGGTGGATGCAGGAATATGAGGCTGGTGGAGACAGGATCTCAGCCCCCATTTGGTCTGAGGATTCATAGAGGTAAGAAGTCTCTAGTGGCTGCTGCTCTGTTCTCTGGTCTTTCAGCTTCCACCTTCGATATCTGACTCTGGGTTTTTATTGTTAAGACTAATTAGGATAGTGAATCATCTGCTGCCGAACTGCTAAGACAAAAGTTCTAGAAATATTTACTGCTGAAGAGAGCAAAACAGGTGACTGATAATATGCAAACCTTAGAAGAACTTACTAAAACAGATAATAGAGATACTCAGACACAGACTGGGGAATTTAAAGAAAAAACAATCTCACCATTACATTTTAAAATCAGAGAGGCGCAGCCCAAGGTTATCAAACAACCAACCTTAATTTATCCAGTCACCTTATAGGAACAACTGCCAAATGACAGGCGTCCCCAAGGCTAGGTAAGAGCTGACTGGACTCCTGTGCACACTTTAGATTTGAGGAGACATAGGGAAGTGATAGTCTCATTTGGCATGCATATTATCTTTTGTGAAGCAGATGTTAAATTCATGGTCAACTAGTAACATAATTGTCCCACACGACTGGAAAGGCTTGGTTACAGCAGTATTGGAGTCTGGTCCTAAGTACAGTGGAGGACCTGGTGGACAGGTGAGGCTAGGACCACTGAACAACAAAGTAGGGATGAGGTATTGAAATTTCCCAAGACCAACTTCTTGGAGAAGGCCATTATGCTGATGGCTGATGTACAAAGACAGTCTCTGTATGATGACCACACCCTGGCTCTATGCTGTGCAGCAACTTTGATTGCTTAGGACAGAACTAAAGAAATCAGAAAGAAGAGAGTCATTTATTAAAGTTATACAGGGCCCAAAAGAAATCTTCACTTAATTTTTTTTTTACAAAGATTAACTTCAACTGTAAATAGAATGATACCAAATTCAGAAGCTAGATAAATAATAATTGAATCTTTTTGGCATTTGAAAATGCTTATTCACAATGCAAAAGGGTAATTAGGACTTTAAAGACAAGATCAGCACCCATAGATGAACGGATTAGAAAACTAACTTATAAGACTCACAAATGCTTATCATTTTATCAGATATAATTTGCCAAAAGGGAAACTCCCCAAAGTTACCCTTGGGACAGGGTTATGTTGTTTTCTTTCCAGGAGAATGAAGGCATCCAGCTAAGGAATCTGAAGACCACTGGACAAATGAGACATCTGAAGAAAAAGGACAAATCATCCAGAGAAAATGTGCCAAGAAAAAGAATAAATTGGCCTATTGGTGTTGTAGACTATTATTTTAAGGTGTTTGTGCCACATTTGTTTAACTCTGTGAAGCTGTGTTACTGTTCCTGTCTAAAACACCTGATGGTCTAATAAAAAGCTGAACAGCCAATAACAAGGCAGGAGAAAGGATAGGCAGGGCTGGCAGGCAGAGAGAATATATAGAGGGAGAAATCTGGGAGGGGGCATCTAGGAGCCAGAGAAGGAAGAGGACATCAGAGGCCAGCCACCCAGCTACACAGCAAGCCACAGGGTAAGATTTACAGAAGTAATAGAACAGGAAAAGCCCAGAGGCAAAAGGTAGACTGGATAAGTTAAGCTAAGAAAACCTGGCTAGAAACTAAGCTGAACTAAAGCCAGGCATTAATAATTAAGAATAAGATTTCAAGTGATTTGCTTGGGAGCTGAGTGGTGGGCCCCCAAAAAAGAGCCAAAAAACAACCAACAACATATTGGTATATCACATTTCCAACAGGATTAAATTTCATAAATCTTCCCAAATGTTTGTTTCTGCTGTTCTCTACAGATACATAATGCAAATGTTCTTTTTGTAGTCCCAGTTCAATTAAAAATCGGTCTGGGAGGGGGGAATGGACCTGCCTGGACTGAGTCTACCAGGTCAACCCCGGTCCTCGGGGGAGACCTTGATCTGGAGGAGGTGGGAATGGGGGGTGGGCTGGGGGGAGGGGTGGGCGAGAGGGGGAGAACAGGGGATTCTGTGGCTATTATGTTGAACTGAATGGTGTTGTAAAATAATAATAATAATAATAATAAAAAAACCAAAAAAAAAAAATTAAAACTGGGTTTGGAGTTGGAGTGTGGCTCTCTCCTTTGCTAAACCCACACATATTGTTCAAAAAAAATTCAGAGTCTCTGTTTCATATCAGAAGAGTCATCACCACCTGGTATGGCATAGAAGAAAACCAAAATCAAGGGACTATTACTGTCACAAATCTTTTAACCCTGAAATTTATTTTGACTTTTGAAACTTTCCTTCAGGTATATTAATATCTTAAAATTTAAACTTTCTCTTTTGATATTAATGACGTTTAAGTTTTCTACAGTGAATGATAAACTTTTCTAACAGCAATCTCTGGAGTCTCCAAAAAGATGATGGAGCTCCACAATGACAATTCCAACTGGATTATGATCACACCATTAAGCGGACAAACACCACCTAAAGATTGGCTTTGGACTACAAACTGCTCAAGACAGTTTCAAGGTAGGCTGGCTGATTGAACCAGCTTCACAGACTTATGATTCTAGCCAGGACTTGAGACAAGCCCTGCACTTTCCCATCACACAGAGACATCAAATGACACAGCTGGCTATCCCAAGACTTGACAATTATCCCAGTTCTTCTCCAGGCTCCCCTAAAGATGCTGTTGCCCCCAAACAGCAGGAAGTAAATTTAAGAATATGATGCTCAAGAGGGGGAGTGTATGGTTTTTGGTCATTTACTGGGTTATAGATATTTGTCATTGCTTAGGGTGGTTGGTTACAAGTTGTTATTGGTAATGGTCAGGAAAAAAAGCTGAACAAAGAAGATTAGATTCAGGTATCTTGTTCTAAAGAGAAAAAGGGGGTAATATAGAAATAGAATGAAAAGGTAGATTATTAAATCTACTTTTTAAAAGCAACTACTAGTTTTAAATATTCTACATTGGCTTGGATTTTTGTGTATTGATAAAAATTTGACATTATTTTTGTTAATATATACATATATGTTACAGAAATATAATAAATATAAAAAGGTAATTATTAAAACTACTTTTAAACCAAAGAGGCAACTACTAGCTTTAAATATTTTAAATTGGCTTGAATTTTTGTATATCGATACAAATTTAAGGTTAATTTTTTAGAACATACTGTGTAGGTGTTTCTATTCTTGTTCATGGTATTGTATCTATATAGCTCATCTAACAATGTTATATAAACTTCTAGTCTTTGAAAGTCTATTATTAAAACTATTTAGGATAATAGAGAAATGCAGGTTAGTAGTTAGTCACCTATTACAATTAAACTTGTAGTCATGTTACATATGTTTTCAAGGTCAAACAGAGATATATTTTAGATAGGCAAGTGGTCTTCAAACACTTCAGAGATTTATAGAATATGACATTTAAAATGTTTTAATAACATAAGGTTCTTTTTTTTTTATGACAATGAGACATGACTGCTCCTGGCAGCACCAATCTACTTCAGAGATAATGGACACTGAAGAAATTCCATACAAAGTTTACTTTCCTTGTGGCAAAAGTTAGCCACTGGGCAAGAAACTGCCCTTGCCTCAACTGCTGACAGTATGCTGTCCAAACTGGATTAACAGGACAAAAAAGAGACTGCAGAACTTTGCCAAGACATGGTGGGATAGTCCTTCAATAACCCTGCTTCACAGATTCTAGGCCTGTAAGATATTCTAGGCCTGTAGGCCGAAGATGGATGAACCAATGCTGCAGCGGAACCCTGGTTGACTGTCCAGGCAGCGAGGTTGTTTCTGTCATTTCTTATTTTTGGAAGTTGTTTGCTCTACACTTCCTGTTTACTCAGGTAATATTGTATCTTTCTCAGAACCCTAATGGAGTTGAAGACTAGACAGTTATAGCTGTCCTTGTTACCAGACTCAAAAAAGAAACTCACAAAAGAGGTGTAAAGATATAAGGTTGAAAGACATAAAAAGATAGCTTTGGGTTGGTATTGGGTTGGTAATACAAGTTAGGATAGAAAGTAAATTAGATACAACAATTTGGACTCACCAAGACAGGATAGATAATGGGTATTTTCTCTGAATTTGTCAAATACTAATGGACTAGACATTGTTAATGTAATTATTGCCTGTATATATTTGTGTACAGTTATTGTACATAGTTTTTTCCATGTTAGTTAAAACCTTCACTTTTTAGTTGGACAAAAAGGGGGAAATGTATGATATTTTGTTTGTGTTCTGACAAATAAAGCTTGCCTGGAGATCAGAGGGCAGAGCTACCCACTAGTTAACCATAGAGGCCAGGTGGTGGTGGCACACACCTTTAATCCCAGCACGAGGGAGGTGGAGACAAGAATATAAAGTGGGTGGAGACAGGATCTTGACCACCTCCATTCAATGGATTTGTAGAGGTAATTAGTTTCTAGTGGCTGTTACTCTGCTTCTCTAATCTTTCAGCTTTAACCTTCAATATCTGACTCCAGTTTTTTATTGTTAAGACTCAGTAGGATCATGCATCACATTTGTCCTTTTGAAAACTGTCTGTTTATTGGACAATTTATTGATTGAATGGTTTAGTTTTGGCCTGCTTAATTTCTGCATTACTTTTTATGTATTTAGTCTTAGTACCCCATCTGATATGTCACTAGCAATGATTTTTTTCCCATTCTGTAGGCTGTCTCTTCATTATAGTTAAGACATTTATTTTTATATATTATAACTGTCCATTCAAGGGAATATTCCCTATGCTATTCTATATGTGAAATCCAGTTTTCTTACAGTAGCTGTAAAGACACTGTCTTTTTCCCAGTATATGTTTCTGATAATATATATCAAAAATTAAGTGGTGTTGGTGGTGGTGGTGGTGGTGGTGGTGCATGCCTTTTAATCCCAGCACTTGGGAGGCAGAGGCAAGCAGATCTTTGTGAGTTTGAGGCTATCATGGCCTACAGAATGAGTTCCAGGACAGCCACACAGTGAAACTGTCTCAAAAAAAATTAAATGGTTTAAATATGTTTATTTCTGGGTCTTCTCTCTTATTCCACTAGTTTACATACATATCTGTGTTTGTGCAGAACCATGCTGGTTCTGTTAATGTGATTCTGTAATATAACTTGAGATCAGGTATTGTACTACTTCCAGAATTGCTCTTCATGATAAATATTCCTTTGACTATTTGGTTTTTCATTTGCTTTTATATTTCTATATGAATGTTAGGATTGTTTTTCTAGTTCTGTGAAGAATATCACTTTATGGAGTACTGGGAATCAAATCCAAAACTTCATGCATGGTAGGCAAACACTCTACCAAGTGACATCACTCATCCTAGTCTGTGTCATATCATCTGTGTCTAGAAATTTATCCATTCCTTTAAAAAATTTTCTTGACCTGGAAAAATGTAGTACAAGAAAGGGTAGATAATTAAGTTATTGTACAAGATGATTAGGCATTTGGGAGCTCAGGGGGTTAAACTAAAGTTGTAGAAATATATCCCAAGCTCTAGAAAGACACATGCTGCAGGGAAGAACTCCTAGACATGAGATTTTCTGTGTGATATATTTAGAAAACTTAATGGTAAATGGGTGAGCATGTGGAGAAAGAGCTGAAGACCCCATGGACCACAGCTCCTTATACCCATAAATCCCACCTATGAGACAGAATCCAGCATTCCTTTACCTTAAACCCTCAGTGGAAATATGGGGCTATACCCAAGTGCTGCCAGTCCTAGGAGACAAACAGCAACAGGTTGAAACACCTGTGTTCCCAGCACCCAGCCCAGTTTACACCATGTGGGACGAAGTGGAACTGAGCTGTGCAAGGGCATACTGGGGCTACAAACTCTCACCACTGACCCCAGCGTGGCCCACGAGTCCACCAGATGATGTTAGTCACTTCCAATCATCGCCTGTCTCCTTTAAGAATGTTCAGTCCTACACACTTTCTATTTCCTAGTGCTTATGTGATCCATCTCCTCTCTCTTTCCCACAGCAACAAAACGACCACTGCCAAAGCCATCAAGGTTTCCCTGAATAAAATGATGCCAGAATAACCAGTTCTTAGCTGTGGCCCTTTTCAGCCGGAGTTTTCTATACATAGATTAATTACATACATATTTTTGAGAAGAGAAAATGAGCTTCATGGAGTTAACTTTAAGTCTGATATTTTTACCAGGCTTCACTACTTTAACAATCCTTGATCTTGAGTGGAACTTCAGTATAAAATATTAGATTTAGACAATTTTCTATATTTGATTAAAGGTATTTGATTAAGTTGGCCTCAATTTCCTTGTCCTTTTGTACAAGCAGGAATTTAACAGAAACCACCCTGGATTATTATGGCCTAAACTCAAGACCATACAGAATTTTGTTTTAAAAAAACAAATCAGTAATAGCATTTAAACCTTTGTGATGTCCTGATCCAATGTCAAGGTCATCATTGTAGATGTAAACACTAGAATCAGTCTGCTTAGAAAATTGAGCTCAATAATTGATGTAAGTACTACTCTTGTTAATATTGGCTTAAATCATTCAAGTTACATTACATTTTTTTCCTCAAAAGTCACTTCAATCAAAAATTTCAATACAAAAATGATTAGTGATTCCAGAAGAGGTGATTTATAGATTTACTAGTTACAGCTCCACAAGAGCTTCTTGATTTATTGGTTTTTGCTTTTTTTCCCATCGTCTTCACAGTGAGGTGAATGTCATGGATTGGGGAACTAAATGGTAAATGGGTGCCTATGTGGCAAAAGGACAGTCTGAAGAACCTATGGATCACAGCTCTTTCCATTCACAAATCCAACTGAGCAGAGAGAAGCCCAAACATTTCTCTTATCAAAAACTCGCAATGGGACTGTGACCCAATAACTGCTAGTCTGAGGTAACAAAGCAGCAACAGGTGAAAACATCCAGGGTCCCCGCTCCCAGAAGCACAGCTGGATCTCATGGAGGCATTTTCTCAAAGGAGGTTCCTCAGGAACCCTTTGAGTTCTAACTTGGGAGCTAACAAAGTGCTACATATGGCTATTGCAAAGATACTCCTTGGAGAAGTTCACACACACACACACACACACACACACACACACACACACACGCCCCCACCCCACATGCTTTCTGAGGTGCCTTATTCCTTCCCTGACTTCCCAACTCTGTTTTTTAATGAACTCCAACTCTGCTTCATATGGGCTCATCCTGAAATTTTTTTCTATGGCAAAATCAAAGAATCAACTTTGAGTGGAGATGAAGGGAAGTCCTCGGGTGGTTGGCAGGAGATCTTGGTGGTGTTACCCCCTGCACCATGAATAAAACAAGCTGTATTTCTCATCTCTAATTAGAATGATCATAAATACCTCTGGACATCAACGAACATTGTTAGGAGAAGACAATCAGCACTTATGCTTAAATGCTAAGACATAGTCAGAATGTAAGCAATATTTTGGTTTCATCAGTAACTGAAGTCATTGTGAACAGGATGGTGTGAAGGAAACCCAAGAAAAAGAGGAAAAGCAGGAGCAAGCAGAGGGCTGAAAAGAGTGAATGAGAAAGCATACCCAAGGGTGGAAAAGAACTATTTTAATCCTTTTAAAGTTTTATTTATTTTTATTTTATGTGTATAAGTGTTTGCCTGCTTGTATGTGCATGCCACATATGCATGTCCGGTGTCAAAATGGGTGTTGGATCTATTCCAGGGATTAATCTCTGATAGATCATACAATCCTAAGAAATCAGAACTAAAGACATACAAGTAACACCAAACGGACTTGCCAGGCTGTGTTTACGTGTGTGTGTGTGTGTGTGTGTGTGTGTGTGTGTGTTTGTGTGTGTGTTTAAAATAACAAGAAGAGGTCTTGGATTTAAGAGGAAGTAGAGGAAACAGAAAGAGGAGAAGAAAAGTTGAAATTATGTAAATACAGTAATCATGTATGGAATTCAAAAAAAAACATTTAATTAAAATAATGGTTAGGGAATAATATCCTGTTTTAATCTCATTTCCAGTTGCTGTGATAAAATACCCCCCCCCCAAATTCTAGGGGTAAAAAGCTGAGAGTTCTAGACTAGAGTCCACCACGGCCAAGATGTCAAGGCGGCTAGTCACATCAGCAGAAGAATGGGGAAAGAAGGAATGCACACACGCTTCCCAGGGCTCAGCTTGATTTCTTCCTTGTTATACAGTCCAGGACCCAAACTCTGGGAATGGTGAGGCTCACTGTGGGGCGGAGTTTTCCCACATCAATTAAGTAATCAAGGCAATCAGTCCCCAAGGCTAACCTTATCTAGACAAATGGTCACTGACAATCTCTTTCCAGTGACACTAGGTTGTGTCAGGTTGACAATTAGAAACAACTATCACACCAAGAGTCCTCGGACAAAATTCTAGCAGGCTATAAGCACAGGAGGGCCCAGAAATTCCACTTACTCCAAATAAGCCAAGAACTTCAGGAGAAGAGCTGCCATCAACACAGTGTTATCTAGTAACGGCATGCTTCCACACCTCCCAGACAGGCTGTCAGCAGATGCACCCTACCGGGGCAATCCTACACCTATCATCTTTCTCCACTCCTGGGCTTCTGAGCCAGCTCTCCTGTCCCAGAAGGGCAGGACAGACTAAGGAAGCTGCATCCCAACGGAAAGGCCGCTCCCTGCACCATCCCCATCAGCCTCTCTCCCCAGCGCGGACCTGTATCCAGGGGCAATGGCCCAGCCTAGGTCAGCACAGCACCTCCCACTCAGCTTCTTCCCGCCTCCCTCCAACTCGGACCCGCCCACCCCGCAGCGTCCCTCTGGTTCCGCTACATCCTGGACCCACCTCCATGTCAGAGATGCTACCAGAGCGCCAAGAGGACCCGCGACACTGGCCCAACTTTGGAGAAGGCGGCCAGAGAGCAGAACGCACAGGCGCAGAAGGAACGCGGAAGCGCCCTTCCCAGAGTCCTTGTTTGTGACGTCGCCGTGGGCGAGACTACATTTCCCACAAATCCGTGTGAGCGAGTTTCGGGAAGCCTGGGAAGGTAATTGGCAAAGTTCCTGGGTTAGTGTCTGACTGTTTGCTGAAGAGGATGGGTAGGAACAAGCCATGTGTGCACATGGACAGCCGCAGGGGTCAGGCTGCGGCATTTAAAATCTCGGGTTCTCCAAATGAGATGTTTGGATGTGAGTCGAACCTTTGACAGCAATGTTTATTAGATTTACTGCTTACTTTGAGTCTGTATGTTGAGATTTAAAACTTGCTTGCTGCAGAATATTTTAAATATTAAAAATTCTTCCCAGGTTCTGTATACAGATGCACAGAGACACATTTCAGGAGATCAAATCTTTTAATAAGGATGGCCATTCCCAGCGGGGAACCTGGAAATTGAGGCAATCCAGCAAGAACAAAGGAAATTCCTTTTTGAGTAGTCCAGAGGGGAACCCTCTAGAGTTTACCAGATGGATGGAAGCTCTAAGCCTGATTTAAGGTTGTAATTTGGGAAATTAGTTCTATCACACTGCCCTACCTAGGTGCTATCACATAGGAGTTTAGCACTGGAAAGTTGATAGGATACAAGGTTAAGCCCTGTTCAGGGCATCTGCCATCTGTTTAGAAGTGTTGAGATCAGTCTACATCCTACTTAGAGTTATTCCATGTTGTTTAAAGGGATTTTTCAGGCTATGCCCTGCCCTGAGAGAATTCATTTTAAGGATGGAGGATGATGCACCCTGAGTGTACAAGTGACATCTGTCTGGCAGGATTTCCCTCTACGTTAGGCTTGATCCAGGATGTTCAATTCCGGTATTTTCCCTGATCCTGAAATTGCTCCTCAGTAAGTATTCGGAAAACCAAGGGTATCTGTCTCAAACTTCTCTCACTACCCCCAACTCAGGATGAAGAAGCAATTATACACTGAATAACAAGGCAGCTTCAGAATTATGTTCCTGAGAATACAAAATGAACTAGATGTTGATCCAGAACATTCTCTTCCTAGGGGAAATGGATGATGATTAGGCAGGCTGCCATGGCCATTTGGGAGAGATCAACCCATTTCTACCAGGGTTTGGGCCACAGATGTTAAAGACCCATCAAGAACATATGAGTGACCAGAGGAATCTTATCATCAAAGGAATCTGGAATCAATCACCAGATACCAAACCATGAATGAGGTCATTAATATTCAACAAAGGAAGAAGGAAGATCTGACCAAATTCTCAGAAAGGTTAAAAGATCAAATGACAAAGTTGAACATGGAAGACTCCCTAAGTCAAGAAATGTAAAAATGTTTCATGACTAGTAGTTATTTAGACATCTCTAAAATGCACCAAAGATAGGAAACTAGATAAACAGAGCAATGGAAGAATCACTTGAGAAATTTAGAAAGTGGTTAAGAAGTGATGGAAAACCTCCAAAGAAAGTGACCACAGAAATAGAAAATCCAGCAACTTAAAGATTCACAAGGAAGCACAAAGGTCTCTGAATAACAAAAGCAATCTCTAATAGAACATTGTTGGAAGTAACACAATGTCCAACCTCAACTTACATTAGACAAAAGTAAAAGCCACAGTAACAAAAACTGCAAGGTATATCACAGAAACAGACATGTAACCCAATGGAATAAAATATAAGATCAAGGGTTGAGCAGTGGAGGGGTACACTTTTAATCCCTCCACTTGGGCGACAGAGGGACAAAATCTCTGAGTGTGAGGCCAGCCTGGTCTATAGAGAACAGCCAATGCTACATAGATAAACCCTGTCTCAAACAAAATTAAAACACACACACACACACACACACACACACACACACACACACACACACACGAGAGAGAGAGAGAGAGAGAGAGAGAGAGAGAGAGAGAGAGAGAGAAACGTGTGTGATCTAAAACAAACCAAATGGTTACAGACAAAGGTAACAAAAACATATACTGAAGAAGATACCTTCATAAAAGAGATTTATTTATTTATTATGTATGTAGTGTTTTGTCTACATGCATGCCTGCATGCCAGAAGAGGGCATCAGATCTCATTCTACATGGTTGTGAACCACCATGTGGTTGCTGGGAATTGAACTTAGGACCTCTTGAAGAACAGCCATTGAGTGCTCTTAACCTCTGAGCCATCTCTCCAGCCCCCAAATACCTTTTTAATAACGTGCTGGGAAGCCTAGATTCCATATAGAGGGGAATACAAGTAGATCCACATCTCTGACCCTGCTGAGAAAAATCAACAATCAAAGATTTTAAATTTCTAAGTTATGGGGATAGGTTACCAGATTCCAGAAAGATAAGAAATGATCACTGGAATTGACAAGTGGGATCACGTGAAATTAAGAAGCTTCTGCACAGCAAAGGAAACAACACTAGAGAGAATAACAGATGAAGAGTAGGGAGAATTCTTGGCCAACTATATCAGACGGAAGTTTAATATCCAGGATATGATGGAGTACTACAAAAGAATTCACAACAAAAAGCAAATCATGGATTTAAAAAAAATAGGCAAATGTTCTGTGAAGACAATTCTTAAAATGTGAAATGCCAACAGATAATGGATATGTGGAAAAGTGTTCATGGTCTGGGTATTTTGAAATTCAAACTAAAGGTGCTTGCAAAGAAAGCAAGTGTGGTTTTCCATGCTGGGAATCCCAGCATTTGGGTACTGGAGACAGAGACATCAGAGGGCTGAGGTCATCCTTAGGTACAGAGCAAGTCGGAAACAAGTTTGGTGTATGTGGCACCCCGCTCACAAACAAAACAATGGAAACTGAAAACACAGAATGTAAATGCTTTGATCCTAACTCCCTAATAAAGATTGCTATGAAGGCAGTATTCTTTCACATACTACCAAGAAAAAAACCAGCAGTGTAGGATTCTAGATTGCAAACAGGAAATGAAGACCAGGGGAGAGTGAAAAACTATAACTTTGGGCTTCCAGAGAGGCTTCACTAATGAATTTTTCCCTAACGATTACCTGGTAGAAAGAGCCAAAATCTGTGCAACGTGTAGGAGTATGTGCATTCCATCTGTTCTAGAATTCAATGGTGAATGTTTATCCAAAATGAGTCACTCAATGGTTAATTCAGATGATAGTGTTGTCAAACAATATAGCAAAAATTGCTAAAATAATTCAGTTCAAAATTGGACATTACGCAGAAATTATTTCTCCAAATGAGACATATGAATAGCTAATACACATGGGAAGCACTCAATATCACTACAGGATACTGACAGCTCATAATTTGCAATTCAGTAACACAGTAGCCTGAAGGATCCTAAATATCTTTACCATGAAAATCATAAATGTTTGAAAAGCCAGATCTGCTAATTTTATTTATTATATAATTGACAAATATACCAAAACCATATTCTACAGCATGCACAACTGCAGTTACTTTGAGTCAATTAGGAATAAACCCTTGAAATGAAGGGTGCCATGACTACCTAAACAAAACTACCCTTATATTAGAGTAACTGGAAGTACACATCAGAAACAGTCATTTCTGATGAGATGAAGTTGAGTGGGGAGATGAGAAAATGAGAGCCATAGTATTGGTTATAAAGGACAATGGCTGTGAAGCACCTACAGCTGCAGGTTAAAATGAACACCAAAGAATAAGACAACTAGGAAAAGGAACATTGTCTCATAAACTCAGTGTTTGTTCTGAAGTCTCTTCACACCATTTCCTCAGTTTTCTTTTTTCAAAAAAGCAAGAATCCTATTCTGAGTTTTTTTATTGCTAGGGAAGATTATTTTGTTCTGTTGTTTCTAACAATAATCTATATGAAGCTTTCCCTGTGTTCACCTTAACACAGTATCTCAATAAGCATCAAATATTAAGATGTGTCTTACCAAAATGGAAAGGAGGAATAAGTTTAAAAAAAAATGAGATGTAATAATAAATGGATGCGTAACCTAGTATATTTGTTCTGGTATCATAATTTAAAGGCAATTTCTGAAAATGATTAAAAAATATTAGACACTATTAAAAGCACATAATTGGTAAAATAAACCTTCATTCTTTTATAAACAATGCATTATGTGGTAAAAGACTAACAATAATGCTAGAATTAGCATCAAAAGACTGAAAAGCAATCATTTCAGAGAAATGAGTTCTGTGAAGATCAGGGGTATGTGTGTGTTTCAGAATATGTGGTTGACTGTTTGATAATGAAAACTATTTCAAAATTACCTTCTGTGGTGGTTTAAAAGAAAATGGCCTCCAAAGGGAGTGGCACTGTTAAGAGGTGTAGCCTTGTTGGAGGAAGTGTGTCACTGTGAAGGCAGGCTTTGAGGTCTCATATATGCGCAAGCCACACCCAGTGAGACCATCCATTTCCTGTTGCCTGCAAGATGTAGAAGTCTCAGCTCCCTCTCCAGCACCATGCTGCACCTCTGCAGCACCTCTGCCTGCACACCACCATGTACCATGATAATGGACTGAACCTCTGAACTGTTAGTGAGCCACAACAATTAAATATTGTCCTTTCTAAGATTACTGTTATCGTGGTGTCTCTTCATAGCAACAGAAACCCTAACTAAGACATCCTATATTTGAGCAATCCCTTTATTCTCAAGTTCCCTTAGTTTCATGCCAAAGTTCATATTACAGTTGCATAGTTCAGCTGATATGAATGACCACTAGCAGTGTGCGCACTGTTATGCTGAAGAGGGTCTACAGTAAAAGTTTTGATAGAATTTGATATAAAATACAAGAGTCAAAAAGGGTATAACTTTATTTCTATAAAACACATGATATGAAAGTAATTGAAAGGTGGATGAATAATGATATAACATAAAAGATAATATGCTACAAATTACCTGAAGCACATGAACATTGGGAACAGACGATCCCACTAATCCTCAGTAGTGTGTAAGTAAAATATTACCTAGATCCCTTATGTTCTAGTTTGTTTCTCTGTTACTTTGACACACCCCACGACCAAAAAGCAACTTGGGTAAGAAAGGGTTTCATTTTATACAAAACAGTCCATCACGGAAGAAATCCAAGGCAGGAACTGAAGGCAGGAGCCTGAGCAAAGATCATGGAAGAATGCTACTTAGTGGCTTACTCCCATCTCATTTTCAGTCATCTTTCTTATACAGCCCAGGCCCATATAGCCTCGGGATGGTTTTGTCCGCAGTGGACTGGGACCTCCTATATCAATTGTACTCAAGAAAATGTAACAGTCATGTTCACAGGCCAATCTGACAGAGACAATCCTTTAATTGAGGTTCCCTCTTCCTAGATGTGTCAAGTGGATGGCCAAGATTAGCCATCATACCTCACTAAGGTAGATTTTATTTTAATGTCTGTAGCGGAATGTAATTCTATACACAACATTAAAAGTGCATTAAGAACCACTTATTTTTATTTACAAAAGTCACTAAACTTCATATTCCAATAATGTATTGTATGATCTCTGGGAAAAAAAAAAAAAACAGACTCTCAAGCCTCAGGATTCAGTCATGTTCTTCTGATAAAATTATCTAGCAGTTGTGATCTTTACATTTTTTTCAAAATTGAGCCTATGTTATAATTTGGATTTATAGCATACTCATATCCTCAAAGATTTGAGTTATCTGCATGACCCCAAAGTCTGTAATGCGTTTTTCTATCACAACAACAATTCCCCTAGAAATTAAAAGCAATATTTCATGCTTTGTTAAATTCTATACATACAATTCATGAAGTTTGTCTATGATCATTCCCTTATATTCTCTTTAGGTCTACCTAATGACTAAAGTCTTGCAACACTGCTTACACTGCTTTTTACCAGTAGCTTTTCTCAGTTTTATATATTTTACTGTTCCTTCCCAAGTCATTACGCATGTATAAAGTTTGATTATAATTCACTCATGGTTAATGAGGATTTCCCACATTACTTGCATTTATAGGGATTCTCTAAAATGTAAATTTTTGATGTTGCATAAATATAGACTGCTCAACACAGTCATCTTCTTCACCACTACAAGATTTTTCTGGTATGAAAGAAATGTTGGATGTTGAATAAGGGTTGAACTGTTATTAGAGGTCTTCCCTTATTCCTTTCATTTCTAAAATTTCTCTCTCATATGAATTCTTTAATGTTGAAGGATCAATAAACAATTATTGAAGGCTTTTTGACAGTGTTTGCACTAATCTGCATTTTCTCTGATATGAGTTCTGTAGTGCCGAGTAAAGCCTGAACAATTTTTAAAGGCTTTGCCACATTGTTCACATTTGTAGGGCTTCTCTCCAGTATGAAGTCTCCAATGATGTTTAAGGTTTGAAGAAGAATTAAAGGCCTTACCGCATTCTTCACATTTGTAGGGTTTTTCTCCGGTGTGAATTCTTTGATGTTGAGCAAGGCTTGAAGTATAATTGAAGGCTTTGCCACAGTCTTTACACTTGTAGGGTTTCTCTCCAGTATGAATTCTTTGGTGTTGAATTAGATTATAACAATTATTAAAGGCTTTCTCACATTCTTTGCATTTGTAGGGTTTTTCTCCACTATGTATCCGCTGGTGTTTCATATAAGTTGAGCAAATGCTAAAGGCTTTTCCACACTCATCACACTTATATGGTTTCTCTCCAGTATGAATTCTCTGATGGTAAATAAGGTTTACAGAACAGTAAAAGGCCTTGCCACATTCCTTGCATTTGTAGGGTTTCATCCCACTATGGATTCGCCGGTGCTTATACAGATAAGAAGAACAGCTAAAGGCCTGGTCACAGTCATCACATTTGTAGAGTTTCTCTCCTCTGTGTATTTGTTGGTGTTGATGAAGGCTGGAAGAACAGTTAAAGGCTTTGCCACACTCTTTACATTTGTAGGGTTTCTCTCCAGTGTGGGTCCTCTGGTGTTTAGAAAGTATGCAGCGAACATTAAAGGCCATGCCGCATTCTTCGCATTTATAAGGTTTCTCTCCAGTGTGAATTCTCTGGTGTTTAGAAAGTGTTGAGTGAACATTAAAAGTCTTTCCACATTCATCACATTTATACGGTTTCTCTCCAGTATGAATTATCTGATGTTTAGAGAGTGTTGTGCGAACACTAAAGGCCTTGCCACACTCTTCACACTTGTAGGGTTTCTCTCCGGTATGAACTCTTCGGTGAACAACAAGGCCTGAACAGTTAGTAAAAGGTTTACCACACTCTTCACATCTGTAGCGTTTCTCTCCAGTGTGGATTCTTTGATGCTTACCCAGATATGAAGAACAGCTAAAAGCTTTACCACATACTTCACACTTGTAGGGTTTCTCTCCGGTATGAATTCTTTGGTGCTGTTTAAGGCTGGAAGAATAGTTAAAAGATTTACCACATTCTTCACATGTATAAGGTCTCTCTCCAGTATGAATTCTCTGGTGTTGAATAAGGACTGAATTTCTATCAAAGGCCTTCCCACATTCTTTACATTTATGGGGTTTTGATCCTGTTGAAATGAGGTTGACATATCAGTAAAAGCATACAACCATATTTTATAATTATACTGCTCAATTTGTAATATGAATACATTAAAATTTTGACTATATTTTGACAATATAAGCATCACATAAATGGGAAATTATAGGCTATATTCCTATATTCCCAGTAGCATCATTTAGAAAATATTGGTGTAAAGAACCTAATCTACCACTGAACTGACAATATGAAGACAATGTGGAACAAAAAATAACTTTACTTTAAATAGCCAAACTTGATATAACACCTAAATAAAAAATTCTGAAAGGGCATGATATAAAGCCCTATAAGCTTTAATCTATAAGCACATTATATAAAGATTGCAGTTTTGGTCTTACATGAAAAGTCAGGTTGGAACACATGTCAAACAAGAAGCTAATGGTGATTGTCATAGATTAGTTGGAGGAAGAAATACAATTTTTTTGAGCATACAGTTTCAGTTTTCAAAGCTATAGAATCTTGTAAAGATGTGCCGCATAACACTTTTACACAATATACATGAAATATTTAAGAGAGTATTATTTTGCCAACAATAATATAAATACTTTAAATGAAATTATGAAAAACTTTCTAGTTTACTTAGAAGTGGCATAAGTTCAGCTAAGGGGAGCATGTTTGTCAATAAATATATAAGTTGCACAATTTCTTGGAACACCCATTTAGAGGGCTACAACAACTATTGAGTAACCAATGAAGAAAGAAAATACAATGGCCTTGAAGTCAGGAATAATATTTTTATACGCAAATGATAACAATTTCACTCTTAACAGACCTAGGGCATAGGTGTCTTAATATCTTACATTGTCCTAAAGAATACAGTAACTAGTAGTGTCATCTAGAAAAAAATATCCTGGGTGCAGCTAAGTATATTATCAGATAATGTAAAGGAGTCTAGAATAAAGAAATCAAACACAGAAAATAGAGTTGCAAAATAAGAAAAAAAGAGAATGAGGTTGGGACCCATAACAATTTGTAGGAGTATCAAAGATCTACTAGACAAAACTTATCTAAATGTGTAGTTTTCAGCTATGACTACATACTTACAAAAGCATGGCATTTAAAATTTCTGTCATTTAGTGTGTGGCAAAGAAAATATAAAAATAAACCCAACTCTCATAAAAATACATTATCGGACCATCAAGATGGCTTAGAAGGTAAAGAGCATTGACCCCAAGCCTGAACACCTCTTCTCCATCCCCACAACTCACATGGTAGAAGGGAAAAAAAAAATCAACTCTTGTATTTTATCAGCTGACCTCAAAATGAGCAGTGTCATGTGTACACACATGCACACACGTGACAGCTCTGATGAAACTAGTTTGGCTGATGAGCTAATGAAATTAGAGATGCTTACCTGTTAGAGATGCTTATCTGTGGTGTTACTGTGGTACTAAGGCTTTTAGAAATGTTTAGACCTTTTCTGATTTATAGAAAGCAAAGCAAAGTCTGTAATAACCTAGACCCTCTCGGGCAAAAAGAAAGGACTGGGACTGGGAGGATGGCTCGGCGGTTGGCATGCCTGCCACACAGGTATGAAGACTGGACACCCAGAACCTTTGGAAATGTGGGGTGGGCAAGGTGTCCAGCTTGTCACTCCAGGCTTGGAAAGTGACGGCTGGGAAATTCCTAGAGCAAACGGACTAGACTAGCTCTGAGTTTGACAGAGACCCTGACTCAATGATTAAGACAGAAGAGCCATCAAGGGAGAGTCTTAACTTCAACTTTGATCCTCCCCAAACACATGTGAGCCTGTATGTGCACAAGCACCCGGACACATGCAAATATGAATACAGATAAACACTACACAGAGATACAAAAAAACAAGTTAAATAAAGGACTTTGGCAATCACTACAAACACATACAGAGCTTCCTGGAGGGATTATTATGGTAAACATCATGCAGGAAATGCCGTTGACAGTAAGAGATTTCCATCAAAACACAACTTCTCAATACACACTTTACCAATTGACTTGTCACTTGTGGGCTCTACGGTGTTCATTCCTACACACCTGGACGGCTGGCAGCTGGTGCTTTTCTCTTCACAATCCAAGGTTCTGTATTTTGCTCCAGAAATGTGACCAGATATGGCTTAGAGAAAACAAGACCTGTTTGGAAAAGGGAACAAGATGCTTGGCTATAACATGAATCTTAAAAAGTCTTATTAATAAAAACAAACCCGGAGCCAGGTATTGGGGTGAACACTGAAAGATCAGAGAAACAGAACCAGCCATAGCTAACCTCGCCTCACCAATTCCTCAGCTGATCTCATTTCCTCAAACTGGAAGCCTCTGTGTCCTCATCAGAATGGATCTCAGCTGAACAGCTATTCAAAAGCCTAAAAGCGTAACCAGGCTTTAGTTCCTGGTTTTCACGCCTTATATACCTTTCTTCTTTCTGCCATCATTTCCTGGGATTAAAGGTCTGAGTCACCATGCCTGGCTGTTTCCAGTGTGGCTTTAAACTCACAGAGATCCAGACGGATCTCTGCCTCCAGAATGCTAGGATTAAAGGCGTGTGTGCCATCATTTTCTGGTCTTTATGTCTATCTAGTGGCTGTTCTGTTCTCTGACCCCAGATAAGTTTATTTGGGTACACAATATATTGGGGAACACAATATCACCACTTTTCTCCTGTAAATTAACCTGTGAACCCCAGTTCTGTGCTTATAAGGAAAGAGAAGGCAAATGATTGTGGAAAATTCTGTGTTTAAACATTCCATGAAAGACAGGGAGCTTAGGAGTAATTTACACCCTGCAGATCCCGAACCTCATTAGAAAGAAGAGTATTACAGTTGAAGGGTGGGGCGCTTTCTTTAACACACATGCCTCACGCCACTGAGCTTCTAACATTGCCACTATAGGATGCACACTTTGAAAACAAATCTGTTAAAAGCACAAAAGGAAAAAGAAAATGTTTCTTAGCTGTATTGACAATTCCCCTAATTTTTCCTTTAAAAATGGGCATAGGAAACTAATCAGTCAGCTGTGATGGTGGTAGCACATGCCTTTAATCCCAGCACTGGGCAGGCAGAGGCCAGCCTTGTCTACAGAGCAACTTCCAGGAGAGTCGGGACCACACAGAGAAACCCTGTCTCAAGAAAGCAAAAGAAAAAAAGGAATATAAAAACAAAAAAACCAAAAAAAAAAAAACAAAGCTAATCAATCAAAAGCACAAGTTCCCATGAGATATTCTACAAATGGAGGAAGTTATTTATATGTTGACGATGAGGAAATAATTCACTGTGGACGTGATCCTCACCCAGGAATACAAGGTTGCTGTAGTTCTCCAACATCACTTCCTTGTACAGATTCCACTGAGCAGGCTCCAGGCATTCACACTCCTCTACAGAGAAATTAATGGCCACGTCTGTGAATGACAGAAGTTCCTGAAGTAAAAATAAGTGAATATCATAAATTAATTAAATAGGACAATTACACCAAAGTCAACAAGCTTGCAGTCGCAATTCTAAATTTTGCCAAAGGTGAAAGGAGAGTCAGAAATGCTTCTGGGATTGATATGTAATGTTAATTGGATTCTTCAAAATGAAGTTATATTATCTCCTGAATTATCCCTACTTAAAAGAAAAGAGAATGACTAAGAGCTAGTAAAGTTACATGAATATAACTCTGTGGAATATAAAAGGTAAAATGTAGGCATCCACAAGTAGATGCATTTAGCACGGTATGCTTACATTATATGCCACACATTCCATACGTTCTCACTTAGGATATACTATCCGGAAACTGAACCGCCGTGAAGATGGAGACCCTGATGCAGCTCTGGACTGAGGATTCGGAGTTTGCACTAACTTCACTGGGGAAACTAGGAAAGTGCACCACAGAGCATGGGGTGGAGGAGCCAAGGGCAGAATAAAGAAGAATTCACAGATAAAATGGAATTGCAAGGATTTTACACATTTAAAAATTTTGAAACAGCAAAAACAGCATTTTGAATATTTTAAATACACTAAATGTAATTCTAATATTTTTATTTCTCTTTCTCCTTCAGGTATTCGTGTATCTGCTGTGCTCCTAAAGCAGATTTTGAACTCATGACCCAGTTGCAGTGCTCTTCAGAGGTCTAGCGTTATCAATACATGACACAACCTTTTATTTTTTTCTCTTATTTGTAAATTTTCTACATTTCAGTTCCCCTGTTTTTCTTAGTATATAATGTTCAAAATGATCTATGAAGGCAGTAATATTCTTACTGTTTATGTTAACTTATAAAAACAAGATTTACATATTAATGACTAAATACTATTAGATATATACTTTGTTAGATAATACTAGATATATCCTTTCATGGTCTTTAAGTAATTCTAAATATGTTATTCAAAAAATTTCTTTTATATTTAAAATGTCCAAAAGCCTGACTTCCAGGCTTCTGAAATACACACTCCAGGACTGTATACTGTCACGATTCTGTGCAACAGTACCCTAAGCATCCTGCTCCTACCTAAGTGCATTGTGCACCCACTGATCAATACTTCCCGCCGAGCATCTCTTCCTCACGTCACTAGACCATTGGAAATACCCGTATTACCTTCAACTTCAGTGACATCAAATTCTCTGGAGTCTGTCTATGGCTGAGATCATGTGCTACTTGTCTTTCCATGTCTGAGATAATAATCCTATCTATATGATCACAGACAAGATTCTGTTCTTTGTGCCTGAACAGGACTGCACTGGACATGTGTGTGCGCGCCTATGAACACATGTAGAGCCTCTACCTTCCTTTCTCTGCAGGATCTTCTACACCTTGTCAAAAGACTTTCTGATGGTAACAATAAAATGCAAAGTCACAAGGGTTCCCGCAGCTGTCTGCAGCCTAGTCTCAGAATTTACTCTCACGTGAAATGTGCAAAGCGAAGCTGTTAGGATCATGGATAACAACAACGTTGATGCTCGGTGCCCCTGTAACTTGGCACAGACACTGGGAAAAACACTGCGCATGTTCTTCAAAACCCTAAAACTATAACTATCTAAATGATATGACTACTCCACTCATAGGTGGACAGCTCCAAAGAGACTGAACCAAGCCTGCATTTCTAGGATAGAAGTGACTTGACCATAGTGGATGGTCTTGGTCTTGATGTTTCCATACATCCAGTTTCCATGACCCTGTCACTCACGGGCTCTCCACTGCAAAGGAGGCAGGCACTCTCAACAACGGCCTTTCTAGGCCTCTCACACTGCCAACCAGCTGCTCTCCATTACCTCTTCATGCTTTCAAAATCAGTACCACGTGGAGACTCATACATTACCAAGTGCAGCTGTGAGCGTGAAATTCAGTCTTGACCCCCTCTAGACCATAGCTCAGTGTACTGAGGAAATACTCCCAGAAGCTAGTACCTCAGTGATTCTGCTCTACTTTTAATCACAGCTGATTTCCCAGTCCCAGCTATCAAATGGCAATTGTCCTAGGAAAGCAATAGATCCATGTCAGTAGTGCTAGTCTCTTGATAATGACAGCTCATTCTTCAGCCCCAGCTGAAGAGAAACCAGCAGAAGGCAGGGGAAACCAACTGCAGATTATGCCAGTCTGGAAAAACCTCAAGCTTGCCCCCAGCGACACACCTCCTCCAACCAGGCCACACCTCTTAATCCTTCACAAACCATTCACCAATGGAGACCAGGTATTCCAACATATGATGCTATGGGTCCATTGCATTCAAACCACTACAGAAGTTTTTCTGGTTTGTGCACAGGCTTGAAACAGAGCTCAAAGTATATGGTGGTATATTAATTATTCAGGTTTTAAACCTTTACAACAATCAATAATAATTAACATAGAGATATGGCTGAAAGTGCAATGGAGTGGAAAACAATTCCAGCACTAAAATGAACACGGTCTCTGTTTTTTCCTTAGGATGTGCCAAAATAAACCTCTGTGAGGAATTCACCAGCTGTCGCTGCTTGCACAAAGACTAGGACACAAAATAGAAAAGGGAAAGCAAGTGTTGGAGAGACACTTGCTCGGCTGTGTGAGGCCTGGGTTCCATTCCTAGCACAAAGCAGTAGACGGCAGAACAGTCATGATGCTGTACCTGCTCACACCCTGCTTACATGGAGATCACCAAGGCAGGGACTGGAGAATAGCCTAATTTCTGGCGCCTTCCTTGGGATGTTATTAAGAGTAGATGCCAGGCAGTGGTGGCACATGCCTTTAATCCCAGCACTCAGGAGGCAGAGGCAGGCGGATCTCTGTGAGTTCGAGGCCAGCCTGGGCTACAGAGCGAGCTCCAGGAAAGGCGCAAAGCTACACAGAGAAACCCTGTCTCGAAAAACCAAAAAAAAAAAGAGTGGATCAGACATTCAATTCTGGTCTTGTTTCAGACCTGACCAAAACATTGAATTCTGACTCACCATTCTCAAAGAGCCAATGGGAAGAGCATTGGAACTTGAATGGTAGGTACAATGCCAATGAAAACACAGGCCAAAGGCTGTAACGGTCTTTGTTATTGTATGTGTGTATATATATATATATATATATATATATATATATATATATATATATATATATATATAAATTTATTAAGGGGTTCTATGGGGAAAACAGACTCACTGATACAGGACCACCTCTATCAGGCCAATAGCCGAAGGTCATGGGCAGAGTGAATTCCCACTACAAAAGGCCATTACACACGTCCCTGGGATAGCTTTGAGAAGCTCCAGAAATTCTAGCACAGTAAAGGTCACTGTTATTAATAAATTCCACACATCAAGAAGAAGAATAAGGCATGGGCATAGTGGTGCACCTTTAATCTCAGTACCCAGCAGACAGAGGTAAGCAGATCTCTATAAATTCAAGGCTACTCTGGTCTACATAGAATTCAAGCTATAGCTGCATAGTAAGACCTTATCAAATAAGAATTAAGGCATAACCCAAACAAGGAAAACTGTATTAGAAAAGAAGAGAACATCCCCCAAATTTCCGAAGAATCCACCTATGGTACCTGAAGGAGAATACAGACGGACACACCAAGAAAATGGCTGCGAAATAAGGAGGAACGTCACCAAACCAACTGTGAGATGTAGTAGGAAAAGAAAAGCGGTGAGGCTTAAAATGACACACTGAATGGCCAGATGTGCACAGGAGACCAGTCCCAGACAAGAGCCTGTGGAAGGAGCCTGAGCAAATGTGAAGGCCTTCCTCAAGCACGAGGACTGTGAAGGCAGACAAGACAAACAAACAAACAAACCACCAAAGAGGGGCTAAAGGATTCAAGAAACACGACAAGTGGGAAAAAGGAAGAGGAAGCCAGGAAAGGGGAAATAAGCCAGCAACCCTACTACGTGGGATGCAGAGGAAGTAAGAAGAGGTCCACAGGGAGCCTGGGCTGTAGAAGATCCTCTCTAAAAACAGCAACAAAAGAAAAAAAAACTAAAAACCAATCAGAATCAGAAACAAAGGAGAACAATTTCAAAAAGATGCTTCCCAACAACACTATTTGAAGAAAGTAACAGATAAGAGGAGAGACAGACAACTGGTTAGCTTTTGTCAAGTTGACACCATTTAGCAAGAAGAAACTGAAAGAGAGAAAATGCCACCATCAGATGGGCCACTGGGCCGGTCTGCGGGGCATTTTCTTGATTAATGATTTATGTGGGAGGGCCAAACTCATTGTCGGTGGAACCAATACTGGGCATATGGTCCTGGTGGCATAAGCTGCTTTTATCCTGGAAATTTAGGGTTGTTTCAACATACATAAGTCAATAAATATAATAAATCATATAAATGAACTTAAAGACACAAACCACATGAGCATCTCAGTAGATGGAGAGGGAAGCCTTGGACAAAATCCAATATACTTTCATGATGAAAAAAAAAATCTCCCGATGTGAGGATACAACATGGAGTAACCACAAAAACGAGGAAAGGACAAAGGGATCCGGTGGGGATTGGGGCATGAGAGAGGTGCCTGAAGTGGGAAAGGGAAAAACGGGAGGCAGCTTCAACTGGGGAGGGAGGGAGGTCAAGACAGATGCAGAAGGGGGAGGATGAGAGCAAATAACACCAAGGTTATTCGATAAAACCTCAGAAAATCATACTGTTTTATACTTACCAAAAATTATACATTATATGCATACATAGACACAGAAACACAAGTATTCTCAACCCCTGAGCCACCTCTCCAGGTCACATGATGTTTCATTTTTAAAGTTACTTATTTTTATTTTTTTCTGCATGAGTGTTTGCCAGCTCGAAATGTAGGTGCACAGCACAGTGCTGCTGGAGGTTCCCCTGGAACTACAGTTATAGACAACTGTGAGCCCCATGTTGGTGCTGGGGACTGAACAATTCCTCTGCTAGAGAAACAAGTGCTTATGTAGCATACCTGGCCTTGAATTTGCTACAAAGCAGCAAGTGACCCTGAACAAGTGACACCTTGCTCCCACCTTCCCAATGCAGAGATGGCAGAACATGGCACGGAATACACTTGCTTTTTCTTGTCAATCACAGGTCTGTTTGATACATGTTAAATTGTGTGTGTGTGTGTGTGTGTGTGTGTGTGTGTGTGTGTGTGTGTGTGTGTGTTAAATGTGTATGTGTGTGACCTATAATATAAATGAGCATATTGCTGTATCACTTCTACTTTCTAAGAAACAAGATTTGAGGTACAAGAAAACATTCTTTTTATACCTTAAACAGTGTAAAATGGCATATTATTAGTTTCCTGCAGATTAATGACAATAACTAGGAAGTGTCTCCTTTATTTTAATTAGTTAGATAATACATACAAAATATTAGTATTTATGACAATGTGTTTTAAAGCTCGTGCTTTTTTTTTTTTTTTTTTTTGTGGTTTTTCGAGACAGGGTTTCTCTGTGTAGCTTTGTGCCTTTCCTGGATCTCGCTCTGTAGTCTAGGCTGGCCTTGAACTCACAGAGATCCGCCTCCCGAGTGCTGGGATTAAAGGGGTGTGCCTCCCCACATGTGGTAGTGTGGCAAAATATAAAGCAAGCCAGGCATCGATGGCACACGCCTTTAATCCCAGCACTCGGGAGGCCGAGGCAGGGAGATCTCTGTGAGTTCAAGGCCAGCCTGGTCTACAGAGTGAGTTCCAGGACAGCTGGAACTGTGTCTCAAAAAACAACAAAAATAGACAGGGTGAGCTGCCCACTGTATACAAATCATAGAACACTGAGTGAACCACAGATCAATTTCATCTTTTGATCTTTCTGACACTGTATAAATAGTTGGGCACCCTACTCCCCAAGAATAACTGTTACGAAGAACTCTGTTGTTGGTTTCAGAGTTTCTAGACACTGCTAGGATGGAAGAAAAGTTTGTGACTAGAGAGCAATATAGACAGCCTGTACCCGACTATTCCTCCTCCCCAGAGACATTCAAGCCACTCCATTAATAACCCTCACACCAACTAATCTCTCCTTTCAGAAAAGGAGTCTAGCCGGGCAGTGGTGGCGCACACCTTTTAATCCCAGCACTCGGGAGGCAGAGGCAGGTGGATCTCTGTGAGTTTGAGGCCAGCCTGGGCTACCAAGTGAGTTCCAGGAAAGGCGCAAAGCTACACAGAGAAACCCTGTCTCAAAAACGGAAAAAAAAAAAAAAAAAAAAAAAAAAAAAAAAAAAAAAAAAAGGAGTCTAAAGTTCTGACATCGCAATCTCTGGTGCAATTGGATGTGGTAATGTTTTCTCGTATTTTTCACTCTGCAATGTAGGGTCGTTGGAACGTGCAAAGCTTAGAGTGTCCCCTTTATGGGATTTTTCGGCCTCATATGTGTGTGAGTGTGAGGATTCAGGTCAAGGAGGGTACACATAAGAGATCTCTACCCAAAGTGAGCCATCCTAAAAAATAACAATTTATTCCGGGGGGGGGGAAAAAAAATGAGACTAACATCCCATAACCAAACTCTCTCGCAGAACTCTCTGTCTCGGGAACTATGGGCTTTATGAACTTTTGTCAACTCGAAGATTCTTCGGGCGGCTGTAGAGTACAAGGAGGGACCAGAAAAACCCCACTTGCTCTAGACGTCCTGAGAAGTCTGACAAGCGCAGTGTGAGAGGTAAAAACAGCATGCTTCCCCAGCCAAGCAGGAATGTGAGCTCCCACCACCATCTCGGGCACAAGCAGTCGACCAAGCCACCCAGCTCTAGCAACCCTGGACCTTCCACGTTCTCCGCTCTTGCACTAGGAGGCCAGCTCTCCCGTCCCTGAAGCACAAGACTGACGTACTCAGGCAGCCTCCCGGTCCTAACGGAGCATTCACTCCCGGCACCATCCGCACGCCCTCTCCCCATCCCTCCCCAGCACCCCGGCCAAGCCGGTGTCAACACGGCTCTTCCTAGTCAGCTTCTCCCCGCCTCCCACCCACCCCACCTCCGCTCCCTGCAGACCGGACCTGCCCACCCCGCACCGGCCCTCGGGCCCGCAAGGCTACGCTGCACCCTTGACCAACCTCCATGTCGAACGCCGAGCACAAGCCGCACTCTCCCAACTTTGAGAAAGATGCAGAGTTTGGAGAAACAAAAATGCAGAATGAACCCGGAAGCACAGACAGCAGAGTCCTGTCTCTCATGATGAGAGACTACATTTCCCACAAGCCTATGCGAAGGACTGCCCCGCACCTAAGAGAGTGAGATGTACAGTTGATTACCCAGGGACTCTAACTGGAATTAAGCTGCTTTAAAAATCCCAGATTTACAGATTTGCAAAGGGCGTTGAGGGGATGTGAGTCCAGCTTTTGACGACAAAGAGTATTGGGCTTACTTCTGGCTCTAATCAATGTGTCCTGACTTTAAAAGCTCAGGTGTACATAGAATCTTATGGCAAGAGGAAAAAATCACATTGACTCAATTTTACTTCAAAAAAGCGGAGCAAGAAGCTAAGTTGGGACACACCACAAATTCTTTTTAGAATTGTTTTTGAACCCAAGTTTCCTGGAAATGTTCTGTAATCTGAGCTACTCTGGGTCTTGAGACAGAAGGATCACAAGCCTATGTCCCAAATCACAAAGTAGGAATAGAGACGGGGTTACTTACCGATAAAGCATTTGCATAGAACGAAAGAGGCCTTGGTTTAATACCTAATAACTACAAATTAAAAAAAAAAAGGTTTTAGTGTGTACACTGGAACTCAGTTTGGAGCATGGGCCAGGAAACATGTATCTCTTATTACACCTACAGATAAGCCCCAGAATCCCTTTGAGACTCTTTTCAACGGTCGTGGGTCCCTTGTCCACATTTTTATCCATTTACCTGGGTAAACAATTTAATGTTGTAGGAGCTGTACCAGAGCTTCACCCACTTCTCTCCAGTCTTTCTCAAACCCAGGCAAGTATTCACCACCGGGCATTCTCTGAGCTCTCTGCTCCTCTTGAGGAAAATCAGCGTTGATATCAGTGCGGTGTGGGAACTGACCACTGTCTTTTTTTCTGTTCTTGCCATTGCTCCTGTGTGACAGTATTTAATGGGTATTTTTTTTTCTTGAGCTTCCCACCACTTCCCCATCTCAGAACACAGAAATGATTCTTCCTTTAGTACAAAGGCATCAGAAATACAGTCCTGAGAAGATCAAAGAGGCTAGATTGACACCAGGGTGTTCCCACAGTTACACAGTTCATCTCAGTTGTGTTTATCCCTGTACTGGTAATGTCTGAGGCTCAACTATAACCCCACGAGAGGAAAATGTTCATTTTTATGCCATGGACACCGATTCACAATGAAATTATTTCCCAGATCAGAAGGTGGTTTTGCTCTGTTTTATTACCACAAGTTTTTGGTTTTTTTTTTTCAACTTGACACAAGCTAAAGTCATCAGAGTAGGCCTCAAGTGAGAAAGTGGATCTGTAAAGATCAGGCTGTAGGCATGCCTGGAGGGTATTTTCTCAATACATAATTGATGTGGGAAGGACCAGGCCATTGTGGCTGGTACCACCCCTGGGCTGATGGTCCTGGGTTCTCTAAGAAAGCAGTCTGAGCAAGTCCTGGAGAGCAAACCAGTAAGAAGAAGCCCTCCTTGGACTCTGCATCAGCTCCAGCCTCCAAAGTTCTACTGTTTGAGTTCCTGCCCTGGCTTCCTCCAATGGACAGTAATCCAGGATATGTAAACCAAATAAACACTTTCATTCCTATGATTACTATTCGTGGTTGTCAACTTGACTACATCTGGAATTAACTGTAATGGAGGGATTACACCTGTGAGGAATTTTTTTTGCTTGAAGTGGATAGATCCACTTCTAGTCTAGACCTTTGAGGTAGGAATACACACACCTTTGATCTTGATATTGAGGTGGAAAGATACACCTTTAATCTGGGCCACACTTTCTGCTAGAAGCCTATATAACAGTGGTTCTCAACCTGTGGGTTGCAACCCCCTTAGAAAAATACAGATAGTCACATTATGATTCATATAGTACCAAAATTATGAAGTAGCAACAAAAATAATTTTATGGTTGAGAGTCACCACAACTTGAGGATCTGTATTAAAGGGTTGCAACATCAGGAAGGCTGAAACGCACTGCTGTATTAAGACATGGAAGATGGAAGCTTTGGCTCTTTGCCTAGTGCCTCTCACCTTGCTAGCACATTCATTCCTTCACTGGCATTGGAGCCTACTTCTTCAGGATCCCATCATATACTGAAGACCAGATGAGAGGTCCAGCCTTATGAACTGAGCCAAATACTGGATTCTTGGACTTTTCATTCACTGCACATCACTGTTGCATTAGCTGGACTGTGCAGCCTGTAAGTCATTCTAATAAATAAATCCGCTTTCTATGTATAAAGATTCATTCTCTATGTTCTGTTACTCTAGAAAACCCTAATACATCCCACAACTTGCTTTTGGTCAGGTTTATCATAAAAATAGTAATCCGATATAAGACACAAGTTGGTCCCAGGATGGTAGAGTATTGCTAGAACCATGTAAAACATCTTAATTAGCAATGGGGGAGGGCCCAGATCATTGTAGGTAGTGCCATCCCTGAAATGGTAGTCCTAGGTTCTATACGAAAGCAAGTTGCGCAATCCGTCTGTAAGCAGTATCCCTCCATGGCTTCTGAATCAGCTCCAGCTTCCAGGTTCCTGCTCTACTTGAGTTCCTGTTCTGACTTCCTTTGATGATGAACAGTGATATGGAAATGTAAGTCAAATAAACACTTTCTCCCCTAACTTGCTTTTGGTCATGGTGTTTCATCACAGAATAGTAATCCTAAAACAGAAGTTGGTACCACAGACATGCTAACATGGATAGGAAAACACACAGGAGGCCTTAACCCTACAGAAAGAATGATAGGCAACTATGGAATGCTAAGAGGAGAAGGAATAGTTTTCGTCAGGAATGAGCACACCACTTGGTTATCCAATACCAAATTGTCAGCCTTGAAAATACATAAATACAGACAAGGTAATATAGACTTAGAAGTTTGTGTGTGTGTGTGTGTGTGTGTGTGTGTGTGTGTGTGTGTGTGTGTGTGTATGAAGAGTGGCCATCAGTTTGAAAGAGAGCAAGAAGGAATATATGGAAAAGTGTGGAGGGAGAAACAAGAGGTGAGAAATGATGTAATCATAATCTCAAAAGATAAAAGAAATAGTATTTTTTAAAAGGAGCTGAAAAAGAAATATCCATTTGTAATAATGCTCACTGTTATGGTGGGCTAAAGAGGTGGGGGCCCAAAGACCAGGAGCCAAGGCCAGCTTGGGCCACACATGTAAGAAGTTAGAGATGGGCCAGTGGCCAAGAGCACCCATGTTCTAACACCAACATGGAAGCTAACAGTCACCTGTAACTCCAGTTCCTGAGGATCCAAAGCCCACTGTGGCTTCTGGAGGCAAAGTGTTCACACGGTGCAGACAAACATGCAAGCCAAATAATCTTACACATAAAATTAAGACAAATCTTAAAAGGAAAAAAAAAAAAGGTAGACACACTCACACCTCCATCACCCTATGGGCAACTGGCTTAGGTAATCACATTATAGTCCAGTGTACATACAGCACATAAATTCATTTGTTCACATATAAACAAAGACACCCCATCCATGAAGGGGGACATATTTTATAGAGTTTTGAACTAGGAATGCTGCAATATAAAATCAGTAAAAATAAATAATTCAATACATGTCCCATTAAGAGTTATAATCTCTTTTCTAGTTTGATACTGAGTGTCATACAGTACAAATGGATTTCACACTTCCTGTGTAGCTGAAGATAACCCTGAACATCTAACCTTGGCTCTTCTACTGCCTAAGTGCTGGGATTATAAGCCAACTCCACCACACCTAGCTACCAAAGCATAATGGTATTTGTGATGTTTCTTGTTGAACAGATATCGAACACAGCTGTAGGTGTTATTCCTACTGGGAGCTCCAGTTTACGGTCATTGTGCACAGATCTAGATCTCATTCATTTTGCTCTTTTCCCAGTGCCTCATGGAGAAATGCCACCATTGAACACAAACAAATACACCAACCCACAATAAGGAACAGGAGAGAAAATTGAAGACATATATTTTATAGTACCATAGTTAGGGTTTCTATTACTATGATGAAACACCATGACCAACAGCAAGTCAGAGAGAAAAGGGTGTATTGGTCTTACACTGCCACAGTGTAATCCATCACTGAAGGACAGGAACTCAAATATGGCAGAAACCTGGAGGCAGGAATTGATACAGAGGCCACAGAGGAGTACTGTTTATTGGCTTGCTCCTCATGGCTTGCTCAGTCTACTCTCTTAGAGAACCCAGGACTACCAGCCCAGCGATGGCCCCACCCACAATAGGCTGGGCCTCCCTCATCAATCACTAATTAAAAAGATGCCCTACAGTCTTGCCTACAGCCCAATCTTATGGAGACATTTTCTCAACTGGGGCTCCTTCCTCTGATGACTCTAGCCTGTGTCATAAAACCATCCAGCACAGTATTTAATGAGAAATTTCCTATTAATCAAAGGCCAACTATCAAATAAACAAGATATATGTCAGTACTGGAACAGTTTTCATTAACCTACAGGCATCTCTACTTTTCTCTAGCATAATCCAAGACTGCCAATGTGGAAAGGAATCAATGTGGAGAGAAGCCACCCATGGGGAAAAAGTGAAATCCTATTCAAAAGTCAACCCTTCTGAGTTATAACCAACCCTGAATGCAAGTGGACTTACCAAACCCAATAAATGAGATTAATGTACTGAGTTCAAAAGAAAAACAGCTAGTAAAGAGACCCACAAATAGAGCTAAATCCTGGAAAATCAAACTGTGGGGGGCTAATCTGAATAACTGAGGGGCCGCAAATATGGAAAAGGCCCTGGCCTTCTCAAAACCAGGCACATGCTTAGCAGAGCCAGTAATGGCCCAGAGCCAGGGCCTGGGGAGCTTTTCCCTAAGAACTTGGTGTACAGAGAAGGAACACAGCTCCTTCTCCAAGACCAGAAATAGGCTTGGAAAAGCTTGGTGCCAGGACCTTGCGAGAGTTGTGGCTTCAGATCCTGAGACATCAACACTCCCCACAGGGAATGGCTATCAGTCCCAAGGCTGCTGTGTGCTCAGTCTGTAATATTCTTGAGATACTGTGTGTTCCCTTTGTGCCACGTGGTTTGATTAGCTTCCTGCTGACTTGGTCCCACTGTATGATAGTTTTTGCTGACTTTGTCAGTCTAGCCTCCATAAGACTGTATAAAATGCTGTACTTCTTAATAAGCTTGTTTGGAATAAGGTATAGCTTGTGCAAGACCTTCTGACCTCAAACTTTCTTACCTTTGTTACGGAGTTTGTGACTCCTGGGAAAAGACCATAGACCTGATCTGGATTATAAAATTAATTAAATTTATTAAAGCTGCTAGCAGAACAATACTCATTGAGCCAAACTTGAGATGCCATCTGAAAGGGGGGTGGGGTGGGTATAAAGGAAGGACTTTTAAAGGCAAAAACCACAAGAAGACCTTAAGCAGCTGCACAAGCAGCCAAAGAGCTGTTCTGTTCTGCCAAGGTTAGGTAGTCAAAGTCACCTCAAATCTGTCCTCGAATGTCTGCATAAGCAGGTCACAGAAGCCAAAAAGCAGTCCGTCATATCATAACGTGCAGATAGTCTGGCTGTACATTTGTTGTGTGTGCGGTTACTGGGAACTTATCCTCCAGAGACAAATGTCTAGGAGGTACCTGCCTAGGATAAAATAGAGTTTCTTCAGCCATCCCAATCTTCTCAATTTTCATTCCTCTGCATTTTCTGATCTCTTGGTCCTCTCTCTCAATACCCCATCACTGAAGTATGATCTGTTGGACCAGATCATCAAACCATAAAGCAAATGAAGCTACAAAAACCTGGTTAAAATAATCTGAACTGATAGAGATGACAAACAAAAACTAATCAGAAGAAATGAAGTCACTACACGTACATAAAAATGGACATAACTAATGCAAATGTTTCTACACAAAATCAATAGGTTCTCAATTCCACCTAGATAACATTAAAAGACATGAAGAACAAACAGTTCAGAGAAAATAAAAACAGGACACTTCAACATTGCATTCTCACATCCTAGATAGGTCCTCCAAACAAGGTGCAAAGGATCCTCCAAGGTATCAGCTGAGTTTAAAAGATAACTACAGAACATGACACACAACAGATAAGGAATACATATTTTGCTCACTGGCATAAGATATCTTCTCTAAAATGGACCACATTTCATGCCACAAACCAATTCACTATAAATTGAAAAAAAGAAATAATCTTGTGCATCCTATCAAAACACACTGTACTGAAACTAGAAAGGAATAAAAAGACTAACCTAAGAAAATGCACAAATAATTGGTGACTAAACGATACACCTTTGAATGAGCAGTGGCACTGAAGGATTAGAAAATCAGTTCTAAGTGGAACAGTTATACTGAGAAGTTCTTAACTGAAATAGCAAAGAGGTCTCAAATAAAAAAAAATCTAAGATGCAACTCCAAGGTGAAAAAGAAGCCAAACAGAAATACAGATGTTAACAAGAAATAGTGATCAATAAAAATAATAAAAAACCAAGGCATAATTCATAAGTTAGAGACTGAAGAACAACATATAGAATTAAGCAAAGAGTGGTCCTTTACTAAAGGTCACATGATAGTTTCTGCAGTATCCATCCGCTAGCCAAACAAATCAGAGCAAAGAGATGATCATGGGATACTCTGAAACCTATATTCCAAAAACATCAGAAATGTTTAGAAGAAACAGCTATGTTTATAAGTACTTATGGCCCTGTGAAAATAAAACCAGAAGATATAAACATCCTAAACAGACCCCTCGCACTAAGGAGATTGAAGCAGTAATTAAAACTTTCAAAGAAAGTTTAGTATCAACACTTTTCAAACCCTTCCACAAAATAGAAAAAGATGCACACTACCAAACTCATTCTAAGGAGCCACTGTAACACTATTATTCCAAGTACACACACACACACACACACACACACACACACGACAAATAGCTCTAATTAATATAGACTTTTTTAGAGAAAATTAACTATAGTCAAACTTTATCTTATGTTTGGCACCACCCCCTTATGGAAGGCTGGCTCAATATATGCAAATCAATATATAATACACCATAAAGGAGACCAACAGAAATCATCTCTTGTAGAAAAGTCACTTGACGAACTTCAAAAAGCTATGGATGATAAAACTATTGGTAACCGTCAATAAATGAAGAAAAATGAAAACTCTAGTATGAGACAAAGGTTCCTAATATCTCTACATTTTCAATACTATAATGAAATTCTTAACTAAAGAAAGATGAAAATAGAAATAGGCAAAGGGAAAAATTAGAAAGGAAGAAATTCAACTATGCCAGTTTACAGATGACACGAATGTACTCTAAAAGATCTTCTTGTATACTCCACCAAAGACTTCTAAATATAATGGTGCTGACTAGTTTTATGTCATCTTGACACAAGTTAGAGTCATTTTGGAAGAGGGAACCTCAACTGAGAAAATGCCCCTACCAGACTGACCTGTTGGCAAGCCTGTGATACACTTTCCTGACTGATGATTGACACTGGAGGGCCCAGCTCATTGTGGGTGGTGCCACAACGGGTCTGGAGGTCCTGGGTGCTGTAAGAAAGCAGGATGAACAAGCCGTAGAGAGGGAACCAGCAAGCAGCACCTCCTCCAAAGCTTCTCCACAGTTCCTGCCTCCAGGTTCCAGCCCCACCTGATCTCCTACCCTAACTTCACTCAGTCATGGATTGTTACCTGGAATTATAGAACAAAATGAGCCCTTCCCTCCCCAGCTTGCTTTTGGTCATGGTGGTTTATCACAGCAACGAAAACCCTAAGACAAAGATAAATACTATCAATAAAATAGCTGTTCACAGAATCAACATAAAACATCATTAGCCTTTATATACAACAACAAGATACTTGCAAAGAAAGTAATTAGGAAAAATAGCACCTAGTCACCATAGTCTTTTTGTTTGTTTGTTTTGTTTTGTTTTTAAGGAAATATATTTGGGAATGACTCTAACCAAAGAGGTGAAGGGCTTCTACAAGCAAAATTTGAAAATATCAAAAAGCATCACTTAGAGGAAGGCATTATAAGACAGAAAGACATCACATGTTCTGGGATTTGCAGAGCCCATTTTGTGAAAGCACCTAGTGTAATGAAAGCAACCTACACATTCAATGCAATCCACAGCAAAATCTCAGTGACAAAGAACTAGAAAAACACACAACTTACATGGAAACAAAAATGACCACACACAAGCAATTTATGAAGAAAGAAGAGTCAAATGTATCATATTACTCAACTTCAAACTATGCTACATAGCCTTGGTGATGAAGACTACATGGCACTCATATAAAACAAACATGTAAATAATGGAATGCAAACTACCACCCAGACAGAAAACATTGAGGTAAAGGACACATAACATTTGACAAAATTTCCAAAAATATAGACAGCCTTTTCAACAAATACTGCTAGCAAAATTAGATATCCAAATTCTTCCCAAAGGAAGAATGAAATTAGATCCACTTTGCTTACCCTACACAAAAATAAATTCAAACTGAATGAAAGATATTAACACTGAAATACTACAATTATTATAGTAACTAATAGCAGAGACATGGAAACATTGAAACATGTCTGTGCTATTCATTATACATAATGAATAATCATTATACATAAAGCTGTACTGATACTACATCTGTGTCTGTGCATGGCTCTGTGTGTGTGTGTGTGTGTGTGTGTGTGTGTGTGTGTGTGTGTGTGTGTGTGTGTGTGTGTGTGTATAAGCAGAAAACAGTTTAGAAAGAGAATAGGGTAATAAGGGGGCAAAGCAGAACTAAAGGGGAGTAGGAAGAAAACACTCTGATACATACATATCAAATGTCGAATGGACACTTTTATTATTTTTATTAGTAACTTTTCCAATTGCTGTGATAATGTACATGAGCATCTTTAAGGAACGTTTAATCTGGCTCCTGGTTGAAGGCTACTGTCCACTACTGTTGTGGTTTGAGTACAAATGGACCCCCAGGCTCATACATATATTTAAACGCTTGGTTCTCAGTCGGTGGACTGTTTAGGAAGGATTAGGAGATGTGGCCTTGTTGAAGGAGGTGTGTCACATATATATATGGTTTCTCAACAAAACAAACTCTCTGATATATGAAGAATAAACAATGTCTCTTAACACTTAGATTTGCAGGGTTTCTCTTACGCATAAATTGAAAACATTGCAGGAGATTGGAATCTGTTCAACAGCTATCCCATAACTTTCACAAAGTTCCTTTCTAGTCCTTGTCATATTCTTTCCATAAACAGGGCTTTTCTCCAATGGGAATGCTCCAGTGGCCAGCGAAGGTTGAACAAACGTAAAGGCTGTGTGACATTATCTCCCGTACAGTCTGGTGACAGATAAAGTAGACAGAAGAAGGAAAGCTTCCCACATTCACTGCTTTCTTACTTTGATTTCTCTTCCCATGGCAAATGCCATGACCACCAACAACTTAGGGGAAGAGAGCTCTGTTTCACCTTAAAGGTTATAGTTCATCATCCAGGGAAGTCAGAGCAGCAACTAAAGCAGAAACCAGAGAAGCTGTTCTCAACCTGTAGGGTCAGACCATCCTTTCACAGGGGTCACCTGAGACCATCTGCATATCAGATATTTACATTACAAAGCATAACTAGCAAAATTACAGTTACAAAGTAGCAATGAAATACGTTTATGGAACTGTATTAAAGGGTCACAGTCTAGGAAGATTGAAAATCACTGCCATAGAAAACAGCTACTTCCTTGCTCCATCATGCTTGCGCTCACCAAGAATTTTTATATAGCTTTGAACATCTGCCCTGGGGTGGCACTCCTTATCCTTGGATAGACTAATGTACATCACTTAAAAATCAAGAAAATGTCCCCAAAGACATGCCTATAGGCTAATCCAATTGAGTCAAATACCTAGTTGAAAGTCCCTCAGATAATGATAGGGCTATGTGAAGTTGACACTTGAAGCTAACAAGGACATCTGCAGAGTTTCTCACCTATGTCAGTTCTTTGGTGGTGATGAAGATGAAGTATTAGTCAAGGCTTTGGCACAATGCTTGTACATGGAGAGTGCCTCTGCAGCATGAAGGGGCGATACTTAAGGTGCAAAGAGCAGGTAAAGGACTTGCCAAATTGATTGCTTTTGTGGGCTCCCTCATTGGAATGGATTTGCCGATGCTTATACACCAGACACAGGAACAGCTAAACTCTGGTCCCTTTCCTGCACACATGCAGGGCTTCTCTCAGGTGTGAATTGTGTGAGGTTGAGCAACAACTAAAAGACACACAAAACCGTTGCGACATCTTTCACATTGGCAGGCTAGTTGTCTGAACACTTTGTGTGTTTTACTAAGAGCCTTTAAAAGCTCTTTCGACATCTTTCACATTGGCAGGCTAGTTGTCTGAACACTTTGTGTGTTTTACTAAAAGCCTTTAAAAGCTCTTTCGACATCTTTCACATTCAGATGGTTTTCCCTCAAGACGAATTTTACGGAGATTGGAAAACGTTGTTTGAATAGTAAAGCACTCACCACATTTTTCGCAGGTGTATTGCTTCAGTCTCTTATGGGTTCTCGCATGTTGAGTAACATCTGAAGGACAGGGAAAGGATTTGCCACATTCCTCACACTCATAGGGTCTCTCCTCAGAATGAATTCTTTGATGTCTTTTAAGGCCTGAAGCATAGTAAAACATTTTGCCACATTCTGTGCACTTATAGGATTTCTGTCCAGTGTGAGCCTGCTTGTGTCGATTAAGGTGGTGTCTCCTACTATAGGCTTTCCCACATTTTTCACAGATGTAACGCTTCTCTCCAGTATGAACAACTTTGTGTTTACTAAGGTCTGAAAGACTACTAAAGGGTTTTTCACATTCTTTACACTTGTAAGGTTTCTCTCCAGTATGAACTCTTTGGTGTTTTTTAAAGTCTGCAGGACTGGAAAACTTTTTGCCACATACTTCACACTCATAGGGTTTCTCTCCAGTGTGAATTTTCTGGTGGTTAATAAGTGTGGAAGCCAAAGAAAAGGCCTTGCCACATACATCACACTTGTAGGGTTTCTCTCCAGTATGCACAGTACGGTGGTTAATAAGTGTGGAAAGCACAGTAAAGGCCTTGCCACATACTTCACACTTGTAGGGTTTCTCTCCAGTGTGAACTTTCTGGTGGTTAGTAAGTATGAAAAGCTTTGAAAAGGCCTTGCCACATTTATCACACTTGTAGGGTTTCTCTCCGGTATGAATTCTCAGATGATAAGTAAGAAATGAGTTCTTAGCGAAGGCTTTGCCACATTCTTTACATTTATAAGGTTTCTTTCCTGGTGAGTAAAAGGAAATGAAGAAAAGCTTAGGAACATTTGTCATATTTATAATGTTTATATTTAACATGGAGACTATAACTCATTTCCATGGATAAATAAGAAACTATAACATGTTCAACACCTAAAATTTCCACTGTATGTGGAAATCATTTCAACTTCAATTGAAATAGGAAGAAAAAAATAAAATAGAATATAGGAATAATGGAACATAATTCAAATTTAAATAGCTCCCAAAGTTGTAACATGGGTGGTAATGGAAACTTTTCAAGCATTATGCTAACAGAAAGAAGTCCATTAAACAAACAGAGAAACTATGTGAGTGTATACACAGAAAATTATGAAGTAGCCAAACGCGGAAAACAGGAAGTTAATGACGATTGTGCCAAACTGGGTAGACGTGGAAACAGATAATGTTTTATCCTAAGCATGAAGTTTTAGTTGTGGAACATAGAAAACATAGGCTGCATAACCAGACAACTTTTCATAGACTGTTCATAACACCATTAAATAATATCTTCCATCAATTTATTTAGTAGGCTTTATATTATATTTTAATGACAAGAGTATAAATATCAGAAAGATAATATTAGGAAAAATGTCAAATTTTGCTAACAACACACATGTCAATTAACACATTTTAAAGAACTATTTATTGGGCTGGGGAGATGGCTCAGAGGTTAAGAACACTGACTGCTCTTCCAGAGGTCCTGAGTTCAATCCCAGCAACCACATGGTGGCTCACAACCATCTGTAATGAGATCTGGCGCCCTCTTCTGGCCTGCAGGGATACATGCAGACAGAATACTGTATACATAATAAATCAAAAAAAGATACATTGTAGGCATATATAAAATTGCCTATGGGTAAATTTTTTTTTAAAAAAGAACTATTTATTTACAAGAGAAAGAGCCACTGAGTAACTAATAAAGAGAGACAAGTCATGAAAATATGAGGGCCATGTTTACAGGTGTAAGTGGAAGTATACAATTCTGTTTGTCACAGAAATAGATACTTTAATATAGATTTTTCATAAATGTTTAGGCATGGAGTACATGCAAACAGGTGATTTCAGGCAGCTTAGACGGCAAAATTAGAATAGAGAAAATGGAACTGCAAAATGAAGAACAAAGAACCTCAAATCCCCAAAATGCTTAACAACTTGTACAGTTTTCACACATGACTATCTACCCACAAAGGGCATGCATGTTAAATCACTCACACTGTTTGGGAGAAAACATGAAGATGAATACAATGATTCAGATAGCACTCTGATAAGGCAATTTAATTAACATGATATAAAGAATTGTGACAGAGCTGGACATGGTGGTACATGCCTTTAATTCCAGAACTTGGGAGGCAGAGGCAAGTGGATCTCTGTAAGTCTAAGGTGAACCTGGCCTACAAAGTAAGATCCAGGGCAGCCAGGACTACACAGAGAAGCCCTGTCTCTAAATAAGTAAATCAATAAATCAAAGAAAAAAAGAAACATGACAGGACAGAAGGGGGAATTGTAATCAGAGAGGGAGATAATACAGAAGGAGGGAAGAGGAAAAATAACAGTAAGGTTATCTTAAAAAGTTATAAGGACTCATACTATTAAGTATCTACCTAAAACTATATGTATTGTAATACATGGAAATCTGGGTATAAATATACATATAAAATTTCAGTGAAGTTTTCCCATCTGAGCTGACAATGCTCCCTCCAAGAGCAAAGACCATCTGAAAAAAAAAAAAAAAAGAACCTGAACACCAGGCACGAGAAAGCTTCTTTTGAGTAGTTAGTCAGGGTTGTCCAAGAGACTCCCACAACATTGCAGACTATTATTAACGCCTTTGGTTGCTTGGTGAGTTCCTATTGCTGAAAACAGCATGCATTTAAAACACAGGGTCCAGAGTCCTGAGAGCCGGAAAAGACCTGGATGCTTCCTCCTTGAGGACTAATTTTCATGGTAACAGATGGCACCATGCAAGCATCCAAAGAAGGGGAGCAACCAAAAGTCCTACCCAGTCCTGATGCCTATGAACCCCAACAATGACCAGCATGGCACAACAACCCTAAGGGTTCAGTATTGCCAAGCATACCTCTGTGGTAACCAACAGCTCTCTAATTTAAGACTCACTCAATAAGAGAGAAATCATGCCTGGTATGGGAAACGTAGCCAACTATCCAGGGTTAATGAAATCATGGATCTTGAAGAAGAACCTACGGCCACCACTCTTCTAAACTAGCATAATCTCTAACACTGCATTCTAAATGTTTGTCCTCACACCCCCAGGGAAGTGCGGTCCTTATCCCTCATCAAGGGCACTTCTCTTTGCAATACACAAAAAACCATTATAGGAAACCTCAAATAATCAAAATGTACAGCTGTGGAGCCTAGTTCATCACACATCTCCAAAACAACTCCTGCACCTACGGCTCAGGGACCACTGTGGAAGAGGGCCTGAAACAATCGGGAAGAGTCAGAGGACCAGGAAGTGTACTGTGGGATAGTGTCTCCTAGTGATGTGAGAAACTACACTTAATGTCTCACCAACTTGACTCCCTGAAAAAGAGCTAGACGGACAGCAAACACACATACCACAGTGGACAGGGCAAGCCCACAAGGCCTTAACCCTGCACAAAGAACTACAGGCAACCAAGAAATGTGGAGAGAAGGAGAAATAGTCTTCCTCAGGGAAGAGCATACCAATTGGTTATCCAATATGTTCAGTCCTGAAAACATACATATGAGTAACATTATACAGACTGGGCGGTGTATTTAGGAATATAAGTATACAGACAGACACTCATTTAACAACAAATAATTAAAAAGGAGGCCATGAATTTGAAAGAGAGCAAGGGGGAGTATATGGGAGGGTTTGGAAAGAAGGAAAGGAAGGAAATGATATAATCTCAAAAAAAAAATAATCTTTAAGTGTATTTATGAGTTACTGAATACAAAGACTTCACAGGTATATCTTTAGAAATGTGTGCAATTTTTCAGAGGTGTAGGAAATAGTGAAAAGTCTACTGCAATGTAGATTCTCACCAAAATGAAGTACTTTGGCAATCACTAAAAATATAAGCAGAGCTCCACGCTTAGAGACTTGAAGCACTATAATCAGCTGAGAGACGCCCTTCTCGGACAACAGAAGCCATAAAGAGGGAGAGCTACAAACTTATTTCTACCAGCAAACGGAAAATGCCAGCTCAATGTACATGGTAAAGCCTGGCTTTCTGTTGGATCTGACCCCTGACCCTGCCCTCCGACCCCTCATTCCTACACACCTTGGCGCACAGCTGCTGCTTGACTCTTCCGAAGCTCTTGGTTTTTCTCCAGAAATCTGACCAGTAATGGCTTGGAGAAAGAAAGGCCTGTGTGAAGGGACAAAGAAGAGAATTAACATTTGTATTCCATTATTACGCTTATAAGGAAGAAAAAAAGGATACAATGAATGACTGTAGAGGCAGCTAGAGAGATAGTTCAGTGGTTAAGAGCATTGGCAGCTCTTCCAGAGGTCCTGAGTTCAATTCCCAGCAACCACATGGTGACTCACAGCCATCTATAATAGAATCTGATGCCCTCTTCTGACATGGAGGTGTGCATACAGATAGAGCACAATATACATAAAAAATAAATAAATCTCAAAAAATTATAAATAAATAAGTAAATAAATGACTAGAAAATTAGCTTTTCAAATTGTTCCTGATAGGCATTTTAGAATACTTCCTTAGGAGGGATTTATAATCACAGATCTTCATTTCTGTCATTTACAAGGAAAATTTTAACATCAGAAAAGAATAAAACATTTTCTTTTCCATGTGTGTTCCATGCCTCACTCCATTTAATTTCTGACATTATAACTACAGTGAAGAATGCACGCACTCAAATAAATAGATGAAAAGCACAAGAAGAAATTAAATGAAATTTGTCTTAGTTATATCAACAATTTTGCCTGAAAAGTGGTGCTGTGAGCTGGGCATGGTGGCTCATGCCTTTAACCCCAGCACTTGGGAGGCAAGAGGCAGATCTCTGAGTTCAAGGCTAGCTTGACTGGTCTACTGAGTGTGTTACAGGATAGCCACAGAAGCCCTGTCTCAAAACAAACAAAAGAGCAGGCCTATATGGACCATGTTAGAAAGTGCAAGCTCCCATGAGATGGTCTATAAAAGGAGGTTACATGCTAATAGTGAATTAGGAATTCACTATGGACATGACCCTCACCCAGGAACACAAGGTTGCTGTAATTCTCGAGCATCACATCCCTGTACAGATTCCACTGAGCAGAGTCCAGGCATTCATACTCCTCTGCAGAGAAATTAATGGCCACATCCTTGAATGACAGCATGTTCTGAAATAAAGATCAGTGAATAAATATCACACATTAAACTAATTAAAACCATTAGTTAAGCTAATTAAAACCATTAATAGTAATATAAATGCCAATAGGCATTATGTGCTTGTGAACACCATTCTAAAGTTTACCTAAGGGAAAAACAGAGCTAGAAATGCTTCTGATATGGGTAAATGATATTACTAACTTATTTTTGATATAGTCATATGATCTCACAAACTACCCATCTAAAGAGAATGAATGGTAAAAGGTCCTATAAGTGCATATGGCTATCATACAATTAAGAATGTTAATGTCAAATGAATATATCTAGTAGGGGATAAAAATCATACACACACTTGTAATATGCATCACACTTTTTACACATTTCTCACAGGAGAAAGTCATAGTGTGTGAGAAGTTACTTCTCAGCAGGTAACACACAGAATAAATGTGAAATAAAATGAAAATGCAGATTCTGGTACAGACGCTGTCTGAATTTCCTAGTAGGCACGGAGTTCAGTAGTAATACTGAATTTATAGGAGTTTGAAAGTACTTCCCTTTCTTTCTTTTCTTTTTCTTCCTTTCTTCTTTTCCTTTTTAATGTTTTAAGAAGTACTGGCTGTAGATATTCTTTTAAAAGCGTGTTAGAATTCTTGAGTGAGTCCATCTGGGATTGTTTTTCTTTCTTTCTTTCTTACTTTTTGGTGGGGAGAGGGTTGTTGGTTTTTGTGTGTGTGAGAGAGAAGGCTTTGAATTATTGCTTCAGTCCCCTCATTTGTAGGGTCTGCTCAGGCTGCTGACCTCCTCTTAGTCTGGAATACATGGTTTGGAGGAATCTAGACGTGAGCATTTCTTTTCTATTTTCCAGTGGAATGGAGGAAAGGTTCTGAGTGCTCCCTTAGAATGCTGGGTTGCTTTGGTGTCCGCTGTAGTGTGGCCCTGTTTATCCCTGGTCCTCTTCACTAGTTCTTCCTTTTAGTTGGTGGAGCCAACAGTCTGTCTGCCTTCTCCCCAAAGAACAAGCTCTGAGTTTCATTGGTTGTTTTGATAGTTTTCTTGGTTTCTACTTCACCACTTCATGCTGATTTTTATCATTTTTGTCTACTGGACTTGTGTTTGGTTTGTTGCTCTTTTGCACAATTCTTGAGGTATCATGAAGTCATTTATTTGTGTTCTTTATGATTTTTAACAAATACTCTTAAAGATATACATTTTCATCATAGGACTACGTTAAGTTCATTAAGTTTCAGAAATTTTTTGAAATCTGTAAGATCCTGGGATATTTCACTCCAAGTTCCATGAGACCAGATATCCCAACCTAGACTACTATGCTCAGCAACTAAAAGGAGAAAAGAAAACTTTGCGGGATACAAATAGGTTAACAGAATTCATGTCAATCACACCAGCCCCAAAGAGAGCCTAGCAGCAATACTTTAGACTGGAGAGTGGACAAACACAGCCACGAGACTGTAGAAAGGAAACAAGGGAGGTCGAATTACTCACACTCAAAGTATGAATGCAAACAACAAACACAAACACAAACAGCCCAACAACAAAAGGGCCACAACCATGCACACTCTGCAATAATAACGTTAAATATCAATAGACCTTCCCATCACAAAACAGGCTAAATGGACTAAGAAACGAAACCTATCTTTCTGTTCTTGAAAGGAAATTAATCTTAGTTTTAAAAAACACACTGACTTAAAGTAAATGATTAAAAAAAAAAAAAAGTAGCCAAAGCTGGGGCAGTAGTGCACACGCCTTTAATCCCAACATTGGGGAGGCAGAGGCAGGCAGATTCTGAGTTCAAGGGCAGACTGGTCTAAGGAGTTCCAGGACAGCCAAGACTACAAGGAGAAACCCTGTCTCAATAAATAAATAAATAAATGAATGAATGAATGAATAAATAAATATTAGATAAATAAATAAATGAACGAATGAATAAATAATAAATAAATAATAAATGAATGAGTGACTAAATGAATGAATGAATGAATAAATAAATAAATAAAAAGAAAAGGAAATAAAAGAAAAAAAAGTAACCAAATTCAGTGGAACATGAAAGCAGGCAGAAACCCACCCTTGTGTGTGCACCTGAACACCTCCTGTGCACCTGAACACCTCCTATGCACCTGAACACCTCCTGTGCACCTGAACACCTCCTGTGCACCTGAACACCTCCTGTGCACCTGAACACCTCCTGTGCACCTGAACACCTGTGCACCTGAACACCTCCTGTGCACCTGAACACCTCCTGTGCACCTGAACACCTGTGCACCTGAACACCTCCTGTGCACCTGAACACCTCCTGTGCACCTGAACACCTCCTGTGCACCTGAACACCTGTGCACCTGAACACCTCCTCTGCACCTGAACACCTCCTGTGCACCTGAACACCTGTGCACCTGAACACCTCCTCTGCACCTGAACACCTCCTCTGCACCTGAACACCTCCTGTGCACCTGAACACCTCCTCTGCACCTGAACACCTCCTGTGCACCTGAACACCTCCTCTGCACCTGAACACCTCCTGTGCACCTCAACACCTCCTGTGCACCTCAACACCTCCTGTGCACCTGAACACTTGTGCACCTGAACACCTCCTGTGCACCTGAACACCTCCTCTGCACCTGAACACCTCCTGTGCACCTGAACACCTCCTCTGCACCTGAACACCTCCTGTGCACCTGAACACCTGTGCACCTGAACACCTGTGCAGCTGAACACCTCCTCTGCACCTGAACACCTCCTGTGCACCTCAACACCTCCTGTGCACCTCAACACCTCCTGTGCACCTGAACACTTGTGCACCTGAACACCTCCTGTGCACCTGAACACCTCCTGTGCACCTGAACACCTCCTGTGCACCTGAACACCTCCTCTGCACCTGAACACCTCCTGTGCACCTGAACACCTGTGCACCTGAACACCTCCTGTGCACCTGAACACCTGTGCACCTGAACACCTCCTGTGCACCTGAACACCTGTGCACCTGAACACCTGTGCACCTGAACACCTCCTGTGCACCTGAACACCTGTGCACCTGAACACCTCCTGTGCACCTGAACACCTGTGCACCTGAACACCTCCTGTGCACCTGAACACCTCCTCTGCACCTGAACACCTCCTCTGCACCTGAACACCTGTGCACCTGAACACCTGTGCACCTGAACACCTCCTGTGCACCTGAACACCTGTGCACCTGAACACCTCCTGTGCACCTGAACACCTGTGTACCTGAACACCTCCTTGCACCTGAACACCTGTGCACCTGAACACCTGTGCACCTGAACACTTTCTATGCACATGTACAGCACTTCTTGTTCGTTTCTCATTTAGGACATTGTCAAAATTCAAGTGACTGTTTGTTTGTTTGTTTGTTTTGTTTTGTTTTGTTTTGTTTTGTTTTGTTTTCCGACCCAGGGTTTCTCCGTGTAGTTTCGGTGCCTGTCCTGGGATCTCGCTCTGTAGACCAGGCTGGCCTTGAACTCACAGAGATCTGCCTGCGCTGCCTCCCAAGTGCTGGGATTAAAGGCGTGGGCCACCACCACTCAGCTAAATTTAAGTGATTTTTACAAGTTGCATTCCATCCCATTTTAGATGACCTTCTAGTTAGAAAAAAAATGAATATAAAAAATTAACATACCTGCATCAAAATAGTGCTGAGATCTGCTTTTGTGACAAATAAGAAAACTATTACGAAGAACTATCACACATAGAGACAAGGTAGAGTAATATTTTCACCTGCTGCTGCAAGAGTGAAAACGGGGCTATGCGTGAGAAGCAGCACCAGGAAGTGTTCCTGGCTGACAACAGGAAAACTGTGCAACTGTGAGACCATGCATTTGTGGGAGGAGGGCGCTTTGGCTCTTTCTATGGACACCACGGAGGAGCATGAAAGAAAACAAAAAATAACAATGGGGCAGCTGTTCCTTTCTATATTAATGTTTCCCTTTTTATGTTTTCTGAGCTATAGTTTACAATTTTCAGCCATCTGTCCACTGTAGCAAATTTTCTTTAAAATATGAATTCCATGAATAGCTCAGATACATGAATGAAGCCAAAATACACTTAGTTGTTTTCAGTCTTAATCCTTGCTCCCAGTACACCCCAATGCATTCTGCACATCAAGTGGGAGCTGAATGGATTTCTTTCCAATGTTCTTTTCCTAACTCACGAATTTCAAGTTGATCAAGCCACCCAATGGAATACGAAGAAAACACTGCCAATCCCTCAGAAATACAGGAAGATCCAAATACTCCCGATGGAAATGCACGGTTGAGTGCTGACCAAGACAAGCTCCGCCGGAACAGACTTGTGGGGGGAACCCACCAACTGTGGCCGAGTTGTAGCACTCAGGACGATGACAGGTGGAGGGTAGGAACATAGAAAAGAATAGCAAGGCCTGGGAACACAGCTTCAGGGGACAAGTTCTTAGAAGTGTGAGGCCTGGGTTCAATTCCCAGCAGAGGGGCGGACAGGAGAACAAGTCACAATGCTGTGCTTGCCCGCTCCCTGCTTACACGTGGAGCAGCAAGGCGTGACTCAGAGGACAGTCTCCAACATTTGGACTTCTTCCTCAGGATTTTGAGTGGGACAGGCTTCCAATTTCTAGCTTGTTTCAGGCCTGACCAAGGCACTGAATTCTGACTTGCCTCCCTCGACCTCCAAGTGAAAGAGCATTACACATTTTGAGCGGTAGATCAAGGCCAATGAAAAGTGACACCTGTGGGGATCTTTTGTTTGTGTTCTGACAAATAAAGCTTGCCTGGAGATCAGAGGGCGGAGCTAGCCATTAGTGAACCATAGAGGCCAGGCAGTGGTGGCACACACCTTTGATCTCAGCAGTTGGGTGGAGGAAGCAGGCAGATCAGGAGTTCAAGACCACCCTGGGTAAAGAACTAGTGCAGATTCCCAATGGAAGAATTAACTGCAAGGACCATCCCTAATGCCGCCCAGCACAGGCCACTGTCCTCACTGTGGGCTGCCTGTGGGTGGAGGGCAGAAGGCCTGCCGCCATGGTCTCATGTAGGGGGGTCTTAAAAGGAAATATCTGAGGACACTCAAATATTTGAGTCTGGCAAAGGTTACTCTCTAGGTGAAAGAAAAGCAAATCCTTTCCGGACAGGGAGCAAAACGTGATTCCCTAAGAATTGCTGCGCATTCATACTCATCCCCTAATCAGAATACGGAGTCTCTGTCGCGCCCTCCTTCCATGGAAGCTGGTCCTAGACACAAGCCTAGCACAACAAAATGGAGAGAGAGGAAGTCATGAGAAGTCTCGCGACTCCTGTCCATGTGCCTTGGAGATTTTGTGAGAGAAGCCAGAGACATCTGACTGCTCTCCTCCAGTCCAGCTACATTGTCAGCTACATTGTTCCTGCCCCCGCCTCTTGCCTCCCTCGGTTTCTCGAATCTGAGATAAGAGTTTATAAACTTCACAAGCGTGAATGAATACTAGGTGGTTTACCAACTCCATAAACACGAGCACGACGCGGCTCTAAAGTGCAGTGGGGACCAGAAACTCCACTTTCTTCTCTAGACAGGCTGAGAAACCTGACGGCAGCCCGGTAAGAGGGAGTCAGCCGGTGCCAGCAAGCTTCCCGAGGCGAGCTGGAAAGTGAGCCCCCGACCCCGGCACAGCCTCGGGGGCCGGCAGTCAGCTAACCCGCCCTGCCAGGGAGCGAGGGCGCGAGACCCTGGGTGGCCTGAAGCAGCAGCAGCAGCAGCAGCAGCAGCAGCAGCAGCAGCAGCAGCAGCAGCAGCAGCAGACTGATCCTTACCGCCCTCTCCCAAGCACGGACCTCAATCCAGGCTCAGTGGCCCAGCCTGGGTTCGAACAGCACCTCCAAGGGGAGCTGCTTCTTCCCGCCCTGCTTCCCGTGTGCCCCGTGCCCACTGCTTCCAAGATGGACCTACCGGCTCACCCTGCACAATCAACCCCTCAGGCCTGGGGGGCTGCCCTGCACCCTGAACCAACCAACCTTCACTCAGGGATGCCACCCCAGCAGGGGAGTAAGAAACGTGAGCCCAAATCGGAGAGGGAAGCCGGGTGAGGGGGGAGCGCGCGTGCACAGAACGAACTCGGAAGGCGCCGCCCGGCCAAGCCTGGCTTGCGACGTCACAACGGGTGAGACTACATTTCCCATAAGTCTGTGCAACAGAGATTTCCCCGGGGTCGCTGGAGGCGCGTGGCGGCGGGAAAGGGGTGAAACGTGCCATCTCTGCCGCTAGAGGGAGCCACGCAGGGAGTCCGGCTGCTCTCAAAATCCTGGGCTCGCAAACGAAGACGTTTGAATGTGAGTGGAGATCTTACAGTAACGTTGATTACATTTATTAGTTATCTTTGGTCACTTTACTGTGATTTCACGCACAGGTCTGCTTATTCGAAACTTTTACAACAGAATAAAACATTCATTTTGACTTCTTACACTTTGAGATAGTTACAAGAAACTCACATGATTTTGTCTTTATGGCTGTGTTATGCACAATGGTTTCCACTGTAGAGCCAATCTTGTATTATAGGGATGAGACTGTTGTGGGAATCTTTCTAGAATAAGCATTCTGACACCAGTGGGAGCGGAAGAGAGGAGATGTCCCTGGTGGACTGAAGCCAGGACAGCTCCTGAAAGGCTTCAATGCTGGTCCACTTGTACCGTCATACTCTAAAACCACACAGCGGGGCGGGCAAGCCACTGAGATTTTATCGAGGCCAGCGTGGCAGTCAGCAGGCTATGAAGGGCAATGATCCATTGTTTCAGCTATTTTTCCAGGTCATTCTCTTCCAGGTTACCAAGTGAAGTCATGCTTGGCAAATAAGTAGTGCGGGCAGTGCTTTAAGTTAACCACTAAATAAGTCAATAAATCAATACTTTGTCGTGAGATACTTGTACACCATGTGAAGATGTGTTGCTGTGACTGGTGTAATAAAGAGCTGAATGGCCAATAGCTAGGCAAGAGAGGATAGGCCAGACTTCTGGGCAGAGAAAGAGAAATTGGGAGGAGGAATCTAGATGCATGATTTCTGAGAGGACCAAGCAAACACCATATAATAGGCTGCTAGGTCTTCTCTCAGAGATCAGGCCTCAATTTCAGTTTCCTGAGACTGAATAAACAGTTTCTAAGAGAGCCATGAACAAAGGACAATCAATCTCCAACACCCTTGTCAGCAGGACATGGAGAACAACATGTACTCAAGTCTAAGCCAGAATGAGATAATAACCAAAAAAGGACAAAGCCTTCTTACTTCTCTATATCCTACTTTCACTCTTATTCCATGGCTGGCTGGGTGGCTGGTCCCTAGTGTCCTCCTCTCATTGTTCTCTTGCTTTTTCTTCTTCCTTCCAGATTTCTCCTTCTATTTATCCTCTCTGCCTTCCAGTCCTCTCTATTTCTCTCTCCTGCCTTGCTATTGGCTGTTAAACTCTTTATTAGACCACTAAGAGTTTTAGAAAGGCACAGTCACACAGCTTCACAGAGCTAAACAAATACAACATAAACAAAAGTTACACACCTTAAAATAATATTCTACAACAAGTTTATATGTGCTTAGCCCAGCGTGGTGCCCAGGGTCAGGTAAAGAAGATCCACTTCTCATCAAGGGTTCCGGCTTAACCCTCATCTTCTCACAATTTAAACTGTCTCATCTTAAGGCGACATACATATCCTCATGCTATGTCACTTCTTACTGCCAGAGGTGAGTGCCTGTTCAGTTAAAAAGACCTCAGTGGACTCATAGGTCAGGGTCCATATGATCCCATAGCCACAAAGCTGTGGGACCATTACAAGCATTCACACTCATTCACCATTCCTTTGTTACTGGTTTTAAATCCCTAGTCTGTTTCTCCGGAGACCAATACCAGTGCCTCCGTATCCCTTCTAGCTTTTCCTTAGAGACCAGTGCCACCTCGGTATCCCATTGAGGCTTTGGATTCAGTCTCCTGAGGAATGATCAAGCCTGTACCCACTCTTCCTTATAGTAGGTCTCTCTTGATGGACTTTCTTTGGATCGCCAGCCCCCCAAAGGTGATATAGAGACTTATCCTTAATTGTGGCTGCTTAGCCTTAGCTTAGGCTTGTTCACAACTAGCTCTTATAACTTAAATTAACCTGTTGCTATTAATCTATATTTTGCCACATGGCTCTTTACCTCTCCTCCATTGTGTAATTTGAACTTCCTCTCTGTCTTGGCGGTGACTTCACCTCTCTTCATCCTAGAGTTTATTTCTCTGCTCGGAGGTCCTGCCTATTTTCTCCTGCCTAGCTATAGGATGTTCAACTCTTTATTAAACCAATCCAGTGTCCTAGGCATGCAAAGTAAAACAGCTACACATCTTCACATATTGTAAACAAATAATCCACAACACTTCCTGCCTATTCTTCCCCTTCCCCCAGGTTCTCACCTGGTTTAGATGTCCAGCATACTCTTCTCTTCTTCCACTCATAAACTCTACTCCTGGATCTCACAGACCCCTTAGCCATCGGGGACCATCTGCCCTGAACTTTGCTTTGTGGTGACACTATTAATTACTGCTTCAATGTGGTTGTTTTGGATTTGTTCTGGTTGTCTTATCTTCTGGGAATATTTTTAGTTGGCCATAAGTATTTAGAAATTTATCCTTTACTATATTTTATAGGTTTTTGGAACATAAGATTTCAAAGTTTATCCTGATGATCTTCTGGATTCCTCAATGGAGTTTGTTTTAACCATTCTCTTTTGTACTGAGCTTTATTAATTTAGGTTCTCTCTCTCTCTCTCTCTCTCTCTCTCTCTCTCTCTCTCTCTCTCTCTCTCTCTCTCCTCTCTCTCTCTCTTTCATTCTCTCTTAGTCTTCTTTTATCTCCCCTGCCCTCCACATTGCGCTTGGCTAGAGATTGAAGAATCTTGTTAAACTTACAAATATAAGAACCAATTGTTTAATCAGTTCTTTTTTCAAAGATTTATTTTTTTGTTATGTATACAGTGTTCTGCTTGCATGCCAGCAGAGGGCACCAGATCTCCTCATAGATGGTTTTGAGCCACCATGTGGTTGCTCTGAATTGAACTTAGGACCTCTGGAAGAGCAGGTCTGAGTTTTTCAGATGTTACTGGACTGGACATTGTTAATATATAATGGAGTTTTTATCTGAATCTGTCAAATGTTAATGGACTAGATATCATTAATGTAATTTTTGGCTGTATATATTGTATATACTTATTGGATAGTTTTTCTTGTATTAGTTATAAGCTTTCTTTAATTTTAGACAAAAAGAGAGGAAATGTGGTGGTACTGTGTTCCCCAAAATATTGTGTACCTTAATAAACTGAAAAACTCTTAATCTCTGAGCCATCTCTCTAGCCCCTGATTAATTCTTTTTATTGATATTCAAGTCTATACTTCATCAATTCTATTCTGATTTTTCTTTTTCTTTTATTATTTATTAGATCTTATCAACTCTGTATCTAAATTTAGCTTGTATTTTGTTCTCCCCCGCCCCTTTGACTTTTGGTTATTCAAGACAGGTTTTCTTTGTGTAGATCTGGCTGTCCTGGGACTCACTCTGTAGACCAGGCTGGCCTCTGGTTCACAGAGATCTGCATGTTTCTGCCTCCCAAGGGCTAGGACTAAAGGCATGTGCCACTGCTGCCCTCCCCCATGTCTTCCCCATCTTTGAATCACATAATTAGGCTACTTACTACATAATTCTAATATTTACATTAGGAACTTTTCAGTATAACAATTCCATTGGGACTGCCTTCTCTGAGTTATTCAATGAACCATTATTCATTCAAAGATATATTGTTTAGTCACAAATTATTTCTGCACTTTCCAAGGGTTTTCTCTTTTTCTATTTCAGCCCCAGGTCCTCCAGTAAGATGTACAGGTTTACTTCATTTTTTTTTTCTATGTATAAATGCTTGGTTTGTGGCCTGTACTGAAGTCCATTTTAAGGAAGGGTCCTTGTGCCTCTGAGAATAGGTATTCCCTTCTTTTCAGGTGAAATATTCGGTGGTTATTAAGTCTAGATAATATTTGGAAAATTATCTCTGGGGATTCCTTGCACATTTTAAAAAATATTATTTAACTTTTTAAACAATTTTATGTGCATTGATGTGAAGGTGTCAGATCTCCCAAAATTGGAGTTACAGATAGTTGTGAGCTTCTATGTCTGTGCTGGGAATTGAGCCCGGGTCCTCTGGAATAGCAGCCAGGGCTCTTAACCACTGAGCCATCCATCCAGCCCCTTGCACATTGTTTTTTATCAAGAGAGCCTATCTGGAAATGACAATGCAATATTGAAGTGTCCCATGTTTACTGTGCTTGAACATGTGAACTTCTGTGCCTTTCAAAGTTGTCCATATAAAAATCAAAGACCTCAGGATTTGATGTATAAATACTTACTGCCCTGGCCAGTGGGGTCTTCAATGGGGACCTAAAGAGAGGGCCGGCGAATGAGAGGGACAAGAGACACAAAGAATGAGAGCAAGACAGGATGTTTGATCAAGCTCCAAAATTTTATTTTTCTCTCAAGGCATATATAGGTAGGCAAAGGGGGTTGAGAGCAGGAAGGGACTTAATTATGGGGGTTGCAAGCAGGAAGGGACTTAGTAATGGGGGTTGCAAGCAGGAAGGGACTTGATTATGGGCTGTTCAGCCAGCAGGAAATATTGCTCTGAGGGTTATCTATCTACTCTTGTCTAACTGCCTAATTGCTTAACTGCAGCTCATTCACCTGATATCTGAGAAGAGGTTCTGGTATCTGTGAGAAGAGGTTCTGGTGCTATGGAGACTTAAGCAAGGCCTAGATCTAAGAAAAGAGGAGAGAAACCCAAATATGGCAGCATGTGTGTCAAGGGTCACTTAGGCTTATGGCTCCCGTCAACTTACAGTAGTTAACTATGTCATGTCTGTCAGTATGTAGAGCTCCTCTCCATTTCTTCTGATTATTGCTTTAACTGGTAATAAGGGCCAACTCAGTTGTATTTAAGATGCAGAAGGAAAGGGAGGGGTGTTAGAAAAGGCATCTGTTCATAATTCCTCTCTTTTCCTCATGGCAAAGCTAAGGAGAGGATGCAAGGTGAGGCTGGCCCACTCTTACCTGATCTCCAGTGAGCAATCTCCTTTTTTCTTCCCGGGGTTGATACTGAAGCAGAGATCCTAAACCATCAGCACCTGAAACGCTGAGGGAGCGTCTCTCTTGCCTCCTCGTCACTCCTTCATAGTAAGATAATGTCCCTCTGCAAACTCTGAACCGCCAAAGTCATAGACTGAAATCACAATGGCCAGGCCAGGCTTGACATTCTCAAAAGCCATATTGGACTTAATTTGTGTGTTTTTTTATTTTTCAAAATTTCAGATGGATATAAAAGGTGTTTTTGCTCAAATATCCTCCCCATTCCTTCCTTGCAAATTACTCCCTATTCCTACCATCAGTTTCTCTACAAACTCCATCAGCTTTTCCTTAAAATGCAGAATCCATTTCCTGCTAAGGTTTTGAGCTGAGGTGTAGGACAGCCTATTGAAGGAGGAAGCTCCTCAGGCTGTCACTAGCTTCCCTACCACCCATTGCCAATACCTCACCAGCTCAGTGTGGGATGTTATAAGCACTGCAACTTTCCATGCAGGTGTTTTGTCGGCTTTTTCTGTAGATCTTGTGAATGTAGTGATAGCCACTGTGAGTTCATACATGTGACAACCTAGCCATTCCCTGCAAATATTGCTAATCTCTATACACCTACTATTCCTGGCTCTTACACTCTTTCCATCTTATCTACCTTGAGGATTGGTAAGCCTTGAGTGTCGGATATGACATAGATATCTCATTTAGAGCTATGCACACAGCAGTCAGTTACGTTATGCATGCTGACCGGTTATAGGTCTCTGTGTTTACACATCTACTGCAGAATTGTGTGATATTTTGTTTGTGTTCTGACAAATAAAGCTTACCTGGAGATAAGAGGGCAGAGATAGCCCCTAGTTAACCACAGAGGCCTGGTGGTGGTGGCTCCCAGTGTCAATCCCAGCACTTGGGAGGCTCACACCGTTAATTCCAGCATAATTGAGAGGTGGAGACAGGAATATAAGGTAGGTGGAGACAGGATCTTGGCCTCCTTTCCATCTGAGAAAGAAGTCTCTATTGGCTGCTGCTCGCCTTCACTGATTTTTCAGGTTATTACCCTGATAGTTGATTCTTGATTTTTATTGATAAGACTAATCAGGGTCACACTTCACAGAATTAAGTTTTTTTGAAAAGTGGATAAGTGTTATGAGGCCCTGCTGGTCAGAGGTTGCAGTCTCTATCATGACCTGGCAGCTTTCTCCAAGCTCAGCAACATGAAGGACTCCCTCCCCAGAGAGGCTTCCTGCTCTTTACCTGCCTTTATTTAGAAGATGTCTCTAGGCCTGGATGCCTGACTTAACTCAAGGATGACCCTTGACATAGTTCCCTGCAAATGCTTTTCCCGCTGTGGACCATATGGTAATTAAGTAACAAGCTCTAGCTTGTTTTCATAGGGCCATGCTGCCACTAACCCACCTTTATGATAGGCATCTGCCATTTGGTGCAAACTAGAGTTTGTCCCCAGGCTTCCCAATCCTATATATTTCCTATTCTCTCAAAGTTGATTTGTCTCTCTGAAGTCATCTCCTGGAGGGCTCTCTCCATCTTATCCACAGCTGTCCCTGTTCCCCAATCCTTTTATCTCCTCCCTTGCTGATCAGTGGCTGATGATCCCAAGGAAGAAGGAGAACCACAGCCTTCTTCCTATTGTGTAGGTATGACCTTGGGGACAGTCCATCACGTTGTCCATTACCAATGATAGTAGTAGTTTCTGCCCTAGCCAGGCTCAGGTTTATGAGCCAATTCACACTACCAAGTATGAGCAGGTCTGCTGCAGTGGCTTTCAACCCAGTCAGAAAATAGTTGGTAGTCCCATAAACTGTGCTATGATATCACTAGTGGAATACTTTGCTTAGACAGTTATTATTCCATGCCCATGTTGACAGCTGAGTAAAACTGTTTATTATACTTCTCTGATAACAGTGAGGGTATTTCAGCCCCAATTTCTTCCAATCCATTTGTGTCTTGTTTGATGCTTTTATCAATATTTTATAATGTCCATTTCTGCCAGTTTCTCACTTTCTTGGCTATGGTGGCATTCCTGCTGAGCTGCACCTGGCCTGGCTCCAGAGAGCAGCACCTGGCCCCAATCCATCCTTTGTTTAGTAGACACCTTTTGTTTCCCTTGTTGCCCTATGTGAATCCTGTCTAGGAGTTTCCCAAGGATACAAAGGCCTATGCAAAACTTGGTTCAAGAAACCCAGAAAACCTTGGTACCTGATAAATCGAGGAATTTGCACTTGGCATTGTATTGTTGGGAACTCCTTTCAGGTTGTTTTGAGCATATGGAGATTAGCTGGCTAAACTGTATTGGAGAGAAATGAAACTGCCCTGGGCAAAGGGTCAGTGCTTCAGTCCTTCCAGGCTGAACCCCTCTGCAGCCATGAAAGGCTAGAGTCATTCTTAAGATGCCTCTGAACCTTCATTCCACGGATCCGTGTGAACCCACACACCCGTGTAGCAAGTGACTCACACAGCTACACCGGTTTAATTTATTTGAATGTATTCTTCTTGGTGCTCCCATGCATGGAATTATCTCCTTGATTTCATTGTGAGATATGTTGCTATACTGGAATAATTGAAATTATTTCAAATTTTCAAATGTAGATTTTTTTATATCCTGAAATTTCTGATTTCATTAATTATTTATAAATGTTGGTGTTTACTGCATATAGAAAAATGTCATGTGTGAAAGGGAATAACATTACTTCTCTACTCCTGATTTGGGCACATTTTATTTTTATTTATTTCATGTAAATTCTAGGTCATGCTTCAATGCCTGTAGGAAAGTACAGATTAGACTGGGAATCCTGTTGGATCCATGAGGAAAAGATTGCAGTTTTTTATGCTCATTGTAAGGTTAGTTAAAAGGATTTGATTTGCTTGTGTTTGGTGTTTTAAAACCTGTTTGTATATTGTCATTGTATTTTTTATAACTGGCCATTATTTGGTACATTTCCCTTTTATACTTGTTTTGCTGAGAGCTTTCTTCATGGCAGGATGCTGAGCATGTCCTTTATGCATCTGCTGCATTGCTTCTTTGTGTCTTTGGTTATTTTAACATATCACAATTATTCACTTTTGTGTTCAATTTTCTTTATATTTGAAGGGCAAGTCTCTTTTTGTCATGTTACTGATACTTTTTATCTTATCTTTAATTTATTTGTGACTGTACTACTTCTTATAAAATGTCAGACTCTATATTCTTGAAATGCTCATTATTTCATAGTTGAATCAGATGTGTTCCTGCATTGAAAAAAAGAATTCAGTAGGTGAAGGTGATACTTGATTTGCTGCTGTAACAAAATCCCCCCCCCCAAAAAAGAACCTTAAGAAGCTGTGTCTGTGGCGTGGTGGCTCACACCTTTAATCCCAGCACTTGGGAATCAGAGATGGGGGGATCTCTGTGGGTTTGAGGCCAGCCTGGTCTACAATGCAAGTTCCAGGACAGCTAGGCCTCTTACACAGAGAAATCCTGTCTTGAAAAAACAACAACAACAACAACAACAATAATAATAATAATAAATTATAAATAAAAGGAAAGGGTTATTCAGATGATAGACATTATGAGGGTGAAGTCTCTCATGGAAGGGAATCCATGGTGACAGGGCCTTGTGATTCTTCATTACATTGATTTACAGTCAAGAAATAGAGAGGGGTGAAGTATTGTGCTCACTCCTTTATCCTTGTTATCAATTCAAGAGTCCATCCACTGAGTTGAGCCACCCACTTAGAGGGTAGCTCTTTCAACCTTAACTAACCTAACCTAGAAACATCCTGTGAGTATCACATCACATTTATTTAAGATCTATAGAATTAATTAGGATGTTTTTCATCATTCTATTCAATGTGCCTGGAACTTTTCAACTTGCCAAACTGGTAATCACCATCCCAAATCATGGCAGCAAAGTTGGCAGATGGAGAAAATAATGCAGCATCAGCACAAGCATAAAGAACTGATTTATGACTTTGTTCAGCCAAGGTGCAGGTTTTCCAAAGGTTCTACTCCAACACATATATCTTCCCTTCTCCAACATATGAAAACTTCTGTGGTCTGCTTAAAATTAACAGCATGGACTGCCAAGTTGAGAGTGTCCTGGTACGTATTTGCTGACTTGAAAGAAACTGTGGTAATCTGGTGTTAGGCCAGCCAACCAGTCAGCTGGGTAGCTGGGTAGAGGTGTGCAGATTGTAGAGACAATGAAGAAGACAGAAAAGAGTTGACAGGTCTGCCAGTCAATGCCGGACAGCCTCGAGTTTATTTCACAGGCATTCAACCACTATGTATCCCATCCTTGAGTCAAGGAGCAGGCAGTTTCATTTTCTATCTCGATGTACCTTCAGCTGGCATCAGCAGCCTGTGTCTAGCTAGATAGTATGTTCCTTCCTGTGGGCTAATCAGGACTTTCTCACAGCCCTTCAAGGAGCCTCTGTGGGCTAATCAGAACTTTCTCATAGATGTGGAGAAAGAAAGCTTGAGCTCTATTGACTCAGAATAGGCTTCGGATTCAAACTAGGAAACTGAGTCAGTTGTGGGCTCCCACAATCTGGGTAGAAAGAACTTTGACTAAGGAATGAACCTCTATTAGATTAGCCTGTAGATCAGTCTGAATTAATTCCTTAACTAATGATTGCTTTGGTAGTCCTCAGATCACTGTTCAAATTTCTGTCCCTGGCAAACTATTCCTTGATTGAGTAATGAGGAAACTGAGGTAGCCATTTAGGATCAGGACAAGCCTCAAAGCACATTTTTCCATGGTTTCTGCTTCTGTTACTGTCTCCAGTTTAATGCTTGAGCTCCTGCCCTGGTTTCCTTTAATGATGGTCTATGACCTGTATGTAAGTCACATAAATGCTTTCCTCCCCGACACTGCTTTTGGTCAGCACATACTTGTATTTTAAAAGAAATATAAACATGATTACAACAGAATGTGTCTGTAACTAACATTTGTTAACCCACAAAGCTGAGATGGGTGCTCTGATTTTCAGTCCTTTTCCTGTTTCTTTGAACTAGAATGCACACAGGATCCCATGTTTGTGTATAGCTATGTAATTCTGTTGGTCATAGGGTCCCAAGGATACCTTCATAAGATATTTAGGTAGATCAGATCAAAGCTGACAAGATCAACCACAGAGGAAGGTGAACAGACAAAAGACACGAATTCAAGAAGGCAAGGAGAGATTCAGGCCCAGCGGCGGCCCACAGAGGTAGACAGGCCCGGCGACGGAGACAAGCAGACACAGGTAGGCCTGCGGCGGCGGCCCTTGGAGGTAGACGGGCCCAGTGGTGGCAGCCGACAGGGATACTCAGACCCGGCGGCAGCCGGCAGAGACATTCAGGCCCAGCGGCGGCCCACAGAGGTAGACAGGCCCGGCGGCAGAGACAAGCAGACGCAGGTAGGCCTGTGGCAGTGGCCCGTGGAGGTAGACCGGCCCAGCGGCGGCAGCCGACAGGGAAATTCAGACCCGGCGGCAGCCGGCAGAGACATTCAGGCCCAGCAGCGGCCCACAGAGGTAGACGGGCCCAGCGGCGGCCCGCTGAGGTAAACGGGCCCGGCGGCGGCGGCCGACAGGGACATTCAGGCCCGGCTGCAGCCGGCAGAGACATTCAGGCCCGGTGGCGGCCCCCAGAGGCAGACAGACCCAGCGGCAGCTGACAGGGACATACAGGCCCGGCGGCGGCGGCGGCGGACCGCAGAGGTAGACAGGCCCAGGGACGGAGACAAGCAGACGCAGCTTGGAACAGGGACGCCCCTAACCCCAACATCTGGGGAAGAAGCTATCTCCGTGGGTCAGAACCAGAACAAATCTGAACACTCCGTCTGAGGACAACCCAGGGCCCAGCTGCTGATCCTGTGAAACCCAACAACTTGGAGGTGTTGGTGAGACTACCCTGCTCAGCTGAAACCCATCTGGGAGAGGATTCAGATGCCTACAGTTTAAAGTCTGAAGAAACAAGATCAGCTGAGGAGTTGACAAATGAACAAAACGTGACCTGAGAACACAGAAGAAGGCACTACCCAGACACCAAACCAGATCACCAGAATCATAAGTATATAATTCACTGACTGAAATCAGCTGTCCCTGAAGAAACAGCCCAATAGCACCAATTTAACCAAGAACCCCTACTAAACCAAGACTAAAAATTAGAACAAGAGAGGCACTCTCAGACACAGACACCACCTGCACCGCACAGAGGAAGAGATGAGTAGACGCCAGTGCAAAAATACAGGCAACAACATAAAGACCTATATGGCAACATCAGAACCTAGTGATTCTACACCTGCAAGACCTAAACATACCATGACAGAAGAAACATAAGAAATCAACCCTAAAAATGACTTTAAGAAGATGATAGAGGCCCTTAAAGAAGAAATAAAACATTCCCTCAATGAGGAAATAAAAACTTTCCTTAAAGAGGAAATGAAAAACTACCTTAAAGAGGAAATAAAAACTTTCCTTAAAGAGGAAATAAAAAACTCCCTTAAAGAGGAAATAAAAACTTCCCTTAAAGAGGAAATGAAAAACTCCATTAAAGAGGAAATAAAAAACTTCCTTAAAGAAATGGAAGAAAAAACGAACAAAAAATGGGAAGAAATCAAATCAAGCCAAGAAAAAGCAATTAAAGAGATGAAAGAAACATTCCAAGATCTGAAAAATGAATTTGAGACAATAAAGAAAACACATGCTGAGGGAATGCTGGAAATAGAAATCCTGACAAAACGAACAGGAACTACAGAAACAAGCATAACCAACCGATTGCAAGAGATGGAACAGAGAATCTCTGACACTGAAGACACGATAGAGAAAATAGATTCGTCAGTCAAAGAAAACAATAAAGACAAAAAAGTCCTAACACAAAACGTCCAGGAAATTTGGGACACCATGAAAAGACCAAACCTAAAAATAATAGGGATAGAAGAAGGAGAAGAATACCAACTCAAAGGCACAGAAAATATATTCAACAAAATCATAGAAGAAAACTTTCCTAACCTAAAGAAAGAAATACCTATGAAGATACAAGAAGCTTACAGAACACCGAATAGGCTGGATCCAAAAAAAAAGTCCCCTCGCCACATAATAATCAAAACACTAAACACACAGAATAAAGAAAAAATATTAAGAGCTGCAAAGGAAAAGGACCAAGTAACATATAAAGGCAAACCCATCAGAATAACACCAGACTACTCAATAGAGACTATGAAAGCTAGAAGATCATGGACAAACCTCATGCAGACACTAAGAGAACTCGGATGCCAACCCAGACTATTATACCCAGCAAAACTCTCAATCACCATAGGCAGAGTAAACAAAATATTCCAGGATAAAACCAGATTTAATCAATACCTGTCCATAAACCCAGCCCTACAGAAAGCACTAGAAGGGAAAATTCAACCCACAGAAGTTAAACACATCCATGAAAAATCAAGCAATAGATAATCCTACACCAACATACACCACAGAAGGACAACACAACACAACCAAAAAAATAACAGGAATTAACAATCACTGGTCATTAATATCCATCAATATCAATGGTCTCAACTCACCTATAAAAAGACACAGGCTAACAGAATGGATAAGAAAACAGGACCCATCCATATGCTGCATACAAGAAACACACCTTAACTCCAAAGACAGACACTACCTCTGAGTAAAGGGCTGGGAAAAGGTTTTCCAAGCAAATGGACCTAAGAAAAAAGCTGGTGTAGCTATCCTAATATCTAATAAAATAGACTTCAAAATAAAATCAATCAAAAGAGACCAGGATGGACATTACATATTCATCACAGGAAAAATCCACCAAGATGAAGTCTCGATTCTAAACATTTATGCTCCAAATACAAAAGCACCCACATTCATAAAAGAAACACTACTAAAGTTTAAAACGCACATCAAACCCCACACATTAGTAGTGGGAGATTTTAACACACCACTCTCACCAAAAGATAGATCTACCAGACTGAAAGTTAACAAAGAAATAAAGAACCTAACAGATGTTATGACTCAAATGGACCTAATAGATATCTACAGAATATTCCATCCTAACACAAAAGAATATACCTTCTTCTCAGCACCCCATGGAACCTTCTCAAAAATTGACCACATGCTTGGACACAAAACAAATCTCAACAGATACAAAAAAATTGGAATAACCTCCTGTATCTTATCAGACCACCATGCCTTAAAGTTAGACCTCAATAACAACAAAAATTATAGAAAACCCACAAACTCATGGAAACTGAATAATGCCCACCTGAAACATCAATGGGTCAAGGAAGAAATAAAGACAGAAATTAAAGAGTTCCTAGAATTCAATGAAAATGAAAGTACAACATAGCCAAACTTATGGGACACTATGAAAGCAGTGCTAAGAGGAAAATTCATAGCTCTAAATGCACACATAAAGAAGATGGAGCTATCCCATACCAATGAATTAACAGCACAACTGAAAGCTCTAGAACAAAAAGAAACAAACTCACCCAGGAGAAATAGACGCCAGGAAATAATCAAATTGAGGGCTGAAATCAACGAAATAGAAAACAAGAGAACAATACAAAAAATCAATGAAACAAAGAGTTGGTTCTTTGAAAAAATCAACAAGATAGACAAACCACTAGCCAAATTAACCAAAAGGCAAAGAGAGAGCACCCAAATTCACAAAATCAGAAATGAAAAGGGAGACATAACAACAGACAATGAGGAAATCCAGAGAATCATCAGATCATACTTCAAAAACCTGTACTCCACAAAAATGGAAAACCAGGAAGAAATGGACAATTTTCTGGATAAATACCACATACCAAAATTAAATCAAGACCAGATAAACCATTTAAATAGACCAATAACCCCTAAAGAAATAGAAACAGTCATCAAAAGTCTCCCAACCAAAAAAAGCCCAGGACCAGATGGTTTCAGTGCAGAATTCTACCAGACTTTCAAAGAAGAACTAATACCAATCCTCTTCAAAGTGTTCCACACAATAGAAACAGAAGGAACACTACCAAACTCTTTTTATGAGGCTACAATTACCCTGATACCCAAACCACACAAAGATGCAACAAAGAAAGAGAACTACAGACCAATCTCCCTCATTAACATTGATGCAAAAATACTCAACAAAATATTGGCAAACCGAATCCAAGAATACATCAAAACAATCATCCATCACGACCAAGTAGGATTCATCCCAGGGATGCAAGGATGGTTCAACATACGGAAATCAGTCAATGTAATACACCATATAAACAAACTGAAAGAAAAAAACCACATGATCATCTCCTTAGATGCTGAAAAAGCCTTTGACAAAATCCAACACCCCTTCATGATAAAGGTCTTAGAAAGATTAGAAATACAAGGAACATTTCTAAACATAATAAAAGCAATTTATAGCAAGCCAACAGCAAACATCAAATTAAATGGAGAGAAACTCAAAGCGATACCACTAAATTCAGGAACAAGACAAGGCTGTCCACTCTCCCCATATTTATTCAATATAGTACTAGAAGTTCTAGCTAGAGCAATAAGACAACAAAAGGAGATCAAAGGGATACAAATTGGCAAGGAAGAAGTCAAACTTTCACTATTTGCAGATGATATGATAGTATACATAAGTGACCCCAAAAACTCTACCAGGGAACTTCTACAGCTGATAAACTCCTTCAGTAAAGTGGCAGGATACAAGATCAACTCAAAAAAATCAGTAGCCCTCCTATACACAAATGATAAAAGGGCTGAGAAAGAAGTCAGAGAAACATCACCCTTTACAATAGCCACAAATAATATAAAATACCTTGGGATAACACTAACTAAACAAGTGAAAGACCTTTTTGATAAGAACTTTAAATCTCTAAAGAAAGAAATTGAAGAAGATATCAGAAAATGGAAGGATCTCCCATGCTCATGGATAGGTAGGATTAACATAGTAAAAATGGCAATCTTACCAAAAGCAATCTACAGATTCAATGCAATCCCCATCAAAATCCCAACACAATTCTTCACAGACTTGGAAAGAAAAATACTCAACTTTATATGGAAAAACAAAAGACCCAGGATAGCTAAAAGAATCCTATACGATAAAGCAACCCTTGGAGGCATCACCATCCCGGACCTCAAACTCTACTATAGAGCTATAGTAATAAAAACAGCTTGGTACTGGTATAAAAACCGACATACGGACCAATGGAATCGAATTGAAGACCCTGACATTAATCCATGCACATATGAACACCTGGTTTTTGACAAAGGAGCCAAAACTATACAATGGAACAAAGAAAGTATCTTCAACAAATGGTGCTGGCATAACTGGATGGCAATATGTAAAAGATTACAAATAGATCCATATCTGTCACCATGCACAAAACTCAAGTCCAAGTGGATCAAAGACCTAAACATAAATCCAGTTACACTAAACTTAATAGAAAAGAAAATAGGAAGCACTCTTGAACGCATTGGCACCGGAGACCATTTCCTAAATAAAACACCAACAGCACAGACCCTGAGCACAACCATTAATAAATGGGACCTCTCGAAACTGAGAAGCTTTTGCAGGGCAAAAGACACAGTCAATAAGACAAAAAGACAGCCAACAGATTGGGAAAAGATCTTCACCAACCCCACATCTGACAGAGGATTGATCTCCACAATATATAAAGAACTCAAGAAACTAGACATCAAAGCACTGAACAGTCCAATTAAAAAATGGGCTAAAGAGCTAAACAGAGAATTCACAAAACAAGAACTACAAATGGCTGAAAGACATTTAAAGAAATGCTCAACATCCTTAATCATCAGAGAAATGCAAATCAAAACGACTCTGAGATACCACCTTACACCTGTTAGAATGGCTAAGATCAAAAACACCAATGACAACCAATGTTGGAGAGGATGTGGAGCAAAGGGAACACTCCTCCACTGTTGGTGGGAATGTAAACTTGTACAACCACTGTGGAAATCAGTATGGCGGTTTCTCAGAAAATTAGGAATCGAACTACCTCAAGACCCAGCCATCCCACTCTTGGGCATATACCCAAGGAATGCTATGTTCATAGCAGCACTATTTGTAATAGCCAGAACCTGGAAACAACCTAGATGCCCATCAACGGAAGAATGGATGAAAAAAATGTGGTACATATACACAATGGAGTACTACTCAGCAGAGAAAAACAATGAAAGCATGAAATTTGCAGGCAAATGGATGGAACTAGAAAAAATCATCCTGAGTGAGGTAACCCAAACCCAGAAAGACAGTTATGGTATGTACTCACTCATGGTGGATTCTAGATATAAAATAAAGAACAATCAGACCACAACCCATAGAACCATAGAGGCTATATATATATAGCATAGAGGTCCTTAGGACGACTGTGGCATATAATAAATTTCAGTTTTACTCAATTATTAAAAAAAATAGCCAAATGAATGGAAACACATGAACTATGAACCAAAGGCTGAGGGGCTCCCAGCTGGATCAGGCCCTCTGAATAGGTGAGACAGTTGATTGGCTTGATCAGTTTGGGAGGCAACTAGGCAGTGGGACCAAGTCCTGTGCTCATTGCATGAGTTGGCTGTTTGAAACCTGGAACTTATGCAGGGACACTTGGCTTTGTCTGGGAGGAAGGGACTGGACCTCCCTTGACTGAGTCTACCAAGTTGATCACAGTCCTCAGGGGAGGACTTGTCCTGGAGGAGGTGGGAATGGAGGGTGGGCTGGGGGTAAGGGGAGGGCGTGGGGGGGGAATAGGGGAACCCGTGGCTGATATGTAGAACTGAATGGTATTGTAAAATAAAAAATATATATCAAAAAAAAATTTAATACAAGATTATGTGATCAGGAAATTCAAGTTGAATAAAAGATAGTATACCTGTTTATAAAAAAAAAAAAAAGAAGGCAAGGAGAGCTGGGCGGTGGTGGCACACGCCTTTAATCCCAGCACTCAGGAGGCAGAGGCAGGCAGATCTCTGTGAGTTCAAGGCCAGCCTGGACTACTAAGTGAGTCCCAGGAAAGGCACAAAGCTACACAGAGAAACCCTGTCTCGAAAAAAACAAAACAAAAAAAAAAAAAAAAAAAAAAAGAAGAAGAAGGCAAGGATAAAACTTTCCCCATATGCACAAGTGGATAGTAAGACATTTATTTTTGTGGAGAGAGACAAGGAAGTATTTGGATGTATTATAAAATCATATTCTGAAATTCAGAAACCAATCTTCTATAGAGTCACCATTTGCAATATGGCCTCCTGACACAGTTGAGTATGTCTTCAGAGAAGGTATGGAACTGTCTACACAGCTCATGTGCCTCACTGAGGGATGCAGTAATGAAGGGCCTGTAATGTATCTGGGGGAAATGGTACTAGGCCAGTGTGTGGTGAGCACAGGGTCTTGAGAACTGCGCTAGCAAGGAGTCAATTTCACTGAACTTTTGCTTATCACTGATGAAAGGATATATATTTGTAAATAGCTACTGGCAGGTAGTTAACATTTTTTGTTTGTATATTTAAATAGCGAGAAAACAGTATTACCTCCACACAACAATTCCTTTTCTAAAGTTCAAACTTGAGATTTTGAAAAAAAAATTTTTTTCCAGAAAAGGTGTCTATGTGTAGCCCTGGCTTTCCTGGAATTTTCTCTTTAGAACAGGCTGGCCTGCAATTCAGAGAGCCGACTCCCTCTGTCCCTTGACTGCTGGTAGTAAAGGCATGCACCACTATACCCAATTAAAAAATGTTAATTATATATTTTTCTTTCATTTTATCAGTGTGAGACTGTGTGTCTGTGTGCAAATATCTTGTACATGAGTAATAGCAGAGGGGAGATTCTTACAGTCTAGAACTGCTACTATACGTGCTTGTGAGTCACCATGTGCAGGCTGGAAAACAAACTCACATCCTCTGCCAGAACGTTGAACACTCAACTACTGAACCATTTCTCTAGCCTGTGAGCTCAGACTTTAAGGTGATTTTGCCAAACATCACATCTAATGCCCAATGTTCCCATGAGAGGAAATTAAATAATCAAGATGTATACAAAAACTTTTATTAGAGGTGTTAAAGTTGTCAACAGGGTCTAATCAAACACATTAGACCTGAGAACTCAATTTCCAGTAGAATTTTCAGCAACTATACCTGGGTCCCTAATATCCTGCGGTATGGGCTCCCCCTTAGATCCTGCATGTTCAGTTTGCACCGGTACCATGGTAGCTCCTCCTCCTCCTGAACTAGATAGGAAGAATGGACACTGCAGAGGAGGTGGGAAGGAATGCTGCATCATCTGTAGTTCCTGTATGACTCAGCACCTTTCCAGTCATGTTTCCATGTAACAGACACAAACACACATGTGCACAGACTCACACACACAAACACACATGTGCACACAGTCACACACACGTATGGAAACCTAGCCATGCTCAGAAGTGCCAACAAGAAGGACAGAGCAGTCATGACCTCATTCTAAACAGATGTGTCAATCAAATGTCCAGGGGATGCACTGCTTGTGGAGTAGTTTCTCAAGGTGAGGAAGCTGTTCTGAGTCAAAGGGTTGAACACACTGCCTGGAATAAAGAAATTAATATGAACTTCCCATGGTCTCTGCTCAGAAACAGCTTCCTGTGAATTGTGTCATGGAAATATGAAATCTTCCTTGTGATGGGGTTTGTATCTTTGTCTCCAGCATGGACCACACAGGAATAAATATTCCTAAGAAGACATGTGCATTCTCAGTACTCCATGGTTCCAATGTAGCTTCTTCATTACCATGAGCACAATCAAGGGTTCTAAGGACATGTTTCTGATGCCTTTGTTTTCCAGGAGGAGTCATCTCAGTGTTCTACTTAGCATAATGGAGAGGTCAAGGTGGATACCGTTGATGTTCAAGATGGTGTCAAATACGAGCAATGTCAGGATCGGGGGAGAGAGGGGAAATTCAATAAGGAATGTCAAACATAACTCAGAGGGAAATTCTACAATGCAGGATGGACCAGGAGTCAGTGCACACTCCAGTGTGATCGTATTTGCTCAGAGAACACCTGGTGGTGAGTACTTGCCTGAGTTTGTGAAAGCCAAGGAGAAGTGGGTGAGGTGGTTGTGGACACAAAATTTATATTTATTACACAGGTTAATAGGTTAAAGTGTGGACAAAGAATTTACAGACAGTTGGAAAGATCCTTGGATGGATTCTGAAAGTTTATTGCAAGTAAACGTCAGAGATCTGCAGTTTTCACTGTGTTCAATGATTTTAAATGTCTCTGTGGCTCTGACCCATGTCCTTCACTGTATGGATTCCTGTGTTCATATGAACCCTATTCCAGCTGTGGAGTCTGAACATGTGTGACTCGCACTGTGTGTCAGCACAGGAGAACAAGGATTATTTCTTTGTATTACTGGGTATTAAACCAAAGCCACCTTTATTATAGCCAAATGCTTTACCCTAAACTAGCCCTTGTCCTGTCCATTCTTTACATTGTGTATAGATATAACAGTCTATAAATTGTCTTTGTTAGCCTTGTTTTCTGGTTCTTAAGCGCCTGAGACGCTGGATGACAGGCAGGGTCACCAAGGATGGTTTCAAAAAACATCTTGAGATGATGCTCAGTTCTATATTAGCTTCCTGCTTCCTTATTTTTAAGTAAAACAGATCAATCTAAGTTTTCATGCGATAATTAAGATTCCATAATAAGTAGACCTGAGCATTAAAATCACAACGTTTTAGCAGAAATAACAGGGAAACGTGGTAAACATTACTGTGAAAGGCTCGGCTCACAGGCTAACATCGGGTGCTGAGATTGCTGGACTGCAACAGCCCGAATACCCTGGGGCTGTCCCTTCCAGTTTCACCTGCACACAGCTGGACAGCAACCCAGGCACTGTACAAATCACCTTCCGTGGGTTCCCGGAAGTCCTTCGCTCTGACTTGTGGGAAGTGTAGTTCCGATCACTATGACATCACAAGAAGGGGCTGTGGATACCGAACTTCCGCATCAGTCTTCAAACTTAGCTTCTCCCCAAAGTTAGGCGAGTGTCCTGCTCAGCACTGGGCTTGGATCTCTGACATGGAGGTTGGTGCAGGGTGCAGCGCCGTCCTGCAGATCTGAGGGACTGTGCACGGTCCGGCGCGGAGGGAGGGAGCTGACTTGGGCTGGTTGGGAGGCAGGGGAAGCTGACCTGGGGGTGCTGTGCTGACCTAGGCTGGGCCACTGCACTTGCCTGCGGGTTTGTCAGGGGAGAGGGCGTCATGCCAAAGCCACATGTGAGTGTCCAGTCTCTCAGGACGCCCTGCTGCTGCCCGTGTCCGCCTGTGCTTCTGGTGCTTGAGGAGCTGAAGGAAGCTCGCTTTCCTGCTTGGCTGAGGAAACATGCTCCCTAACAGACCCTCGCTCACAGGGCTGTGGTCCGATTTCTCAGGACTCTTAGAACACGTGGGGTTTCTGGCCACTCCTGTATTTAAAGCCGGCTCCGGACTCCTGGTGTGAGCTGACAGGAGTTCCTAAAGTCCCTATTTTACAGAGACAGATTGCTTTGTGAGGGCTTTGGGATTGAGGGATGTTAGTTCCGATCATTTGGAATAAATGATGGTGTTCAGGACAACTACTTTGAAATGGAACCCTCTGTACACCCCTCTGACCCGAATCCCCGTACTAACCCTCCCATGTACCCACAGCATAACCCTGTAAATGGTGTGATCCTTGCTCTGCATAGTCCACAGAATTACTAGTGTTATACAGCAAAGTGAAAAGATACTAGAGAGCAGTTCTGCATCCATTTCTATCTGAGACTGTGTGGTGTCATATATTTGGACTACTTTCCAGATATGAGCGAGGACTTGATGTGATGAGAGAAATGGACCTCATGATTGCCAGGAGGGGACTTGAATGTCTCTGAAAGGGAGGGGAGAAACGGTCGTGATGTTCTGGAGGGCTGTATATTGTCTTCTTATCTTTTTACCAGCAGTGTCTAAACTCCCTCAAACATACTCTGTCAGCAAATGTGGTTTCCAGGTCCACTGATGCTCCCGGGATAGTTCTAGGAAGATTTGCCCAAGTTTTTGTGCTGTGCTAGAGACAATGAAAGATGAATTTGGAAGGCTTTGGCTCACTGGGGTTCCCCCTGGTATCTTTTATGCTCTTGCATATTTTGCCATCTTTCAGTCAAGTCTAGTGTTTGTGCTGCAGACTGGCTCATGACACTGAAGTCTACTCTTAGGGAAACATGTGCTCAAACCACCTTGTTCTATCTACTAGAATTCTCAGTGGGTTTCCAACTATATATAAAATAAGATACACTTCATAGTTGAAGTTTCTAATCTGTAGGGGAAATCGTAACATTCTGTGAAGTGGGAAAAGCACTTGTACATCAAAACAGCTTCCTTACAATGTAGAGATGATACAGCACCATGCCCATGGATAACCCACTGGCCCCAAATAGTTATATATATTTTGAACTAAACAGACCTATGATTGAAAGGTGCAATTAAGTCTATTCTGTGGTTCATCCCTGTCATCTCTGTATTTTGGGGATGAGTCAGGAAGCATGGAGTTCAAAGTCATTCTGTGCTTCATAGCAAATTCAATGTGAGCCTAGGCTACATGAGATCCTGTGGTTTTTGTTTTTTTTTTAATTTTTTTTCTTAAAACATTGTTTATTGGGTGTGGTAATTACTTCTGATTCCTCTCACTTCTGAGCACCAGCAACCTGACAGAGAGCTATCCAACTGATACCAACTTTTGAAACTTACATACACGCTTAGAGTAATTCTATTGACTGTATTTGAAATTTAATTTACAATGATTTCACTAGTGTCCTTTTGTTAATGACATCACGTGTTGGTGACTAGATGCTTGTGTGCATTTACTGTGTGGGGGAGGAATCTCCTCATTGCCTTGCTTGACTATTCCACAGCAATTGCAGGGAATGCTAATTATCTTTGCATTTTCATCGCTGTTTTTTTCTGTCATGACCTCATCATGCTGTCTTTTCTTCGGAATTTTTCCAGTCTGTGCTTCTCCTCTCGTCAGAGACATCCCCCATTTGCCCGTTTCCAGCTCTGCGCTTGTCCTTCCCTCATGCAGCTCTCTGGGGTTTATATTCCTACCTGTTCCTTTAAAACTTGAATGCCACCCCAAGTCCTTACACCTTAGTTCAGTTTTGTCCATAATGCTTCCTTACAGTCAACCAGAACAGAATTCGGCTCTTCAAATGGTAAAGGACAACCACATCTACCCTTGCCCTTCACATGTGGTATGGCCACCAGCCAGCCAGTAAAGCAAACTGTTAGTGGGATTCCTTTCCCTTACTCAAGGAGGAGTCCAGTTCCCCACAGTGTGCAGTCTGCCCCTCTTCTCCCAGGCTCTTTTCATGTTACCCTAATGTTAGTGTGAGTGGTGATGGGAATGGAGTTTCTGGTTTCGATAGACTCTGGCAGTGACCTTGTCATGCTCCACATGTCGTTTTTGGAAAACTCTGAAGGGACCTTGTGTTGGGTGATGGCATTCAGTTCCTGGTGATGACTGTGTCCATGACAGAGGCCGTGCAGAGAAGACACAGTCAGTATTTGGAGAGATTTTCATGAGAGTCAAAAATGAGTAAGGAATAAACCTGAGAAGCACAGGTTGAAGTCATTTTCTGCTTTTAAGTTAAAATATTTCTGTCAGTGAGTCAAATGACAGTTTTCAACCTTAATGACATATTTTGAGTTGAAAAATATGTGCCAGTTTGTCTGGACAGACTATAAAACCTATATTCAGTTGTTTTCTTGTTTGTGGTAGCTATGGAAAAACAAGTCAGATGTAAGAGTCTGTAAGCCTCAGTGGTTTCCAGGTTGAAGTCCACATACTGTTTCATTAGGATTTCAACAGGCGTTAACCATCTGAGTAGTTAAAATTAACCTTTATGTTTAGACACCTAAGATTGAAGCTTAAAAACTGTCAAATCTAAAGTCCATTTTTAAAAACAGTATTTCCTGATGGTCTCCATTGTCTTTTCAATGTTGCAGTCATATGCTCTCAGTCAAAGTAATACCAAATGTGTTGCTGTGAGTCAAAGTATTGCCAAATTTGTTAAGACAAGAATAAATGACTGTTTCATGTCACGTTTCTGTGGGTCAAGATCCTGGACAGAGACCTGTGAATTGGCTTTTCATGATCTTTCTAATGTGTTCTGCGATCAATAGATACACTAGGTCTGGAATGGGAAGTCATAGTTGTGGGAGGCTGATCAAGAAGCCAGCCCTGTTTTGCTCTTTGCAGTTTCATAATCTTCTGGTGGTCAGGCTTGTCTGGCTCCTAAAAAAGTTCTCTGAGGCACAGAAAGGAAATACAGGTGTCTTATGACTTCTGCTCTGTTGTGGAGTGCATGGCCAGTCGGCTGTGAGGTGCTGTGCAGCATGCTCACGTGAGATATGTCTTTTGAATATGTTTGGTTTGTCCACACAAACATTCCTTGAGTGTCACATTATAAAGTTTATGGTAATCAGACATCTCACTAAATGGGGAACAGGGACAGGAAATGCTCCAGGTTCCCACTGGGCATCTTCTCCAGTTAGGCTGCTTTGCAGGGTTGACCCACATCCACTGTGAAGTCCTTCGTGGTGGCAGCTTAGGGAGATGGCACTGGTGCAGGTCCAGAAGTTCATTGAGAGCATAAGCTAGCACGGATAAGCAGCCACGTGTAATTCAGCAAAGGTGCAGTCAGCAAGAGCCACACAGAGGACAGTCCCAAGGTCACCTTGCCACTGAGTGTCAGAGTAGAGGCCTGAGACCCCATGCCTATGGAGTATGGCAGGAGTAGAGCCCACTATCTAGTTTCAGTTCTTAAACTCTTTGAGCTTGTCAGTGCAAGTCTCCTCAGGCTCACCCTGGGTGTAGAAATGCATGTCATGCTGTACATGTGCACATCATTTGGAGGATTGTTTTTTCATTGCTCTATTAGAGTTTTCTGGATCCACTTCAGGTCGTCAGGTATGGTTTCAAGCACCTTCTTCATTGAACCATCCCACAAGTCTTTAGAGTTCTTAAATGTCTTCATGCACTTGTGACCCAAAAGCCTTTCTGTTTGCCAAGGCTTCCTTCTGCTGAAGTGTGTGCTGTTAGGTCTTTATCATTTGCCATTCAGTTCAGTGTTTTCAGCCACATCCTGTGCATGTCACACATTACTACATTTTTATTTCTAATGCTCTTAATTACATTTCCAATTATTATTATGACTTTTGGTTTACATGTCTGAATTCTCAGTCAGACAATTAGCATAGGTCTTATATTCAGAGCATATTTATAGTTTTGTTGTTTGTTTTTCTTTTTTTTCTATTTCCTATCCATATTTACTGTTCATAGTCCTTATAACGCTTTATTGATATTGGGCTTTAAGTATCCTCCAGCTAGAATTTCAAGGACTTGTCTAGTATAGTACAGGAACCTTTCACTTGGGCTGTGGCCTCTTTTCATTGACTTGACTCCATCATGGAAGACACTATGCCCTTCTCATTGGCTCTCTGAGGGAGACTGGTAAGAATTAGGTTCTTGGTCAGCCTGAAAGGAGATAGACAATAGATGTCTGCTCTACTCTTAGCATCTTGAAGAATAAGCCAGAAAATTGGAGACTGTCCAGCAAGTCCTGCCTTGCTGGTGCATGTGAATGGGGCATGAGCAAGCACAGTACTTCTAATTTGCCTTCAGTCCACTTCTCCATGCTGGAAAATGAACCTCACACATCTGAGCTAGAATTTCTCCACTGAGCTGTGTTCCCAGCCCCTTTCTTCTTTTACTTCAATGCACTCTTATTTAGATTACCATTTTCTGCTGTGCCAAAACTCACCAACAATCTGTGGGTTTCTCACTGAGGTTTATTCTGGCACATCTTATCTTCTGGGGAGGCATAAATGCCCTGCATTTCCATGGGTAGTAGCTGGGTTTTTATGGAATCTTAAGATGTGACAGTGTTTCTATTCCTTTGTATGCATAAGCTTTATGTGAAAGGCTCTATGAATAAGTTGTATGTGCATGAGTTAGTAAAACAACATTGAAAAGGAAATCCGTTCAGTTCCCAGTCTAGCACAATGCCGTGGAAATGGAGTGTTAATTTTGTACACTGTGAAGAGGTGTCTCTTGGATTGGTTTAATAAAAAGCTGAACAGCCAATAACTAGCCAGGATTTAGGGGGGGGGGTGGCAGAGAGGATACTGGGAAGAAAAAGGGTGGAGTCGTGAGGAGTTACCAGCCAGATGGACAAGAAGCAACATGGGCAGTACAGAGTAAGGGTAATAAGACCATAAAACAAAAAAGTAGATTCATAAAATTGGGTTAATTTAAATTGTAAGAGATAGTTAGTAACAAGCCTAAGCTTTCAGAAGAGCTTTTATAATTAATAATAAGTCTCTGTGTCATGATTTGGAAGCTGGCTGGTAGGACAGAAAGTCTCCCTACAAATGGCACCACATTCTGATGCTCCCAGAACTTTCAATCAAATTTGCTTTGAATCAGAGGACAGAGCTAGCTACTAGCTGACAAAAATTAACCATAGAGGTTTTGGAGGACTGAAGACAGAGAGACAGAAAATACTAGGGTGGGGATTAGAGAGGGTCTTAGCCTTTTTGGATGGAGTTGAAGATTAGATAGATACAGTTATAGTTTTCCTTGTTACTAAATTCAGAAAAGAAATTCACAAAAGAGGTGTAAAGTGTATAAGTTTGATAGGCATTAAAGCTTAAGTTGTTTATCTAAAAATGTTTTGAAGTCTAAAAAAATAACTTCAGGTTGGCAGTATAAGCTAGGATAGAAAATGAATGAGGAACAAAGCTTTAGACTCATCAAGAGAGGGTAGATAATGAATTATTTCTCTTAATTTGCCAAATACTAATGGATTGGACATTATGAATGTAATTCTTACTTGATAATTGTTCTTACCATATATAGTTTTACTGTGCTAGAGTTAAAAACCTTTCCTTTTTTATTTACACAAAAAGGGGGAAATGTTGTGTAATAATTTTTTTGTACATTGTCAAGATGTCATTCTGATTTGTTTTTTAAAAAGCTGAATTGCCAATAGCTAGGCAGGATTTCCAGGCATAGAGGATGCTGGGAAGAAGAAAAGTGGAGTGGCCAGCCAAACACAGAGGAAGCAGGTCATGTAGGAGATGAGGTAACAAGCCACAAGCCATGTGGCAGCACATAAGTAATAGAAATGGGTTAATTTAAATTATAAAAGCTAGTTAGAAACTAGCCTAAGCTATTGGCTGAGCTTTCATAATTGATAATAAATCTCTGTATGGTTATGTGGGAGCTGGCAGGTAGAACAGAGAAAAACTCACAACAATGGAGAGTATTTAGAAGAGCCTACTTCTCTACAAGAGCCCACTTCTCAGTGTCTAAGAAAGGATAAATTCAAGTTTCAGAAACACAAGTGGACACCTGCAAAAACTCCCCAAACCCTAAGGGTTCACCTACTGTAAGGAAGGCAGAAACACTGTAAGGAGGAGAAAGAGTATCTGTGAGGGGGACATGCTGGCAATGCCACGGGAAACACAGTTGTGGCTTCTAGAAAAGCAGTGTTGGGACCCAGCTCCTGAGCGAGAACTGCAGGAAATTCAGGGACGAGTTCTGGAAAATCCTTAGGCCTACAATGAAGTAGTAAACCGTCCTCACTCTGATTGATAGAAACTACTCCATGTTGTCAAATCTTAGATAGTCTTTTAATAAAAAACAAACAAAAAACAAAAAACCCACTACCAGATATTGGGGTAAAAGCTGAAAGATCAGAGAAGCAGAGCAAGCCACAGCCAACCTCACCTCGCCAACTCCTCAACTGACCCTGGTTCCTCAGACTGAAATCCTCTGAGTCCTCACTCAAAAGGATCTCAGCTGAACTGCTTTAGTTCCTGTTTCCTCATGCTTTATATACCTTTCTCCACCCTGCTGTCCTTTCCTGGGATTAAAGGCCTGTCTGTGTGCTTCCCATTGCTGGGATTAAAGGTGTGTGCCACCATGCCTAGCTTTGTTTCCAGTGTGGCCTTGAACTCAGGGCTCCAGATGGATCTCTGCCTCCCAAATGGTAGGATTAAGGTTGTGTGCCACCACTGTCCGGCCTCCATGTCTAATCCAGTGGCTGTTCTTTTCTTTGACCCCCAGATAAGTTTATTGGGTTACCTAATTTATCACCACAACTCTATGTACATTTTCACATTACTCTCCATTATTCTGGAAACAGACATTTTAATCTGTACTGAGCACAGTGATTTGATTTCATGTTACTTGTTTGTGTTTGTCCTTAGTAAGAAATACTAAGGTATTTGAATAGACTTGTACATATCTAGGATCCATTAACCAAGGCAGCCATGATAATTGTGATAAAGTAAATGAGAATGGCCCTCATAGGCTCATATACTTGAATTCTTAGTCACCAGAGAGTAGATTATTTTCTGTGTGTAGTTGTTTTGCTAGTGTGCATGTCTGAAAGGTTGTCTGATCTTCTGGAGCTGCAGTTACAGAAAGCTGTGAGCAGCCGCAGGGCTTCTGAGAATCAACCCCAAGTCTTTCGAAAGAGCCGCCAGTGTTTTAACGGCTGAGCCGTCTCTCCAGCCCCAGAATACTGTTTTGCAGATGCACTCTTTCTCCACTTCGTGGTTCTTAAAAGTATAATTTACATAGGAGTTTCTAGGCTTTTCCACTGCTTATTCTGTTTAAACACGAGTCCTGTGTCACATCACATTAGTACATCAGACGTATTTTAGAGATATTACTTACCTATATGAGCGGCAAAGCTCTAAATCTGGGTACCCTTTAGATTTGTGTGCAGAAGCACATATGCCTCTTTATGTAATTACTGACAGTCTTAACACAATGTGTGATATTCATTCTTTTTTTTTCTTTATTTCAGGACATGCTGTCATTCTGGGATGTGGCCATTTATTTCTCTGCAGAGGAGTGGGAGTGCCTGGGCCCCGCTCAGTGGAACCTATACAGGGATGTGATGTTGGAGAATTTCAGCAACCTTGTGTTCCTGGGTGAGGATTACTTCTGTGGTGAACTCTTAATTAACTGTCAGCATAAAATTTGCTTTCTTTGTACAATATCTCATGGGAGCTTGTGTTTCCAACAGTGAGGTTCATAGAGCTACTTTTAAAGAAAATTAGGGCAATTATTGTTATACCTTAGAACTGTTTCATTTCTTTTGTGCTTATAACCTTTTGTTGGCTTTTTGTTTTATTTTGTTCCACGTATTCTCCACATCAGTGGTTATGTTAGAAATTAAGTAGCAGGAACAAGGGCATACATGTTGTAGAGAATGTCACACTCTTCAGTTTTAATATTTTTTTCCTTGTAAATGAGTGGGGTGGAACTCAGGACCTGCAGACCTAAGCACCTCCTAAGGATTCTGATGTGCCTATCACGGAAGACATGAGGAGGTAATCCTCTACTATCCTTTGTGTTACCTTCTCATTCCTGTCGCACACAATCCTGGAGAGGGCATGTTATTCCCAGGAGAGCACACTAACAGTGTTGCCCCCTTCCCACAAACAGGTCTTACTTCCTGTAAGCCATACCTGGTCACATTTCTAGAGCAAAGACAAGAACCTTCAGATGTGAGGACACAAGGGGCTGCTGCCACGCAAGCAGGTGTGTAGGAATGAGGGGACAGAGGACAGAGTGGGAGGCCAGAGATCCGGCAGAGCTAGGGCTTGCTATGTTCGTTGAGATGCGATGTCCTGGTGGAAATCATTTTTAAAAATCTCCCTCTCTGTCTTTTGCTATCAGTGGAAGATGTCTGTCAGGTATTTGTGATGCTTTGAGTCTCCCAGGCTTTGTTCTTCTCCCTTCAGGTCAGCTTGTGCTTACAACGCCTCCAAAATTGTCATTTTTAAGTGAACTTGACTTATTTTTTTATAAATTTTCTCAGATATTTGTTCTCTTCATAAAATATATACAAAGCTTCCTTTCTTAAATCCTTGAAGTATATAATTAATTACTTCATTATAATTATAATATATAATTTATTACTCCATTATAATTTATGGACAATCAGTCTTCTTATGAAGTTTAACATTCCTACCTTCCAAAACTAAAAATCGTATCTAGGATATATATATATATATATATATGTGTGTGTGTGTGTGTGTGTGTGTGTGTATCATATACACGTGCTTTCCAAGCTTGACTATTATACTTTTTGTTTATCTAGTCATAAAGTTTCTATATTTTTCAATGAACCCTTTTTCATTAACATAATGCTCTTCAGGGTTTTCTTGATTGTTGATGTTATGCCTTCCTTACATGTTTGATTTTGATTAATATTGCTTAGTTTCTATGTTCTATGTTGTCATGATCTTATTTCAATGCAAAGTTACACAATTTTACCCAGTGTGATTTCTAATTAGTTTCCATTGAATACAGGTGTAGAAATTTGAATGTAGCTCATTTATATAGAAAAATTTAACTGTGAGTAAATGTCTCCAATTTGAAAATAATTATTATAAACACAAAGAATGTTGCTCAGCTTTTATTTGTATTCAACTTCTGCTTGCCAGGAAAAAAATGCTACACGTGTACGGACTGTGGCAAAGCCTTTGATTGGAATTCACACCTCATTAAACACCAGAGAATTCATTCGAGAGTGAAGCCCTACAAGTGCAAAGAATGTGGGAAGGCCTTCAGCACTCCATCTGTGCTTTCTGTACACCTGAGAATTCATACAGAAGAGAAATCCTACAAATGTGAGGAATGCGGCAAAATGTATTATTATTCCTCAAAGCTTAAGGAACATCAGAAAAGTCACTCTCAGGAGAAACCCTACAGGTGTGAAGTGTGTGGCAAGGCCTTCAGGTCTTCCTCTCATCTCTCTACTCACTTGGGAATCCATTCTGGAGAGAAACCCTTCAAGTGTGAAGTGTGTAGCAAGGTCTTTAGAACTCCCTGGCAACTTTCTAGTCACGTGAGAGTCCATTCTGGAGAGAAACCCTACAAGTGTGAAGAATGTGGAAAAGCCTTCTCTACTCAGTCATACCTTTCTCAACACAAATTAGCTCACACCGGGGAGAAACCTTACAAGTGTGAGGAATGTGGAAAACTGTTCTACTGTGCGAAAAACCTTAAGGAGCATCTAAGAATTCATTCTGGAGAGAAACCCTTCAAGTGTAAAGAATGTGGCAAAGACTTCAGAACGTACACAGCACGTTCTAAACACCAGAGAATTCATACTGGAGAGAAGCGTTACAAGTGTGGAGAATGCGGCAAGGCCTTCCACCAGTCTTCTGGTCTTAAACAACATCAAAGGATTCATCTGTGAGAGAAAGAACACGAGTGTGACAAATGTGCCAAGGTCTTTTGCACTAGCTAAGAACTTTTGAAACACTTGATAATTCATACTGGAGAGAAATGCCACAAGAATGAAAAGTGTTGCCAACTGTTTAAAAAATGTTGTAATATTCTTCAACACAAGGTCGTTCAACTTCAGTGAAATAATACAAATGGTAAATGTTCATAAAATGTCTTATACTTCTTTGGATCCTAAAAGATATTAAAAAATTCATTCTGACTAGAAGCCCTACAAGTGTGGAGAATATGGTAAAACCTTTGAAGCACTCAGACCTTACCCAGTACAAAAGAATCAATAGAGGAGGACAGCTAAACACATGTGAAGAGTATGCTGAAGAGCTTTCCCAGTCAATCAATGCTTCCCGACCTGAATTTATCCTGGAGACAAGCAGCACAACTGTGGAGGGAGTGCCAATGATTTTAAAGGATCCTCATACCTTAAACAAAGGAAAGCACTCATTCTGAGCAACAACCTTACAAATGTGAAGAATATTGAAAAGCTTATTCAGCCCTTGTTGAACCTCAAGGAAGTCACACATGATAGAGTCTCTGTAAATGTATAAAATATGGCCATGTGTTTAGCTGCTTTTTATTCTAAGAATCATAGGGATCATGTTGGTAAGGCGCACTACAAGTGCTAAGATTGTGGCAATCCCTTTACCTGACTTCCTTATCTGAAGTGTCCTCAAAGTGTCCCCAGAGACACTATAGTAGAGTGAAACTCTACACGCCCAAATAATGTGGAAAAAACATAAAAAATATTTTTAATCACCATCAGCACCAAGGAATCTGCATTGATGAGAAGCTCTACAATGCAGATGTCCTATTTGTTTCTGTTCTCAGTTTCACACAATGTGATGGAGTCTCAATCTGGATCTGATAGACTGTGACTGTGTCAATAGGGTATTTTCATGAATACTCATTGATATAGGAGAATCTAGAAGAATTGTGATGATGCCAGTGCACCTTGGATGACCCACACCTGAGCAGCTCATCCTGATAGTAGCAGAATGCTGGTTGAGCTGAAGCTAAAGGGCACAAGCCAGAAAGTAGCACACCTCTCTTGTTCCCACCTCACTTGCTGCCTTAGATTTCTGCTGTGTTCTGCCCTGGCTTTCATGGATGATGAAGTGCAGCCAGTGAACTGAAATAACCTCTCTTCTCCCCTAAGTAGTTTTTGTTGTGGTGTTTATCACAACAACAGAAATCAAACTAAGGCAGTAAAGAATGAGAAACAGTGTTCCACTCTTCTTTATATCCTAGTGATCATCAGAGCCTATGTACTGGAAAGCAACATTCTAATAAATGATGAGTTGAGGCAGATAAAGCCCATATGCCAGATGAATGGGCTAAGCCTCAAGTAAGAAAAGCTGTGACATGCACAATAGCACCTTGACCCAGAGGAGCCTGAAACTGGACCCCCAAGATGACAACTGCTGATGTAAGACCCAGGGCCAAATCAAGAACACCACAATAGCCATAGAAGCAAAGCCTGCCAAACAGCGCATGCATAAATACCTCAGCCCTTTATTTAATAAATGAGCTTGCTTGCAATCTCCCAGAGTCTGTGTCATTGACTCTGTGTCTTCTCACCCCCTGCTCGCAGGGTACCCAGGTTGGTAGAGCCAGAACAACAACGAGTTGTAGCTAGAGTTTTCCTGCCTGGCCCATAGTCAGGACAAATCTCTCTAACCCGCCAGTCCTGAAGCAGCTCAGACCCAACCAAGTAAGCACAGAGACTTATATTGCTTGCAGACTGTATGGCCGTGACAGGCTTCTTGCTAACTGTTCTTATATCTTATATTAATCCATTTCTATGAATTTATACCTTGCCACGTGGCTCGTGGCTTACCGGCATCTTCACATGCTGCTTGTCATGGCGGCAACTGGCAGTGTCTCTTTCCACCTTCCTGTTCTCTCAATTCTCCTCTCTTTTAGTCCCACCTATACTTCCTGCCTGGCCACTGGCCAATCAGTGTTTTATTTATTGACCAATCAGAGCAATTTGACATACAGACCATCCCACAGCAATGAGTGAATTCATGTGAAATAGAGACCTTCCACATATGACTCTGGCAGAAACTTTGTCCAACATGTTAACCTCATAGGGCAAATTATAGCAGAAAGCATCATATAAAGTCAAATTGTGTAGCAGAGTCTTGTCATCCCTTGTGAATATAATGAATATAAGGAAATTAATGTGGGAAACCAATACTGTCAAAGTGGAATGTTGAAAAACATGAAGGATTACTTGGAATTAATATAACATTGTTTAATGTGCTAGAAAGAAACAAGTCATAGATATCACAATCATTCAGACCACTCAAGTCTGAGGATAGCAACTTGTTACGAAACCAAATTATTGCATGGCCCAAGATAGTGGAGATGCCAGGAGTTTGAAGGAAGGAAGTGCAGGGCCTGCTAAGGAAAGCTGCAAGCCATGATTGGAGCATGCCTAGGAGAGAGGCTATGCATGTTTCGGGTGAAGCTGGAAAGGTGGGGGTCACCTAAGTCATCAGTGCAGCAGAAGTCTCAGATATCAAAACTGGAGCTATCAGATGGGGTGTTTGCCTCCTGGATTTGGATCTTACCCTTCCTTGCTGTGCTCTGAATATTCTGTTACAGAGGAGGATGTTTGTTCTGTGTCACTGCGTGGAGGAAGTGCGCCGTTTGTTTTTATGTTGTAGCACCTCACTTAAGATTGCCTTGAGTCTCACGTGAGATGTGCACTGAGGCCTTTTAAACTCTTGAAATTGTCAAGTGCTGTGTGGACCTGTCTAGCTGGATCCTAGTTTACTTCTGAGATGAGTGTAAGATTAGGGGAAGGGAAGGGATGTTATGATTTCAAGCTTTGTAGCTGGAGCTAGCATGTTGGCTTTGGGAGAAAACTTGATTGCCAATAAGATGTACACCATATTTGTATTCCCAGTACCCACATAGTAGAAAGAGAGGTTACCTCTGAAGGTTGTCCTCTGACCTCCATTCATGGGTACACACACACACACACACACACACACACACACACACACACGCACGCACGCACGCACGCACGCGCACGCACGCACGTCCCTGTGCAAGTGCGCGCGCGTGCACACACAAATACAAACTAAACTTAAAGTATATTTTTAAAATTGTGTTTATGTTTCATGTATATAAGGAATGAAGAAGTAATACTTAAATCTCAATTGTCAACACAATGAGATGTAGAATCATGTGAAAAGCAAGTCACTGGTCATTCCTTTGCAGGGCTTATCTTCATTAGTTTAATTAAAGTCAGAAGACCTGTTGCCTATGGGTGGAAGCATCTTTTTGACTGGGATCCTGTGTGGTATAAGAAGAAAGTACCCTGAAAACAATAATGCTTCTGTCTCCTTCTGCTTCCTGACTGTGGATGGAACATGACCAGCTCCTTCAGTCTTAACTTTCTCACTGTGGTAGACAGTGACCTTGGACCACAGTCCAATCTGAACCCTTTCTCCTGTAAGTCGCTCTTGTGAGCACATTTTATCTCTGCAATAGGAGCAGTTACTGAAGTTCCATGCCAAATGAAAGTAACAATGTTTAATACATATGCATCATAGTTTTTCCTCCTTATTCCCATTATTATCCTCCCTCCTGGTCCCTTCTCATTACCTCCCTTTCTTCCAAAAGTGTTCCCTCTACTTTTTACCTATGTATCTACACACACATCTACATGAACAAACACAGATGTAGTATCAGCATAAGCTTATGGATTGTGAATGATGTTTTTCTTTTGCAAAATGTACAAACTACGTATGTGCTTTCGATGTTTGTGTGTTCATGTGTTTGTGTGTGGGGGGGTATTAGTTAATATATCACTCTTTTGCATTTTCAATGCAAAATGTCTGTCCATTCCAAATTGATTTTTCTGCATGGTGATCATTTCATTTTTACACAACTGGATATCCAATTTTGCCAATACTATTTGCTTAAAAGCTTCTAATTCAGGATATGGTTTTGATGTCTTGTTCAAAAATTCCTTATCTATTGACTTAATGATTTATCTTTGTTAACTTTATAGTCCATTGGTGTACATATTTGTTTTTATTTGAGTATTAATGAAGTCATTTTACAACATGAGATCTGCAAATCCAGGAACATGTAATATTCTTCTCTCCTATAATGTCTTTCTGGGTAATTTATTTATTTTTATTTATTCATATGGAAGTCTTTCACCTCCTCTGTTAGAGTTGTTCCTGTATTTTTTTCCTTCTTATGAGGCTATTGTAAAAGCACAGTTGTTTCTCTGGTGACTTTCTCAGCCTGTTAGTTGTTGATGTATGTACAGGCTAATGATTTTTGTTGTTGTTTTTTTTCAAGACAGGGTTTTTCTCTGTATCCCCACCATCCTGGAACTCAATCTGTAGACCAGGCCACTCACAGAGATCCACCTGTCTTTGCCTCCCAAGTTCTGGGATTAAAGGTGTGTGACACTACCACCTGGCCAAGGCTAATGATTTTTATGTGTTGATTTTGTGAACTGTTATTTTACTGAAAGTACCCATTAGATTCATGAGTTATTACTGGAGAGTGTGGGATCTTTTAAGTATAGAGTCCCATAATCTTCAAACATATAGGTTAACTTTTCCTTTTCCCATTTTTACCGTTTGTTATTTTCTGTTGTCTTATTTCTTTAATGTAGTATTTGAACAACATTGCATAAGAGGATAGATAGGGAACTTCACCTCATGCCAAATTTTAGAGGATAAGTTTTCAGTTTTCCTTCCATTTACTCAGGATCGACTATGGGCTTGTCATGCATGGCCTTTATTATGTTGAAAGTTTCTCCATCTACCCCTGCTTTTCTATTGATTTATGATGGAGACATTTTGAAGTGAGACAACTGCCTTTTCTACTACTATTGAGACAACTAATTTCTTCTTCTCTCAATATGGTATATTATACACAGTGATTTTCAAAAGATGAACCAACCTTTTGTCATAGGGATTAAAGCAGCTTGGTTGTAAATTTGATCTAAGTCAAATTAATTTGAGAGTTTCTAAATTTTTATGTTCATTGAGGATATTGTTTAGGAGTATGTTCTTATCCAGATTTTGTTTATGGTTGTTGTCTTTATTGTTTGTTTTAGACAATGTCTCTCTGTGTAACTCTGGCTGGCCTGGATATTTCTGTTGGACAAAATGACCTTGAGCTCCCAGAGATCTTCCCACTTACCTGAATACTAGGATTAAAGTTGTACACCACTACACCTGACTATCCAAGTATGGTAGTAGAGATATATTGGTTCCATAGAATGAATTTGACAGTGCCCTTTCTATTCTATGGAAGTGTTCTTATTAGTATTGTTATTAGATCACCATTGAAAGATTGATAGAATTTAGCAGTAAATCCATCTGCCCTGGACTTCCTTTGTGCTGAGGTCTTTAATTACTGTTTTGTTGTTGTTGTTGTTGTTGTTGTTATGGGACCACTCTAGTTGTTTTCTCTCCTGGGTTTTTAGTTGTTGATGAATATTTAGAAATTTATCCTTTACTATATTTTGTAACTTGTTAGAACATAAGATTTCAAAGTTTATCCTGAGGATCTTCTGGATTTCAATGGAGTCATTTTAACCAGTCCCTTTTGTACTGAGTTTTATCAGTTTAGGTTCTCTCTCAGTGTTTCTGTCTCTTTTTCTCTCTCTTTTGTTTGGCCAAGGTTGAAGAATCTTGTTGAACTTATTAAAGAACCAATTTGTCTGATTAATTTTTATATTTTTATTGAAGTCTCCACCTCATGAATTCTATCCTGATTTTATTATTTACAAATCCTAGTCAACTCTGTATTTAAGTTAGGCTTTTACTTTTTTCTCTGCCTTTGAATTGAATCACTAGAGTACTTACTAAAGAACTTAATATTTAAATTAAGCAATGTCCATATAAAAATTCTACTTAGAACTGCTTTCTCTTAGATATTAAATGAACTACACTGTTCATTCAGAGGTATATTAATTAGTCACCAAGTATTTCTGTATTTTCTAAGCTTAGTCTGTCTTCATTTCTGTTTTAGCCTAGGGTTCTCTAATTGGACCTACGAGTATATTTCTGCTTTTTTCTCTTTATAAATGTTTGATTTGTGGTATGTAATGTGATCTATTTTAAGGAAAGTTCACTGTGTCTCTGAGAAGAATGTGTACTCCCGACTTTTCAACTGTGGATACAGTTTTAGTCTGGTTACTATTTGGGGTATTTATCTTGTGGATTCCTTGCACTGTTTTATTATTATTATTATTAAGAGAACCTGTCTAGAAATGAAAAGAGCATTGAAGTGTCCCAGTAATATTGTACCTGAACAATGTGAACTCTCCATGCCTTACAATGTTATCTAGATAAAATTGGAGACTTTATGATTTGGTGTATAAATATTTACAATAGTTATGTCCTATTTCTCAAAGTGCAAAGCTCTTCATTTCTTCTGAATAGTATTGCTTTGATTACTAACAAGTAGCCAATTCAGCTGTATTTAAGATTGTCACTTCATTCTCTGCGACCCCATATAAGCCCAGATGAGTTGATTCTGTGTGTTTTCTTGTGTCCTTGACCCTTCTGGCTCCTACAGTCTTTCCTGCCCTCTTCAGCAGGATTTCCCAAGCACTGCCTAATGTTTGCCTGTGGGTCTGTATCTGCTTCCATCAGTTGCTGATGAAGATTATGCTAGTATAACACAGTATCATTAAGAATTATTCATTGACTTTTTTCTGGTCATGTTTGGTTCTATCCCAAGTTTCTGAGCTATCCAGCCTCTGGGTCCTGGTCCCGAATGCTGAGTTTGTAACCACACCATGATAGCTCCTCCTCCTCTTGAATTGAACAAACAACCCCACTAGAAAGAAATGGACACTGCAGAAGAGGTGTGAAGGAGTACTGCATCCTTAAGAATCAGCAGCTTCACAATCATGTTTCCATGTAACAGGCACAAGTACATGTGCATACACTCACAAACACCAAGACACATGTACACACACTCACACACACACACATTGGAAGCCTAGCTATGCTCAGGAATGCTAAGTCTTAAGGTTGCCGACAACGCCCTTCACTGCAGCACTAGGGAGGAGGACAGAGCAGTCATGACCTCATTCTAAACAGACTTGTGAATCAAATGTCCAGGGGGACACACTGCTTGTGGAATAGTTTCTCAAGGTGAGGAAGCTGTTATTCATCACTGGGTTGAACACACTGCTTGGAATAAAGAAATTACTATGAATTCCCCATGGTCTCTGCTCAGAAAAAGCTTCCGGTGAATCGGTGTCCATCATGGAAACATGAAATCTTCCTTGTAATGGGCTTGTATCTTTGTCACAAGCATGAGCTGCACAGAAATATCCCTAAGAAGAGATGTGCATTCTCAGTCCTCCATGGTTCCAATGTAGCGTCTTCACTACAGTGAGCTTATTTGATACTCCTAAAAACACATTTCTAAGACCTTTCTATTCAATGAAGAGTCATCTTGGTGTTCTGCTTCAAAAACCAAGGGAAGGTCAATACTATTGACATTCAAATCATGTCAAATACGAGCAATGTCAGGGTCAGGGGGAGGGGGGGAAGAGGGGAAAATTCAATAAGGAATGTCAAACATAACTGAGACCAAAATGAGTCATCTTAGAAATAAGACCAAAATGCTTTCACCCTAAAACTAAGGCCTGAGATATCTCCTTTTAGGTACAGGCCATGAGTTACTAGTGTAAAAATACAGAGTCACAAGGTAGTCATGAGGTAATGACTGCCAGACTGTGGAATGTCCTCTCCCTGGTTTCCAGGGTAACTGACCACAGAAATGTCCCCACCTGAGGGCAGCCAGTGAGAAATGGTGGTGGGTAACCACTCCCTTAGAAGTAAGATTAAGCCATGATTTCTAGAAAGCCCCTAGAAGTGAGCCAATCAGATTTGCACCCATACTAGCACCCCTAAATGATGTAACCTTGTGGTTTTTGCCTTTAAAAACCGAGCTTGCAGAGAGGTGGGCACTTCCTCCAGCCTCCACTGTGTTGGATGTATTGGACAAAGTCCCTGCCTAGGCTTGTATTGCTTTTGGATATCCCAAATTAAACCTTGCTTTTGCATTCCAGCATGCTCGTCTTCAGTGGTCTCTCTGGGGGTCGAGATCAGGGCACAACAAATGTAATAAACATTACTGTGAAAGGCTCTGCTCACAGGCTAACATCAGGTGCTGAGATTGCAGGATTGCAACATCCCAAAGCCCCTGTGGCTGTCCCTGTGCTCAAGCCTTTCCTTCCAACTTCACCTGCACACAGTTGGGCAGGGACCCAGGCACTGTACAAATCACCTTCAGTGGGTTCCCGGACGTCCTTCACTCTGACTTGTGGGAAATGTAGTTCTGACCATGATGACATCATAAGAAGGGTCTTTGAATACCGAACTTCCAAGTCAGTCTTCAAACCTGATCCTGTTTCCTCAGACTGGAAGCCTCTGAGTCCTCATCCAGAATGAATCTCAGCTGAACTGCTGCTCAAAAGCCTGAAAGCTTAACCAGCCAAAATGCTTCTAGTTCCTGGTCTTCACACGTTATATACCTTTCTGCTATCTGCCATCACTCCCTGGGATAAAAGGCTCACTTCTTGGGATTAAAGGCATGAGTCACCATGCCTGGCTGTTTCCAATGTGGCCTTGAACTCACAGAAATCCAGAGGGATTTCTGCCTCTGGAATGCTGGATTAAAGGTGTAAGTGCCACCATTTTCTAGCCTCTGTATCTAGTGGCTGTTCTGTTCTTTGACCCCAGATAAGTTTATTAGGGTGCACAATATTTTGGCGAACACAATACCACCACAGGCTAGGGTGAGATGAACTCTCAGAATTGTTCAGATTCACATTCCCCTAGTTGCTCGACACATGAACAGCTTCTGAGATGTATCTCTGATATTTTAGCCCTCTGTTGAGAACTCTCTGTTCAGGTCCCAGTCCCATTATATAAATGGATCCTTCTTTAGTTTTTGTGTTTGGACTTTTTCTTTTTTGTGTTCTTTGTATATTCTGGAGTTCACTCCTCTCTCGGGTATATAGCTGGCAAAGTTTCTGTTCTATTCTGTGGCTTCCTCTTCACCTGATTGTTTCTTTAGCTGTACCTAACTAGTTTTATGAAATCCCACTAATCAATTTTTATCTTAACTATAGAGAAAATTGAGTCCTATTCCAAAAGTCCTTTCCTACACCTGTTTCATGTGGGTACTGACTGTGTTTCCTTCTATCAGTTGTAGTGTTCAGGTTTCACGTTTAGGTCTTTGATCAATTTAGTGATAGTTTTCCTATGGGGTGATGGATTCGAGTCCAATTTCAGTCTCTGCAAGTGCACATCCATTTTCCCAGAAACATTTCTTGAAGATGTTTTTTTCTCTCCAGTGCATATTTTTGGATGAAGTTATCTGTGCTCATGTCTAGTTTTCCTTCAGTGTTTTTGTTGTGTCTTTACATGGTTTTGTTATAAGAGCAATACCATCTTCACAGAAGGAGTATGCAGGTGTTTCTTCTGTTTCTATATGTTTTGAATATTTGGAGAAGAATTGACTCTAGATCTTTGAAAGTCTGGGAGAATTGTGTTTTGAATATCTGGCCATGTTTTTTTTTTTTTTTTTAAATCTGGAAGTAAGACCTTTTATCACAATTCCATCTCATTTGTTTTGAGACTCTGTAGGTTAACTTAATCTTTTTTAATTTTGGTCATTCATATATAAAGGTACATATGCATGAAAATGAAAACACAACAAGAATAAACCTCTGAGACCTGTTTGGATCACTTCTAAAAGAGAAATTTATACCACGAATTGTGTGCACGAAAATATGAGAAACAGCACAAGCAAATGATTTAATGATAAAGCTAAGCAACTGGGAAAAAGAAGAACAAACCTAATCCAAACCTAGTCCATGGCAAGACATAATAAAAATGAGAACAGAAATTTAAACAAAGAAAAAAAAGATTCAAAGAATCAACAAATTCACAGCAAGTTCAATGAGAAGATAAAGAAGGTTGAGTGATTCTTGGCCCAACTAACCTAAAGGAAGAAGACCCAAATGATCAGAATCAGAAATGAACAGGGAGACATTGCCATGGATTCCAAAGAAATTCAGTCTATCTTCAGGTAATATTTTGAAAACCTGTCCATAGAAGAAATCTCTTCAGTGTGTTTCTTGCAGACAAGTGAAAAATGGATTTTATTTCTTGATCCCTTCATCTGGCTTATGCTGTGGGATGTTCTGTATTTTAAATGTATTGCTCTGATTGGTTAATAAATAAAACACTGATTGGCCAGTAGCCAAGCAGGAAGCATAGGCAGGACAAAAAGAGAGGAGAATGCTGGGAAGTGCAAGGCTGAGGCAGGGAGACACTGCCAGTTGCTGCCATGACAAGCAACATGTAAGATACTGCTAAGCCACGAGTGATGTGGCAAGGTATAGATTTATAGAAATGGGTTAATTTAAGATAGAAAAACTAGATAACGAGAAGCCTGCCATGGCCATACAGTTTGTAAACAATATAAGTTTCTGTGTGTTTACATGGTTGGATCTGAGCAGCTGCAGGACTGGCAGGTGAGAGAGATTTGTCCTGACCGTGAGCCAGGCAGGACCAGAAAAACTCTAGCTACAGGCCTATGTCTTTTGGCTGGAGAATGGAGGACCTTAGTTGTTCTGATATGTGAGTGTTAACTGTCATTGTGCTTCTGATTTTTGGTGGTGCTGTTTGTGTTCTCAATGGCCCTTTGTGTTTTAGGAATTTTGGCTTCTTATTTCTTTCCACAGTCTCTTTGCTATGCATAGACTTCTCTTCAGCATAGAATACTGCTTCCTGTATTTTCTTTAGGTTTGGTTTGTAGATTACAATTTTTAATGCTTTTTATATTATCTTTGTCCTTTAGCTATGACAGATAGTTTTGCTGCGTGTAGTAGCTTAGGTTGGCTGTCGTGGTCTTTCAGGACTTGGAATGCATCTCTCCAGGCCCTTCTGCATTCCAGAGTTTCTATTGAGAAATCAGCCCTTATCGCTATGGACATGTCTTTTTACTTGCAGATTTCAGTATGCCCTAAGGATTTTCTTTTCTGGTCTTGTCCAACTGATGTTCTGTGTGCTTCTTGTAACTTTATAGGCATGTCTTTTCTTCATTTGAAGATTTATTTTATGATCTTGTTGAATATCTTGTCTATCCCTAGGGATCCTTCCCATCTATGCCGTATTTTGAAGGTTTCATCTTCTCATAGTGTCTAACATTTCCAATGTTCCTTTCCTGTGGGTTTTTTTAATTTCCATATTTTTTAACTTATTTTACGTAGATCATCTACTTTATCTCTAAATGCTGACATTCTACCTTCTGCTTGATTCATTTGATTGTACATTTTCCTAGTTGGATTTTTGGGCTTTTCAATTCCATCTTCATCTCAGCTAAAGCCCTCATCAATCTTTCTCTTTATTGAATTCCAGTTTCAAATCCTGGATTGTCTTGTCATTTCCACCATTATTGTGGGATTTTCTTTTTGGTTGGGTATCACTAAGCTCTTTATTCTCCTTGAGTTCATTGTCTTTGATGGTAGAGTGAGGGTTTGATTGTTTAAATGAGGGAGGCCTTGATACAACATAGGCTAGTTTTGAACAACATAGATGGGGCTGGCCATAAATGCCTTGTATCCCTACCTACACCTTCCATAAACTAAGGTTACACACATGTGTCACCATACAGGCTTTCTTGTTTCTCTCCTTTTTTATTCTCTGCATTGTGTCCAATAAATCTTTTACAATCCCTTGGTGCTCTTTAGTAAATTGATTGACTGGTTTATTGATTGATTGACTGCTGGACTGTGTGCCTGTGTTTATATGTAGATTTACGTGCCATACTATGAATATACAGATCCCAGTTTCTTTCCTTGCACTGTGTGAGTGTACAGGATCCACTTCAGGCCGTCAGGTTTTGCTGCAGGTTCTTTTTGTGCCAAGCTAACCTGCAGACCTTTAGTGTTCTCTAATGTTTTTCCTCATGCTCTTGTAATTTTTGCCAGCTTTTATGTTTGTCAAGGCTTCCTTATGCCTCAGCATGTGGTTAGATATTTATTTGTTTTCCATCACCGTGGTATTTTCAGACTCATCCTTGTGCTTCTCATACTTTATTACATGGTTGATTTCTAATATTCTTTATTATATGTGCAGTTATTATTTTGACTTTTTGTTAGTTATCTGAATTCTCATTCAGACCATTGACCTAGGTGTTGCAGTCATAGCATATTTGTAGATTTGTTGTTGATGTTTTGTTTTCTTTCTAGTCCATGTTTCCTATTCATAAGCTTTATAATGGTTATTGACTTTGGGCTTTAGAAATTTCACTGACCTCCAGCTAGAACTTCAAGGACCTCTCTAACATATTATAGGAACCTATCTCTTGGGCTACAGCTTTTTCTCAATATCTGGGCCCCACCATTCCAGGTGTCATGCCCTTCCTCTTGGGTCTCTGGGGGAGACAAGGGAGAATTCAGTTCTTCATTAAGCCTGAAATGAGACAACAATTAGATGCGTGCTCTAATTTATCCAGAGTCCACTATTCTGTGTGCATTTCTGTGGCCATTAAATGATTTTACTTTTTTAATAATAATTTTAAATGATTTTACATTTTTCTGCCATCTTACATTATAATAACACAGCCATTTTTGTGTTTCAATATAACTGCTATATATATTTATTTATTTATATAAATATAAATATTTCACATTTAATATCAGGGGTTGAAAACAATTTTATGAAAGGAGTATTAGCATACATTTATTTGCAGAATATATCAGTGTGTATCATGTTGCATCTCCTTTTGGGAAAATGGTTTAAGGGAGGAAGAATTTTTCTTTAAAGTGCATATTTTGAAAATTTAAAGTTAGCATAACTAAATATAGCACACTATGTGGGGATATAGATGAATGTAGCCCTCTATTCCCCTTTATTTTTTTTAAATTGCCAATGAAGTATTTGATGGCATTTCATAGTAGCAATACTCTGTGAGTTGTAAGAGATTTTAGTAACATGATGCCTTAAATTATTTGTTACCATAAGCAAGACCATTATTAGTATTTGGTTATAATGAGAGTCCTGGGAAGGTTATGCATAGAGCTATTTGTCAAAGTCAAGTTCCAGATACGACACAATGGTCATTTTGCTTGAGCTCCCAGAGCTTTGTGCTGTATTTGAGGCTGTGTTCTGAGTAGTGAGGGAGAGGCACTGTACATGCATCTAGTGAATTTGATCACAGATCTCTGCAAAACTGATAGCAGAGAAGGCCCTGTACACTGACAGACACAGCTTCAGGTATCAAGCTGACGTCTACCCATTACTAGTTGTGCACTAGAAGCTTGGAGTATCACCTTTATACTATATAACATCATTCCTCTATAGAGGATACGTTTTTGTGAGCCCCCTTTCATCACCTCCCTTGCCAGAGTCTGATCATTTATAAGACTAAGAGCAAATACTAAACTAAAAACCAAGCAAAATCTATCAACTTAATGGTGGTCATTAAAATTTTTAGAATTTATACCTAACGCTTTATCAATTTTAGACTTGGGATCTTTAAAATTTAGGACAATATCAATGTTGAGCTCAGGAAGAATCTATTAGGTAACAGGATATTTGGAAGAAGCCATGAAATAATCATAGAAAATTCTGAAGCAGAAAACAACTGAATTTTTTCAAATAAACATTAAAGTACATATGCAGCTGGATACAAAAATGGGAACAATTTCAATGTATAACAATTCCATGGAGGAAACCCTTGCTGGGAGGATTTAGTTCTTACTATATTCTGCAGACAGTCTGATGGAACAGATTCTCAGCCTGCACCAAAATAATGATAGGTGAAAATTTTAAGATAATTTAACTTCTAATGCTTGTAATTTCTGTTCAACCTTTTTGGCCTCCAAGGAAATTTTAAAAACATGCAATTATCTTTGCATTTCTTCGCCATCATATTACCCAGAGGAAATATTTTTATTTTCTTTAATATTCCATCTTAATCCTATTAGCTTTTTAAAAATCCATCTCGTCTGTTTACATTTTTCTTTTAATTTTTTTGTGCTGTATAAGAACATAAATTTAAATATGATGATAAATTTATATATAAATTTTAAAAATTAAAGACAAGAGAATTTTTTATTTTGTTAATTTTGCTGTTAAACTGATAAAGCTAGTTATTCATCAACACCAGAGATCTGAAAAGGATAAATTAGAACAAGAATTATAATCCAGATAGCCTCTATGTCAATCATTAAATATTTTAAATGTCATATTCAGTGTATCTCCAAGGACTTTGAGGACCATCTCTTAAGTATACCTGATTTTAAGCAAAATTTATTTGTACTTACTTCTCTATATGAAAACATGTGCAGAAGACTGAAGCTTGTTCTTGTAAATGAAGTACATTTGTGCTTACCATTACTATAAAACATAGTTTTGAGGACATGGAAGAACTGACTCATTTATAACTGACCATTAATTGTACGACTTAATTATCCTTCACAATTTACAAGAAGTTAGTAGCTTTTATTAGATTAGGATTTTACAGTTTTATCGCTGTTAAGTCTGAGCCTTAAAAATTTGAATTGAAGATCCCTTAGCATTAAAGTAAAAATTTTAAATTATAAACATAGTTGTAAAGACAAAGATTATATATATATATATATATATATATATATATATATATATATATATACTATATATGTCAGTTTGGCTAGCCTAAACAGACCTTAGGAATTTATACCTTATTTATCAAACATACATTGTTTTATATTTTAAAAATTTTAAAAGCCTAGTGTTAACAAAGAAATAAGTGGTTAAACATACAGTTAGCAAAGACATAAGTGGTTAGACATACATCTCTCAGTCTTTTGTTAGATTGAGTATACCTTTGTAACCTTAGGAATTTAATGTTGTATAGAAATTCATCCTAATCTAAAATACCTTGGAGACCTGCTGTTGCCTGTTTAGTCTACAAAGAAGATACAATCATACATACAGGGCACAATAGGACTAAGAAGTTTTATAGGTGCTCCCTTAGTTGGTTTATGCTGAGTGGTCCTCTAAATCCAGATGCCAGTGAAGTTACATGGCTTGTGTTCTTTAATCTTTGTTAAGATGGCTGCTAGCCACATGGTTGTTTTTATCCTGATGAGGTCATCAGCCAAGATGGACTCAAGCCACATGGCTACTATTTAAAGACATCTCTTCTTACAGTGTTATGTAGTAGACCTCTTTTTCTAAACAAGAGTTGAATCTTATGTGTAGTATACTGTAGTAAATTAAAATTATCTGTTTATAGATTTAATTATCAGCCGATTGTTACAAGCTTTAACTTAAATTTTTGTTATTTTTTTTCAGCATACTCAATGAATTTGTGAATCCTAAGATAATTTTTTTAATGCATGAGTTTAGTTAAAATAGTCAATGGCTGTAAAATAGCTAATAAAAGTTGATTGATAATAGAAACTTTAGACTGTTGAGCTGTACAACCCAAGAATGGGTACAATATTTCCTGTGTAGTATGTGTAAGTTCCCACGGTGACTAAACTTATTGCTAAGTTTCCTAATTATCAATTTGTTAAAATACTTGGGATTCCATTTTTGTCTACAAATTCTTCATTTATTGTTCCACCCCTTGGATGCTGAAACTCACATCCCTTGGTATACTGCCAATTGCATCACTCTGTACATGCTCAGGAAGCCAGACCTCAACCCAGAAGTGCTGGATCATTTCTGCATCTTTACTGTATTTATCATCTGTGATTATTCATATTGGGTTGGGAAGTACCCTCTCTATCACAATAGCTCTCTACTGTGAGAAATATACATTATGTATGGTGTATTATGAGGTAAGCATGGGATAAAATGCATATTTCATTTCAAAATTTATCATTTATTTATGTTGTGTGCATGGTTATTTTGCTAGTGTCCATGTCTAAGAGATTGTCTGATCCTCTGGAGCTGGAGTTACAGACAGTTGTGAGCAGCCATGTGGCTGCTGGGAATCTATCCCAGGTCCTTTGGCAGAGCAGCGAATGCACTTAACTGCTTAGCCATCTCTCCAACCTCAACATATTGTTTTATAGATAACACTCTCTCTCCATTTTATGGTTCTTAAAAGTTTAATATCTGTAGAAGTTTCTAGGATTTTTTGTCATTCACTTTGATTAAATGAGTCTCATGCAACATCACAGTACTACATCGCACTTATTTTAGGAATATTGCTTACCTATATCAGAAGCTCTTTTAGCTCTCCTTTCTCTCTGGGTGACCTTTAGGTTTATATCCTCTTATCCACATATGCCTCTTGGTATTTATGTTTTACTGGCAGATTTAGTTAGCATGATGTATAGTATTCATTCTTTTTTCCCTCTATTTCAGGGTATGCTATCATTTGCAGATGTGGCCATTGAGTTTTCTCAAGAAGAGAGGGAATGCCTGGGCCCTGCTAAGTGGAATTTGTACAGAGATGTGATGTTGGAGAATTTCAGTAACCTTGTGTTCCTGGGTGAGGACCACTTCCATGGTGAACTCTTAACTATCAATATAAAACTTGCTTGCTTTGTACAGTAGCTCATGGAAGCTTGTGCTTCCAACATTGAAATTTATGGGACCAGTTTTAAGGAAAATTAAAGAGAGTATTTATATACCTTAGAATGATTTTACTCCTTCTTGTGTTCACAAACTACCCCCTTCCTTTTTATAAGTATCATTTATATTGGTGGTTATGTTATAAAGTAAGTGGCATGAGCAGGAGGCATACATTTCAAAAAGAATACTACACTTTCATTTTAGTGTTTTTCCTTGTAACTGAGGGACATGAAGCTCAGGTTCTGAAAATCCTAATTTCCTCCTAAGCATTCCAATGTGGCCACCAGGAAACACATGAAGAACTAATACTCTACAATCCTTGATTGTATTTTCTCATTCCTTATACACACAGTCTTAGAGAGGACATGTTATCCCCAGGAGAGCACAATAATGATGTTCCCTTTTTCCATGAACAGGTCTTGCTTCCTCTAAGCCATACCTGGTCACATTTCTGGAGCAAAGACAAGGACCTTCAGCTATGAAGAGAAAAGCAGCAGCTGACATGCAAATAGGTGTGTAGGAATAAGAGGGACAGAGGACAGAATGAGAGCCTGAGATCCAACAGAAAGCCAAGCTTTATCATGAACATTGACTCACAATGTTCTGATGGAAACCAATTTTTAAGGATCTCCTTCTCTCTCTCTCTCTCTCTCTCTCTCTCTCTCTCTCTCTCTCTCTCTCTCTCTCTCTCTCTCTCTCTCTCTGTCTTTTTGCTGTAAAAAGAGGATGTTGTTGATGCATTGATTCTCTTATGCTTTTTTCTCCACTTCCCATTAGGTCAGCTTATGTTTACAGTAACTGCCTCAGTTCTGTGATTTCTAGGTGAACATGATTTATTTTTCATAAGTTGATTAAGAGATATTTACTCATAAAATGTTCATAGATCTGCCTGTCTTCAATCCTTGAAATATATATTTAATATTGTTATGGACAGTTTTCTTGTTATACAGCCTAACTTTTATACCTTCCAAAACTAAAAGTCTGTACTTAGGATATATATAAACTGTGAAAACATGTGTCTTCTAACTTTAACTACTTTTATACTTTCTGTTCATCTAGTCATAAAATTTCTTTATTTTTTAAGTGGCTTATTTACAATAGCATAATACTCTTGTTTTCTTAATTGTTGATGTTATGCCTTCCTTTCATGTTTGACTTTGATTAATGTTCCTTTATTTCTATGTTCTATGTTGCTATGGTCTTTGTCTTTCACTGCAAGTTACATAATTTCCACCTATCATGGCTTTTTAATTAGGCTACACTGGATACAGATTTAGAAATTTGAATGCATCTTATTATTTATATAGAAAAATGCAGGTATGAGTAAATGTTTATATTTTTAAAAATAATCATAAATATAGAGAATTTTGTTCAGTTTTCATTCATTTCTCAACTTTACTCACCAGGAAAAAAAACACTATATAGGCAAACAATGTGGCATAAATCTTTCTTGGAATTCACAACCTGTTAGCCAACAGAAAGTTAATTTAAGAATGAAGCCCTATAAGTGTGAAGAATGTGGTAAGGCCTTCCATTTTCCATCATTACTTTGTATACACAAGAGAATTCACACAAGAGAGAAACCCTTCAAGTGTGAAGTATGTGGCAAGGCCTTCTATGTTCCATCACGAATTTCCGTACACAAGAGAATTCATACAGGAGAGAAACCCTTCAAGTGTGAACTATGTGGCAAGGCTTTCAATGTTCCAATAGTACTTTCTGAACACAAGAGAATTCATACAGGAGAGAAACTAACCAATGGTAATAAAACACATTCATAGCATACAGAAAGACATCCCAGAGCAAACCCTAAAGCATGGGATGAAGAATTTGATAATTCAACTAACCTTTCATTTCCTCCATTCCCTGATGAGGATTCAGGAGAGCCTATGAAAATGCTAAAGTTTGTAACATAGGAAATCTAATTTATTTTAATGGATTCTTCTTGGTGCTTTCTTATTCGGGAATATCCCCTTGATCTCTTTGTGAGACTTCTTATTGTTCTAAAAAGAAACAACTTATTTTTAAATGTAAGTTTTCATAACCTGAAATTTCTGAGTTCATTAATTATTTGTAAATATTGGTGTTGACTGCATCCAGAAAAGTATCATGACAAGGTGAATATATGTTGCTTCTCCTCTCTGGATTTGGGTACATGCTATTTCTATTTATTTCATGGAAATTCTAGGTCACGCTTCAGTGCTTTGTAGAAAAGTAATGATGAGACTGGGCATCCTCGTGTTGGATCTGAGAGGGAAAGATTGCAGCTTTTTATGTTTGTGGTGATATTAGCTAAAGTTTCTGACTTGTTTAATCTTTTAAATTTTTGTTTCCATATTGTTTTTGTTGTATAATGTATAACTGGCCATTTTTTTTCTTGCTGCATTTCCCTTCTATACTATTTTCTTGAGAGTTTTCATCATAGCAGGATGTTGAGCAAATAAATGCCTTTTCTGCATCTGCTAGATTGCTTCTTTGAGTCTGGCTATGGGGAAGTGATTCACTTTTATGTTAAATTTACTTTCTATTTGAGGGACAATTGCCTTTTTGTCCTGTTACATTAACTTTTTCAAATGGTCTTTAATTTTACTTACTATTGAACCACTTCATATAAAATGTGTGACTTTATATTCCTGACTCATTCTTTCACAGTTGAACCAGATGTGTTCCTGCATTAAAAAAAAAATGAGTAGATGCAGTAAATACTTATTTGTTGGTGTGATGAAACACTTGCAAAGAGAACCTTCATAACTGCTGGATAGCTTTAAGTCAGCTCAAGACATGCTAAAGTCATTTGAGAGGAGGGCATCTTGTAGCTAGAGTTTTCCTGCCTGGCCCACAGTCAGGACAAATCTCTGTCACCCGCCAGTCCCACAGCCACTCAGACCCAACCAAGTAAACACAGAGACTTAGATTGCTTACAAACTGTATGGCCGTGGCAAGCTTCTTGCTAACTGTTCTTATATCTTAAATTAATCCATTTACATAAATCTATACCTAGACACGTGGCTCGTGGCTTACCAGCATCTTCACATGCTGCTTGTCCTGGTGGAGGCTGGCAGTGACTCCTTCTGCCTTCCTATTCTTTCTTTTCCCCTCTCTGTTAGTCCTACCTATACTTCCTGCCTAGCCACTGGCCAATCAGTATTTTATTTATTGACTACTCAGAGCAATTTGACATACAGAACATCCCACAGCAGCATCTCAATTAAAATATGCATCCATAAGGTCAGAATGTAGGCAAGCCTTAGGACAAAGGTTCTCAACCTGGGGGTCATGACCCTATCACGGGTGTCACCTGAGACCATCTGCATATCAGATATTTACATTACAATTCATAAGAGTAGCAAAGTTACAGTTACCAACTAAAATAATGTTATGGTTGGGGGCCACCATAACATAAGGAACTTTATTAAAGGGCCAAAGCATTAAAAGGATTGAGAACAAAAGCTGTAGGAAATTACCTTATTTAGTAATTGATGGGGAAGGGCCAACGCATTGTGGGTGGGGCTATCCCTGGGCTGGTGTTCCTGCAGTCTATAAAAATGCAAGATGAGCAATCCATGAGCAGCAAGCCAGTAAACAGTGATGTCTGCATCAGCCCCTGCCTCTATGCCCTTGCCCTCTTTGAGTTCCTGTCTTGGCTCCTTTAATGATAAACTGTGATGGGGCGGCATAAGCCAAATAGTTTCCTCCCCATGTTGATTTGGTCACAATGTTTCATAACAGAAATAGTAAACCTACCTAAAACAGGAAAGGAAATTGTTATTCAGATGACAGACATTATTAAGGTATAGAAGCTCATGGAGGTGAATCCATGGTAGCAGGAACTTGAGACACCTCATCACATTGATTCAACATTCCCTAGCATTTTTCAATTTGCCATGTTGGTAATAACCATCCAAAATCATGGCAGCAAGGTTGACAGATGAAGAAAATAATGCAGCATCAGCACAAGCATAAAGAACTGGTTTATAACTTTGTTCAGTCAAGGTGCAAGTTTGCCAGTGGTTCTTCCCCACACAGGTGTATCTTTCCTTCTCCAGCATCTGAAAATTAATAACATGGATTTTCAAGTTGGGAGTGTGCTAGCAAATATTTGTGGACTTGACAGAAGCTGTGGTAATCTGGGTAGATGGAACCTTGACTAAGGAATGAACCGCTATTAGATTGGCCTGTAGATGAGTCTGTGAATTAATTCCTTGATTAATAATTGCTTCAGAGGCCTCAGATCACTGTTGGCATTTTCATCGCTGACAAACTACTCTTTGGTTGTATAACGAGGAAACCAAGGTTGCCATTGGTGGTGGGGCAAGCCTGAAAGCACATTCTTCCATGGTTTCTGCTTCTGTTCCTGTCTCCAGTTTAATGCTTGAGCTCCTGCCCTGGTTTCTTTTAATGATGGTCTATGACCTGTATGTAAGTCACATAAACCCTTTCTGCCCCAGCATGGCATTAGGGCAGCATAATCTGTAACAACAACAGAGAAGCCAACTACCAGAGAGTCATGAGGTAAAAAGGAACATGTCTTTGCCCAAAGATATAAGCTCCAGGGTACTTGTATTTTAAAAGAAATATAAACATGATTACAACAGAAAGTATCTGTTCCTGGCATTTGTAAACCCACAACACTGACATGGATGTTCTGATTCCCAATCCTTATCCTGTTTCTTTTAACTGGAATGCACACAGGACCCCATGTTTGTGGATACCTATGTAATTCTGTTCTTGGCAGGGACCCATGAATAGCTTCATGAGATGCATAGGTAGACCAGTTCAAAGCAGGACAAGTTAAACCACAGAGGAAGGCAGATAGCCAAAAGATACATGTTCACAAGGCAAGGAGAAAACACTGCTCATGCACACAAGTGGATAGTATCGGGTCTTCATAACAGCACTAGCAAGGTGTCTTTCACTGGATTTTTGCTTATCACTGATGAAAGGATATATTTTTATAAATAGCACTGGGCAGGTAGTTAACCATTTGTTTTTGTTTGTGTATTTAAATAGTAAGAAAACAATATTACCTCCAAACAGCAATTCCTTTTCTCAAGTTCAAACCTGAGATTTTAAAATTATGTTTTCCAGATAAGGTTTCTCTGTGTAACCCTGCCTTTCCTGGAACTTGGTCTGTGGAACAGACTGGCCTCCAACTGAGATCTGGGATTAAAGGCATACACCACCATGCCTAATTTAAAAATCTTTCAATTAAAAATTTAATTAAAATTTTAACTGAATTAAAAATCTTCAGCCTGTAAGCATAGAGTTTAAAATGATTTTGCCAAAAATCACATCTAGTGCAGAATGTTTCAATGGGAGGCAATTAGATAATCAAGATGTTATACAAAAAATGTTACTAGAGATAATAAAGTTGCCAACATGGTCTAAACAAACATGTTAGGCCTGAGATCTGACTCTGGGTAGAATGTTTCATATGTATACCTGGATCCCTAATATCCTGCTGGATGAGTCTCCCTCTTAGATTATCCATGTTCTGTTTGTAGTTCCTCCTACACTTGAATTAAACACACAACTCCACTAAAGAAAACAGAGAATTCAAAGAGTTGTGAATGAATGCTTATCACTGGTGAAGGGATTTTTTTTCTCATGGGTATTGTCAGGTATTTAACCAATTGCTTTGTATGTATATTTAAATATTGATAAAATATTGTTCCCTTTAAACATCATGGTCCATCCTCACAGACAACTCCAGCCAGGACTTGAGAAAAGCCCTGCACTTTCCCATTATACAGAGACTGGACAAGAAATGATACAACTAGCTCTCCCAGAACTTGACAACTATCCCAGTTTTCTTCAGGGTTCCCTAAAGATGCCATTGTCCCCAGACAGCAAGAAGTAATTTTAAGAACACAACACCCACATTCCCAAGAGTTGGGTGGGTGGTTTTTGGTCATTAAGAGGATATTTGTCATCATTTTGGGGTGTTGGTTACAAGTTGTTATTGGTAATGATCAGGGAAAAAGTTGAACAAAGGAGATTAGATTCAGGGATCTCATTCAAAAAAGAGAAAGGGGAGATTATTTAATCTACTTTTAAACCAAAAAAAATCAACTACTAGTCTTAAATATTTTACACTGATATGGATTTTTAATATTGATACAGATTTGAGGTTATTTTTGTGGTACTGTATATATGTTTCTACTATTGTTTAAGATGTTTTTGGATATTGATTCAAATTTAAGGTTATTGCCTCGACTACTGACAGTATGCTGTCCAAATTGTACAAGCATGTCACAAAAGAAAGTGACTACCGGATCTTTCCAAGACAAGGTAGGACAGTCCTTCAAAAACCTGCTTCACAGAAAAGTCTGTCAGATATTCTATGCCTGCAGGCCGAAGATGGATGCCCCAATGTTACAGAGGAACCTAGGGTGCCTGTCCAGACAGCTAGCTGCTTCTGTCATCTCTTAATTTTGGAAGTTGTTTGCTCTGTACCTCCTGTTTACTCAGGTAATTTTATATCTTCTCAGGTCTCTGATGGAATTAAAGACTGCCTAATTATAGTTTTCCTTGTTAACAAATTCAGAAAAGAAACTCACAAAAGAGGTGTAAAGTCACCTGGTGGTGGCCACACTCCTGAGTTTATGAAAAGGCAGGAAGAAGTAGGTGCTGTGGATGTGGTAGAATGGACACAAAAATTACACAGATAAATCATTGAAAGTGTGGGAAAGGACTTTACAGAAAGACCCTCAGATGCATTCTGGGAGTCCATTGCATGTAAACCAGAGATCTGTATATTTCACTGTGTTGAATGATTTTAAACATCTCTGTGGTCCTGACCCATGTCCTTCACTGTATGGATTCTAGCATTCATCTGAACCCTATTCCAGCTGTGGATTCTGATCAAGTATGACTCATACTGTGTGTCAGCACAAGAGAACAAGGATTATTATTATTATTATTATTATTATTATTATTATTATTTTGTTTTGTTTTGAGACAGGGTTTCTCTGTGTAGCTTTGGTGCCTTTCCTGGAACTCACTCTGTAGCCTAGGCTGGCCTCGAACTCATAGAGATCCTCCTGCCTCTGCCTCCCGAGTTGCTGGGATTAAAGGAGTGCGCTACCACCTCCCGGCTGGATTATTATTTTTATTACTGGGTATTGAACAAGGATTATCTCTTTGCATTAATTGGTCTTAAACCAAAGCTACCTGCATTATAGTCAAGTGCTTTACGGTAAGCCAGCCCCCCTGTCCGTTCTCTACATTGTGTTTAGATATAAAGTGCCTATGAATTGTCCTTGTTAGCCTTGTTTTCTGTTCTTCCATCTTACGAGCCCGAGACTCTGGATGACAGGAAAAGTCACCAAGGATGGTTTCAAAATGCATCTGGAGGAGATGATGCTCAGTCCTACATTAGCTTCCTTCTTCTTCTTCTTTTTCTTCTTCTTTCTTCTTCTTCTTCTTCTTCTTCTTCTTCTTCTTCTTCTTCTTCTTCTTCTTCTTCTTCTTCTTCTTCTTCTTCTTCTTCTTCTTCTTCTTCTTCTTCTTCTTCTTTTTAAGTAAAACAGATAAATCTGAGTTTTCATGCGGTTGTTAAGATCCCACAGTAAGTAGAACTGAGCTTTAAAACCACAACGTTTTAGCAGAAATAACAAGAAAACGTGATAAAAACATTACTGTGAAAGGCTCAGATCATAGGCATTGGGTGCTGGAATCGCAGGACTGCAACAGCCCGAATCCCCTGTGGCTGTCCCTGAGCTCAAGCCTGTTTCCTTCCAACTTGATCTGCACACAGCTGGACAGGAACCCAGGCACTGCACAAATAAATCACTTTCCTATGTCCCCGGAAGTCCTTCGCTCTGACTTGTGGGAAATGTAGTTCCGACCACGATGACATCACAAGAAGGGGCTGTGGATACCGAACTTCCGCGTCAGTCTTCAAACTTAGCTTCTCCCCAAAGTTAGGCGAGTGTCCTGCTCAGCACTGGGCTTGGATCTCTGACATGGAGGTTGGTGCAGGGTGCAGCGCCGTCCTGCAGATCTGAGGGACTGTGCACGGTGGCGGGTCCAGCGCGGAGGGAGGGAGCTGACTTGGGCTGGTTGGGAGGCAGGAGAAGCTGACCTGGGGGTGCTGTGCTGATCTAGGCTGGGCCACTGCACTTGCCTGCGGGTTTGTCAGGGGAGGGGGCGTGATGCCAAAGCCATATGTTGTGAGTGTCCAGTCTCTCAGGACGCCCTGCTGCTGCCCGTGTCCACCTGTGCTTCTGGGACTGGAGAGCTGGCTCAGTAGTCAAGGGGTGGAGAAGGTTGGAAAGAACAGGATTGCAAGGGCTATGGGTATGTCACTGCTGCTGTCTCAGGAGCTCATGAGAGCTCACTTTCCTGCTTGGCTGGGGAAACATGCTCTTCCTAGTGCTCCTCGCTGGCATGGCTGTAGTCAGATTTCTCAGTCCTGGCCATGTGGACATCTAATTCCTCCTATACATTATGCCTGGCCTATCACTCCTGGTCTGAGCTCACAGAGGTTCCTATGGTTCCTGGTGTCCAGAGACAGAGTCCTGCCAGGGTGATTGTTGTATGAGATGTTAATTAGTACCCCCACCCCCACCCCCTTTGTTCAGTGATTTGCTATGGATGCCTCCTGTTGAATAGGAATTCCTGACGTACACTCCTGTGACTTGAACCATCACATTAATACCCCTGTGGAGCCACATAATAATCTTGTAATTGGTATTAACCCCTCATTGTACAATCCACATATTTACAGATTTTGAACTTCAGAGTGGAAGGGACTAGACAATAATACTGCATCAATCCTGTTTGATACTGTGTGGTATCAGATATTTTCACCTTTGAGAGAGGATTTAGTGTGATGACAGAAAGGTACCTCATGATTGACAGGAGGGGGCTTGCATATTTCTGAAAGGGAGGAGACAAACTGCCCTGCTGATCTGGCGGGCTGTACATTGTCTTCTCATCACACACTTTCTTCTGTCTCTTCACTTTATCAACAGTGTCTAAACTCCCTCAAACATTCGGTCACCGAATGTGGTTTCCAGGTCCACTGATGCTTTATGAATAGTTCTAAAACGATTTACCCAAGTTTTTGTGCTGTCCTAGAGACAATAAAAGATAAATTTGGAAGGCTATGGCTCACTCACAGTCCTTTGATTTGCATATAGAAGCTTCCTCCTCATGTGAAAACTGAAGCTTTAGTCTTAAAGGGAAAGAAGAGTAGTTCAATCTGGAACAATCTGAGTGACCATGGCCTGGGAACAAAGATTTAGGTTATCCAAAATAACATGCTCCAACATGGAAACAGTTTCGTGGGTTTACAGAAAAAAATTATTAATCAAGGCAAATTTAAAATATATTGGTGGGTACCCAAGAGAGGCAGGTACTATGAGATGGGGGACCTAGTCTATTTAAGATACTATCTGGTGACATTCTTGGCTTTTGGGTTGAGGGAAGCTAATGTTCTGCCAAGTCAGTGGATTCTAAAAGTTTCTTATCTATTGTCAGCAGCTATTTGGTCCACTACAGATTATTGCAAAGAATGAATGTTTCTGAAGGGTAAAAGTAAACCAAGATAAGGTAACTACTCTTTGAATCTGCAAAATTCCAGTCTCTCCACAGTTCTGAAATTCCACATGGTCCATCAGTCTCAGCAGACACAGACTCCTTCCAAGAGTTTTTCACTCACAGTCAGACAATCCTCTTATCAGTAATTTTCCTCCACAGCCCCTCCCCATCTCATGTGCTCTTGCATATATCACCCTCTTCAGTCTAACCAGTGTTTGTGCTGGAGACTGGCTTATGACATTGAAGTCTACTCTTAAGAAACACGGGCTTCAAACCACTTTGTCCTATCTACTAGAATTCTCAATGAGTTTCTAACCATATATAAAATAATAGACACTTCTTAGTTAATGTCTCTAATGTGTAGGGAAAATAGTAACATTCTGTGAGGTGGGAAAAGCACACTGCCTTGTACAACAAAATAGCTTCCTTATGATGTAGAGACAATACAGCACCATGCTCACATATATCCTACAGGCCCCAAATATTTATATATGTATTTTGAATTGAGCATCTGCTGTGGCACATCCCTGTCATCTCTACATTTCAAGCAATGAGGAAACCCCAGAGTTCAAAGTAATTCACTGCTTCCTAGCAAATTCAAGGATAGCCTAGGCTACATTTTCTGCTCTTGCATTAAAACATTTTGGTCAGTGAGTCCAATGATACTTTTCAAGTGCAATGGCATGTTTTGAGTTGAAAAGTCTGACTCAATTTGTCTGGCAGACTCTATCAAAAACTGTATTCAGTTGTTTTTTTGTTTGTGGTATGTTGACAGCAAAAGAAAGGAATAATCCTGAGAAGCATGGGTTCGGATCATTTTCAGCTTTGGAGTTGAAATTTCTGTCACTGAGTCCAAGGACACTTTTCAACTTCCATAGTTATGTCCGTCCATAATTAGTGCCCCAGTGTTCTCCCCAGTTTCCTTCATGAAGTTGTATATATCCTGAATTCTCTGTGTTGGTACCCTACTGTGTCCCTGCAGGGGTGTTTGTGACCTTCATGGACAGTAAAATAACTAGGCAGGGGAAGCAGGAAGGTGGTTCTGCCCAACAAAATTCAGTAGCAGGTGTTGATTCAAATGTCAGGAGTGTGACCTCTAGGTCTTTATTTTAGACACATTTATGCACAAGCACAATTAGATGAAAATTCTTCTGGTGATAATTAGCTCAACCCTGTATTCACAACAAAGCATACTTTGAGGAACAAAGTAACCTAAATACAGATCATAGGTGACTACAAGGATAAAGTAAAGTCTTGTAAAGTCTATACAGATAAGTTCTATAGATTGAATAAGAAAAAATGGCTTTTAGAATGGATGAGAAAAACTAATTTATAAGCGTCTGGAGGAAGGTCTGTGGCAGAATCAGCTCTAACCACACAGATAGAACAAACGTCAGCAGGCTTAAAATCCACTCCAAGCTTCTGGACAGAAAACAGGCTTTGCATTCCTTCGCCTTGAAGAAAGAACCCTGTATGCTTTAAATTCCAGGTTCCTCAAGTGAATGTGTGCATGCAAAGACCTCGGTGCCCCACACATGTTCCCACAAAGGTCATTTTTTACTTTCCTGGTTTCTGCAGTTACTCCAGGCTATGTAAAAATGTAAGAGGATTTAGAGGTAGGAGCCTCAGATGACAAAGGCATGTGGTGTTTGTCTTTATGGATCCGGACTATCTCACTCCATATGATCTCTTCTAGTTCCATCTATTGACCCGTGACGTTTATTTTCTGTATAGCTGCAGAGTGTTCCATAGTGTCTACGGACCACATTTTCATTATTGCTTTGTCAATGGAAGGATATTCGTGTCATTTCCATTTCCTAGATCTTATGATTAGAACAGCAGTGAACATGGTTAATCAGCTATCTTGGATTGAATGTCAGTTGCAATAAATAGTACAAAGAGTAGTATAGTTGGGGCATATAGATTTATCTTTAGCTTTTTGGAAATTGTCTGTAGATGGACACTTCCTGTCCTGACCATCCACTCCCTGTCCTGATAGCTGCTTTCAAATTACCACACAGAGACTTCATATTATTTGTAAATGCTGAACTGATAGCTCAGGCTTATTAATAACTAGCTTTTAGATTTAAATTAACCCATTTTTATTAATCTATGTTTTACCATGTGGCTCATGGCTTCACCTGTCCTCTAGCATGTCTTGCTTCCTGGGCAGCTCACTGGCGGATCCCCTGACTCCGCCCTCCTTCCCATCATTCAGTTTGGCTTTCCTGGCTAACTTCCTGTTCGGCTACCGGCCTGTAATAAATATTCAAAGTGTAGAAAGGGATTGTTCCACAGCAATTCTCTTTCCTGATTTCCAGAGTGGCTAACAGTTTGCAATCCCACCAATAGTGGATAAAGTTCCCTTCTCCCCACACCCTCTCCAGAATTATTTGTTAGTTGTTTTGTTGATCTTTTGCCATTCTGACTGGGGTAAGAGGAAATCTCAAAGTTGTTTAGATGAACAGTTTTTGAGAAAATTCTCTGACATTTTCATCCTCTTTTGAGAACTCTCTGTTCAGGTCCCAGGCTCATTTTGTAAATAGGTCCTTTGTTTAGTTGTTTTGGACTCTTTTTTGTTTGAGTTCTTTGAATTCTGGAGTTTACTTTGTCTGTCAGATATATAGGTGGCAAAGGTTCTCTTCTATTCTGTGGCTTTTTCTTCACCTGATTGATTGTTTTTTTAGCTGTACCTAACTTTTTAGTTTTATGAAATCGCACTAATCAATTTTTGGCCTTAATTCTAAGGCAAATCAAGTCCTATTCATAAAGTCCTTTCCTGTACCTATTTCAGGTGTGATGCTGCCTATGCTTCCTCCTGTCAGTTTCAGTGTTCAGGTTTTCACCCTTTAGTTCTTTGATCAGTTTACTGTTAGTTTTTCTATATAGTGATAGATCCAAATCTAATTTCAGTCTTCTTCCAGTGGACATCCATTTTCTCAGAAACGTTGGTTGAAGATGCTTTCTTTTCTCCACTGGATATTGTTGGCATCTTTGTAAAATTTAAATGGCTGAAGCTATTTATGCTCATGTTTAGGATTTTTATTTTGTTCTTTTCACCTGGTCTACATATCTGTTTGTTGTGATGCCCCCCCTTTTTTATTACTAAGACTGTGTAATATATCTGGAGGTCCAGAGTGGTCCTCCTTCTAACACTGTTCTTTTTCTCATGGTTATTTTGGCTATGGCTATGTGGGCATCTTTTATTATTCTTTATGAACTTTTGATAGTGTTCAGTTTTGTGAAGAATGAGATGTGGAATTTAACTGGGATTGCTTTGAATCTATAAATGGATTTTGGTAAAGTGGTTTTTTTTCACAATATTAATTCTACCAATACATGAGCATTGAATGTTTATTTTCTAATGTCTTTATCACTTTCTTCATTTGTTTAAAGTCTCTCTTTCAAAGGGCCTTGACCTCCTAGTTTCATTACTGTCAACTTTCACTGACCTATACAGATCTGTGTCTGTAAGACCTGGCATCTGAGGACCTGAAATAATGGGATAGACTACAGCTGTAGATTAATGCTGTAGACGACCTTACTTCAGTTTCAGTGTACTTTATACATGAATGTAACAAAACAATGATCCAAGGAAGGTTGTTTGAGTTTAGTTGAACATGATCAGAAAAACATGTAAATAAATGGGAAAAAGAATATACTAAATAATTCTAAATACCAACAGAGCAGCCCTTTCCCAGAACTTTCTCAGGACAGACCAATTTTAACACAATTGACTGGCACATACTATAGATTCTATTTGAGAAAGCACAGAACAAGGTGGAAAACTATATCCAGATTCAGAGTATATTTACCAGATTGGGTTCTATAGTAATGTTCTGACATCCAACAAGAACAAGCATATTTTAAATTAAATTTAAATGTTTGTCATGGGAGACAAAAAAAGTCACATCCAAGAACAATCCAAGGATCAGAATGCACCGGAGAAAAAAGGCCCTCTGCCCTTCTTCCTAGAGCTTCTCACATAGTTCCCCCAAGGCATTACTCACGATACCTTATTCTTTTGACTGTTCTGACACAGTCCCATATATTTTATGCTTTTTGAGGCTATTGTGAATGGGTATGTGTCCATGATCTCTTTTCTCTGGATGTTTATTGCTCATATATAGAACTATTGATTTGTGCAAATTGATTCTATATCATGCCACAATCCTGCATTGGTTTATATTTCTAGTCATTTTCTAGTAGAACTTTAGGGATCATTCATGCATATCATGTCATCTGCAAATTGGCATGGTTTGATTTCATTTTTCCTAAGTGTAACTCTCATCTTTAATGTGGGATACTATTCGGCTACATAAAAGGATGTAATATGGTCATTTGTGACAATATGGATAATGTTAGATTTCTGAATACAGAGTAAAGAGACAAAAGGCAGGAAAGAAGCTGACAACAGAGGTGTAGCTAGAGAGTTTTTCTCTCCGGGTCCCACCAAGCCCCAGCAGTCCGACAGCCCACTTATAAAATAAACACACAGATGCTTATACTATTTAAACTGTTTGGCCTAATGGCTCAGGCTTCTTATTAACTGTTCTTATATCTTAAATTAACTCATTTCCATTAGTCTATAAGTTTCCACGTGGCTCGTGTCTTACCGGTACCTTACATGTTGCTTGTCAAGGTGGTGGCTGGCAGTGTTTCTGCCTCAGCCTTCCACTTCCCAAAATTCTCTTCTCTGCTTGCCCCACCTATACTTCCTGCCTGGCTGCTGGCCAATCAGTGTTTTATTTATTAAGCAATCAGAGCAACACATTTGACATACAGAACATCCCACAGCACAGCAGAGACTGTTAATTTGTACTCACAGAGAGGGACGTGAACTCTCATCAAGTCCCACATTATGTGTGACTGTGATTGTGCTATCAGACTTACTTACCTATATCAGAAGCACATCTAGCTCTGATCGCTAGCACTGATCAACTGTACTTGGAGGTAAAACAGGATTCCTATGAGATTATGGGTGTCATTGATCTCAGTCATCCTAGAAAAAAAAATGCCTTTTGGGTCAGCCTGTCTCAACATTGGGAAACAGTGTGATAGAGAATGTGGAGAGAAAAGTGGGCTTTTTTTTTGTTTTGTTTTTTTCGAGACAGGGTTTCTCTGTGTAGCTTTGCACCTTTCCTGGAACTCACTCTGTAGGCCAGGCTGGCCTTGAACTCACAGATATCCTCCTGGCTCTGCCTCCTGAGTGCTGGGATTAAAGGTATGTGCCACCACCACCCAGTGAGAAAGGTGGGCTTTATGTCATAACAGTTTCCTTGTTCCCTGGCCCCTCATTGTACCCCTATAAAGGTTATAGCCATATTTTCCCTTGGTAGAACCCTCAGTTTCCTAGGGGATTGAGACTGCTCCTCACTGTGCGAGCTAATGAACAAAGTCCTGTTTGTTGAAGTTCAGACTCCTGTCCCTTTTCTGTCTTCTGTCTCTTTATGCTGTCTCAGAAATGTAGCACTGTCAGTCAGATGTTGAATCTAAAGAATTTTCAATCAAGAGAGAGATGTGATTTTTTATTCCATTAGCTGGTGACATCAGGAAGAAGAGGTCTGGAGAACCATGGATCAATGGATGTTCTTGTTTACTTAGATAACAGGAAGGAATGTTAAGGTACTGTGGCTGACCTGAACCTACAGAAACAAGGATTCCAAATGGATAGGTATGGAGTGGGAAGACCAGGGATGAGAAGTGAAGAAGAAAAAGACATAAAGATGACAAAAGAAATAGTTGGTACCACACAGTTTTATATTAACTGAAAACTCAAAGGCAAGGAAGTTTATTAAGAAATACAGCATGCTATATAGTATTACCAGGTGGTAAATGGTCAAGGTCAGCAGAGACTTAATCATACAATGTTGGTGATGAGAACACAGGATACCTTAGGAACAGCTGCCTTAGGACTGATAACCCCAGTCTCGAGAGAAGAGTTAGATCCCCCAGTAACTGCCACATTGCCTCCTTCATGGCACTGGATCCTGTGTCAGACTGGCCTGGCCCAAGGACACTGTTGAACAGGAACAGAGAACTATAGTTCCCATTGTCCTCTCATAGGTGCCTCTGAAAAAGCCTTGAGTCAATGTAAGTTGTCACATTGAATACACGTATTTCTAAATTTCCTAATTATAAATTTATTAAATTGCTTGTTATTCAATTTTGTCTGTGAGTTCTTCATTTATTCCTCTGCCCCTTGGCTGATCACGTCCCTTGGTGCACTGTCATTTGCATCATTCTCCACATGCTCAGGATCCCAGGCCTCACCCCAGAGTTGCTGCATCAGATCTACACCGTCACTGTATTTCTCATTCATGATTGTGTAGAATATGTTGAGAAATATCTTCTCCATCAGCACAGCTCTCTATTGTGAGAGATGTGTATAATGTGTGCTGTATTATAATACAAACATGGGACACTAAATGCATATTTTTTTCTAAACTTTAGTATTTATTCATTCATTTCCAGTGTAGGCGTGTTTTGCTAGTGTGCATGTCTAAGAGATTGTCTGAGCCTCTCGAGTGGAGTTACAGACAGTTGTGAGGAGCCATATTGCTTCTGGGAATCAAACTCGGGTCCTTTGGAGGAGCAGCCAGTCCTCATAATTACTGAGCCCCCTCTCTCGACCCATCATACTGATTCATAGATACACGCACTCTCTGTTTTATGGTTCTTAAAAGTATAATATTCATAGGAGTTTCTAGGACATTCTGCTATTCACTTTGTTTAAAGATCAGTTCCATGTAACATCACAATACTATATCAGACTTATTTTAGGGGTATTGCTTACATATATTAACAGTGCTTCTAGCTATCCTGTCATTCTTGATGACGTTTAGATTTGTATGTAGAAGCAGGTGATACCTCATGTTATTTATATATTATTGACAGTTTTAATGAATACAATGTGTGGTATTCATTCACTGTTCTTTATTTCAGGATGTCCTGTCATTCTGGGATGTAGCCATTTATTTCTCTGCAGAAGAGTGGGAATGCCTGGGCCCTGCTCAGTGGAATCTGTACAGGGATGTGATAGTGGAGAATTACAACAATCTGGTGTTCCTGGGTGAGGATCTCTTTCATCACAAATTCTTAATAATTGTCAGCATGAAGCTTTCTGCCTTTGTAGAATATATGATGGGAATTTGTACTTACAGTAGTGGGTGGTAATGTTAGAAATTAAGTGGAATGAGCAGGGTGTGTACACGTTAAAGAGACTGTCATACTCTTCAGTTTTATTATTTTTCCTTGTAACTAAGGAACATGAAGCTCAGGACCTGCAAATCCTAAATTCCTCCTAAGCATTCTGATGTGGCTGTCACACAGCACAGGAAGAGCCACTCCTCTATGACCCTTTATTGTAGCTTCTTATTCCCTGTGCACACAGTCCTGAAGAGGACATCTTATTCGCAGAACACACTAACAGTGTTGTTCCCTTTTCCCACAAACAGGTCTTGCTTCATCAAAGCCATACCTAGTGACATTTCTGGAGCAAAAACAAGAGCCTTCAGATGTGAAGAGACAAGCAGCTGCCACCATGCACCCAGGTGTGTAGGGATGAGAGGGGGTCAGTGGATAGAGCGGGAGGCCAACAGTGCACCAGAAATCTGGTCTTTATCCTGAGCATTGAGACATGAGGTGTTGGTGGAAATCATTTTTCAGGGATCTCTGTTTCTGTCCCTTGTTTACAAAGGAGGACATCTCAGAGGTTTATGATGCTTTAGTCTCCCATGCTTTGTTCTCCTCCCATGAGGTCAGCTTGTGTTTACGGTGACTCCAAAGCTCGGTCATTTCTAAGTGAACTTGACTTATTTTTCATTATATGATTATCTTGGGTATTTATCCTCTTCATAAAATATGTATAAAGAGTCCTGTCTTAAATCTTTGAAATATATAATTTAATATTGTAATGACAGTCCTCCGATTATGCAACTTAACTTTCATACCTTTCAAAACTAAAACTCTGTGTCAGAATACTTATAATTACATATACATGTGTTTTCCATGTTTGACTACTTTTACACTTTGTGTTTCTCCAGTCATAATGTTTATATATTTGTTTAAGGGACTGATTTCCATTAGCATAATACTCTTAAGGGTCTTCTTAACTCTTTTTGTTATGCCTTACTTCCATGTTTGTCTTTGATTAATATTCCTTTGTTTCTATGTTCTATGTTGTCAGGGTCTTCTTATTTCAGTGTAAGGTTATATGTAAGGTTCCAGCTATTATGTTTTTAAATTATGTTCCATTGAATACAGCTTCAGAAATTTGAATATAGCCTATCATTTACAAAGGGAAATGCAAGTATGATAATAAGTAAATGTTTCTGTTTTAAAAAATAAGCATTGTAACTATAAAGAATTTTGTTCAGCTCTCAATCATTTCTCAACCTTTTCTCACCAGGAAAAGAACAATACACAGACAAAGAATGTGATAAAACCTTTCATTGGAACTCACAACTTACTAACAATCAGAGGATTCATTTAAGAATGAAGCCCTATAAGTGTGAAGAATGTGGCAAGTCTTTTTGTTTCCCTTCACTGCTTTCTATACACAAGAGAATTCATACAGGAGAGAAACCCTTCAAGTGTGAAGTCTGTGGCAAGGCCTTCCATTCTCCATCATTGTTTTCTGTACACAAGAGAATTCATACAGGTGAAAAACGCTATAAGTGTGAAATATGTAACAAGGCCTTCCATTGCCCATCATTACTTTCTGTACACAAGAACATTCACACAGGTGAGAAACCCTACACATGTGAAGTATGTGGCAAGGCCTTCCATTGTCCATCTGTGCTTTCTAGACACAAAAGACTCCATACAGGGGGAAAACCCTATAAGTGTGAAGTATGTGACAAGGCCTTCCATTGTCCGTCAGTACTGTCTGACCACAAGAATATTCACACGGGTGAGAAACCCTACAAGTGTGAAGTGTGTGGCAAGGCCTTCCATGCTCCCCCTTTACTTTCTGCTCACAAGAGAATTCACACAGGAGAGAAACCTTACAAGTGTGAAGTGTGTGGCAAGGCCTTTCATACCCCATCACTACGTTCTGTACATAAGAGAATTCATACAGGGAAGAAAGCCTACAAGTGTGAAGTATGTAGTGAGGTCTTTAGCACTTCCTGGCAGATTTCCAGTCACTTGGTAATCCACTCTGGAGAGAAACCGTATAAGTGTGAGCATTGTGGAAAGGCCTTCTCTACAAAGTCATACCTAACTAAGCACAAATTACTTCACAAGATGGAGAAACTTTATAGATGTGAAGAATGTGGCAAACAGCTCAACAGTTCTAGAAGCCTTCAAGAGCATCAAAGAATTCATTCTGGAGAGAAACCCTACAAGTGTGAAGAATGTGGCAAAGACTTCAGAACTTACACAGCACGTTCTAGACATCGGACAGTTCATATTGGAGAGAAATGTTACAAGTGTGGAGAATGTGGCAAAACCTTTTACCAGTCTTCTGGTCTTAAGCAACACCAAAGAAATCATCTGTAAGAGAAAGCACACTGATGTGAAGAATGTGCCAAGGCTGTTTGGATGTACAAAGAACTTTTAAAACACCTGAAATCCATATTGGAGAGAAATGCCACAGTTGTGAAAAATATTGCTAACTGTTTAATAAGCTTTCTAGTATTTCTCAGCACAAGACAGTTCAAACTGGAGTTGACTAGTACGAATTTTCATGTGTTCATAAAATGTTTTACACTTCTTCAGACTGTAAAAGGTATCAAATTTTTCATTTTAAATAGAAGCCTTAAGAGTAGGGAAAGTGATAAACTTACCTAGCACAAAAGAAGCAGAGTGGAAGGCGGCCATACACATGTAAAGAATGTAGTGAGTTTTCCACTGAATGAATGCTTTCTGACCTCTATTGAATTTATCCTGAAGAGAAACACTACAATTGTGAAAGGTACAACGATGCTTTTGAAGGCTCCTCATAAACAAAAAAGAAGTTCTCATACTTAGCATCACCCCTACAACTGTGAAGAGTCATCATTCTGTGTTGCCGGGGAGCTTCTCTCCAGGCTCCACCAAGCCCCGCAGTCCCACAATCCACGTATAAAATAATTACTCAGACACTTATATTACTTATAAACTGTATGGCCGTGGCAGGCTTCTTTCTAACTGGTCTTATATCTTAAATTAACCCATTTCTATAAATCTATACCTTGCCACGTAGCTCGTGGCTTCCCAGCATCTTTACATGCTGCTTGTCCTGGCGGTGGCTGCAGTGTCTCTCCGCCTCAGCCTTCCACTTCCCAGAATTCTCCTCTCTCCTTGTCCCACCTACTTCCTCCCTGGCCACTGGCCAATCAGTGTTTTATTTATTGACCAATCAGAGCAATTTGACATACAGACCATCCCACAGCAATTCCGACCTTGCTATACAAGAGTCTCTGCAAACATAGAGTATGCCCAGGCCTTTAGTGGTTCTTTATGACTGTTTCCCCATCATAGAATTCCTATTGGTATAGTGCACTACAAATGCTAAGATTATGGCAAGGCCTTTATCTGACTTCCATATCAGAAATATCCTCTGAGACTTTTTACTAGTAAAAAAGTCTACACATCCAAAACCGTGGGAAATCCTTCAATAATATCACTAATCATAAACACAAAACTCCACATATCCAAATAATGTGAAAAAGCCTTCAATGATATCACCAATCAACACAAAAGTCTATACATCCAAATAATTTGAAAACACTTATGTAATGTTTTTAATCTTCATTAACACCAAAGAATATTCACTGGTGAGATGTTCTACAAATGCAGATGTCTTGTTTCTTTCTGCTCTCAACTCCACACAGACAAACAATATGTAATGGAGTCTCAATTGAGTGAATGCCTGGATCTGATTGACCCTTGGGCATGTCTGTGGGTCTTTTTCATGAATTCTATTTGACATAAGAGAATCTGGACCACTGGATGATGGCAGTGCACCTTGTGTATGCCACTCTTGGTGACTTAGTCTTGGGTGTGTAAGAAGAAAACGTAAAGTAACCATTCCTCCATGGTTTCTACTTTCACCTACTGCCTCTGTATTTTAGCTGTGTTCTCCTGCCCTGCCTTCCATGGATCATGAAATATAGCCAGTGAACTGAAATAACCCCCTTTCTCCCCTAAGTAGTTTTTGGTCATGGTGTTAATCACACCAACAGAAATAAAACTAAGTAAACAATATGTGACAGCTTTCTACTCTGCTTTATACATTAGTTATCAACCAGAGCCTTCATAATTGAGACAATGTCACAAAGCTTTATGATTTAATCAACCTTAACTACACTAGAGCATTCATAGTGTAAAAATGCCATGCTGTTACACAGAATATTATAAAGATTTTACTGTGGGTTTTTTTTTTTTTTTGGTTTTTTGAGACAGGGTTTCTCTGTGTAGCTTTGCGCCTTTCCTGGAACTCACTTGGTAGCCCAGGCTGGCCTCAAACTCACAGAGATCCGCCTGGCTCTGCCTCCCAAGTGCTGGGATTAAAGGCGTGCGCCACCACCGCCCGGCGATTTTACTGGTTTTTATCAACATTTGAACACCACAAAGGTCAAACTGCAGAGGAATCCTGTGAAAAGAAATGAAACTCAATTTAAGAAAATCTACTACAAACTCCAATGATCGGTTATTTGACATAACTTCACATCAGGAAATTTGGTTACTGAGAAGCCCTACAAATACAAATGATGTGGAAAGCTTTTGATTTAAACTCCATTCTGACTAACTATGAGTGAATTCACATTATGTAGAAACCCTACATGTGACTCTGGCAGTAACTGTGTACAACATATAAACCTCATGAGAGTTATAGCAGAAAATATTGGATGAAGGCAAAAAGCATAGCACAGTCCTTTATCCTCCCTTAAAAAGTAATGACTAGAGGGGAATTAGTGTAAGAGATCAATACTGTTAATAAGGAATGTTGAAAAATGTGGGTATTGCTTGGAATTAAAGTGACAGTGCTGTTTGATATGCTGAAAAAAATAACTCATTAGTGTCAGAATCATGCAGATCACTCAAGATAGGATATCAATTAGACTTGTAAACTTAAACAAAGCTAACCTTTCTGTTATTCAATCACACGACTATGGAAAGGTCACTTTTTTTTTTTTTTGCTTTTTTTGGGGGCGCGAGGGTGGGGGGTGGGGGAGATTGTTGCCTGTTTGTTTTTGTTTCTCTGTGTTACAGCCTAGCTGTCCTCTACCTCTCTTTGTAGACCAGGCTGGATTCGAACTCCCAGAGATCCACCTGCCTCTGCCTCTAGAGCACTGGGATTAAAGGCATGTGCCACCACGCTCAGCTGTTGTTTGTTTTTAAATGCTGTAAAACCAAATGATTACATTGTCCAGGATATTGGAGATTCCAAGAGTATGAAGGAAGGTAGTACACAACCTGCTATGGAAAGCTACAAGCAATGAGTGGAGCATGCCGAGGCAAGAGGCTATGTGACTTTCAGGCAAAACTGAAAGCGTGGGGCACATAAGTCCTTTGAAGTCAACACCAGTGCAGCAGTTTCAGAGAGCTGTCACATTATGTATTTGCCCTTCTGAATTTTGGGCTGATCCTTGCTGTGTGGCATATCTTCCATTTTAGAATCAGAATGTTTGTTCTGTATCAGTACATGATGGAAGTGGTCAGTTTTTATCTTGTAGGACCTCACAGATAAGAAACTGCCTTGAATCTCAGATTGGATATGGACTGGGATCTTTTATACTCTTGAAGTTGTTAAGTACTTTATGGACCTTTCAAATTGGATTCTAATTTATGGATCAAATGATAAATATTTGGGTTGAATGAAATATTATGATTTAAAGTTATGTAACTGGAGTAATCATGATGTCTTTGAAAAGAAATTTAATGGCCAGCAATACCCACAACCATATTTGTATTCATAATAAAAAGAAGGAATTACCTCTAAAGATTGTCCTCTGACCTCCATTTTTGGGCCCAAATACATAAATACATATGTTTGCGCACACATACAAAATAAACTTAAATGAGGTTTTCAATGTGTATTTTTGTTTCATATAGACAAGGGACGTAGAAGTAAAGCTTAAATCTCAATTGTTAATGTGATGAGATGATAATCACATGAGAAGCAAATTTCTGGTCATTCCTTTGCAAGGGTTATCTTGATTAGTTTACTTGAGGTCAGAATACCTGTTGACTGTGGGAGGAAGCATCTGTTTGATTGGGATCCTGCATGGTATAAGAAAAAAAGAACACCCTGAGAGCAAACCATTGTTCTATATCCTTATGCCTCTTGACTGGATGGAACATGACCAGCTGATTCAAGCTCCTGTTGTCTTAAAATTCTCACGATGTGTAGTGGCTTGAATAAGAATTTCCCCTAAGGGCTCATATATTTTAATGCTTATATATGCTTCCTAGGGGGCCAGCCTCCAGACAGCTCAGGGCTCAAAGGGAAATCCACAGCATTGGCGAGTACTAGACATTTCTATTGGAGGGTGTTAGGGAAAAAGACACGTCTTTTGCATTCTCTAGTCTTTCTTTTCCTGGTAATGTCCTTCTCTCATTCTTGATGTTTTCCTTCTAACTCTATTGATGTTTCTCTTCTAGTTCTTTCTAACTCTCATTCTTGATATTTTCCTTCTTACTCATTTTAACTCTCATTTGTGATGTTTTCCTTCTAGCCTCTTTTAACTCTATCTTTATTCTTTCCCTTACAGCTTATATACCCCAGCAAAATCTTTCACACAATATAAAAATTACAATGTTGTTACATTTTGTTTTTCGAGTAAATGATTACAATGAATACAAGACAAACAGTAAAAAACAGAATGCTTTCCATTACATGATTAAACATTTTATATATTACAGGTGAAAAACAAATTATCCCAAGAACTCTCATACATTCATATCCAAGCAACTTGTTATAGATTAGCTGTCTCGGTAAGTAAGGTATTCTTCTCAGCTTCTCAGTCAGGTCTTTTGCTGGCAGGCTGCATTTTGCAGTTACAAAGAAAGGGCCAATTACTTTAGTACTTATCTTGAAAGGTAATCTTATAAGGAATCTTAAAGGATCACAAGTCTAAACTTTTTTTTTTTTTTTTTCTTTTTGGTTTTTCGAGACAGGGTTTCTCTGTGTAGCTTTGCGCCTTTCCTGGAGCTCACTTGGTAGCCCAGGCTGGCCTCGAACTCACAGAGATCCACCTGCCTCTGCCTCCCGAGTGCTGGGATTAAAGGCGTGCGCCACCAACGCCCGGCTAGTCTAAACTTTTATATATGAAAAAGAATCAGCCAGTTCTACTTTAAATCTTTAGGGTACATATCCATTCATCAACAATTTTTTATATCAGGAGATTGAGGGCAAAAATGGGTATAAGAAATTAATCATCACCTTTGGTCATCAACCAATCATAGCAAGAAAGGTGCATCAGTTAGTAATAATTGGGCTGCTTTGTTTTTATTCCCTGACCTTAAAGAATTCCACATTCAACTATGTGCCTTTCTAAAACTTTAGATTATCTTCTTGGGTTTTTCACCTCAAAGCTATTTGGCAAAAAAGTCTTAGCTTAACTTTAAGTTATTTTAAAAGTTTTGTTTCACCCATGATGCACTCTAAAACCTGTGAACACATCTCCCAACATTAAGGTAAAAAAATTTTAAGCTAGCTGGGCTAACTAGGACTCAATTGTTTTCTTAATCATTAACCTAAGCCACAGTCTATATGGCTCCTCAATAGAAACTTATGTGTTGTAGCAGTGTGACACTTCCTTATTTATATTTTAACTCATCAAATCTCCATTTAAACTAACATTATTATTATTATTATTATTATTATTATTATTATCATTTAGACAGTACATCTTAGGAATAAATCATCTTCATAATAATCTACAGGTAAATGCCCAGTGGAACAGGATGTTTCCATGAGATAAACATACTACATTACAGGCAGTGATGATCATGTGGGGTTCTTTTGTTTATGTAGTGGATTACATTGACTGATTTTTGTATGTGTAACTATCCCTTCATTTCTGGGACAAAGCCTACTTGGTCCTGATGTATGATTTCTTTTATGTGTTCCTAGATTGGGTTTGCAGGAATTTTATTGAAAAATTTTGCATCTATGATCATAAGGGGTGTTTGTCATTTTCTTTGTTGAATGTTTGTATGGTTTGGGTATCAGGGTGACTGTGACTTCAAAATGAATTTGGCAATGTTTCTTCTGTTTCTCTTTTGTGGGGTAATTTGAGGAGTATTGGCCTTAGCTATTCTTTGAAAGTCTTATAGAATTCTACACTAAACCCATTTGACCCTGGGTTGTTATTAGTTAGAGATACTTTCAATGACTGCTTCTATTTCCTTACCGGTTACAGATCTATTTAAATTGTTTATCTGATCTTCGTTTATCTTTGGTAAATTTTATCTATCAAGAAACTTATCCATTTCTATTAAATGTTCCAATTTTGGGAAGTATGGGTTTTTAGAAGTATGACCTAATGATTCTCTGGATTTCCATGGTGTCTGTTGTTATACCCCCCTTCTTCACTTTTTATTTGCTAATATGTATATTCTCTCCTTCTCTTAGTAAGTTTAGACAAAGATTTGTCATCTTCTGATATTCTCAAATAACCAACTTTTGCTTCATTGATTCTTTGTATTCTCTTTGTTTCTATTTTATTGATTTCAGCCCTCAGTGTGATTATTTACTGCCATATACTCCTCTTGGTTGTGCTCATTTCTTTTTCTTCTAGACTTTTCAGGTGCACTGTTAAGTTGCTAGTGTGAGATCTCACCTGGGGTATTTTTTTCAATGTAGGCACTTAGTGCTATAAGCATTCCTCCTATCATCCCTTTTGTGTGTGTCCCATAAAGTTTGGATATGTTCTGTATTCATACTCACTGAATCCTGTGGAGTCTTTAATTTCTTTCTTTCTTTATGTTTCTTTTACTTCAGAAGAGAGTTGTTCTGTTTCCATGAGTTTCTAGTCTTTCTGTTGTTTTGTTATTTTTGGAACCCAGCATTAATCTGTGGTGGTCTTGTATGATACAGGGAGTTATTTCAATTTTCTTATATCTGTTGATACTTGTTTTGAGACAAAATGTGTGACAATTTTTAGAAAGTTCCATGAGGTGCTGAGAAGAAGGTATATTATTTTGTGTTTGGGTGAAATGTTCTGTAGATATCTGTTAAGTACATTTAGTTTACAATATCTTATTTCTAGTATTTCTCTGTGTAGTTTCTGTCTTGATGAACTGTCCATTGGTGAGAGTGGGATATTGAAGCCTCCCATTATAATGTATGATTTAAGCTGTAGTAATGTTTCTTTTACAAATATGGGTGCCCTTGTGTTTGGGGTATAGATGTTAATAATTGCAACAAGTTAAATTTTTCTATGATGAGTATGAAGTGTCCTCTGTTTTGTTTTGGTTTTTGTTGTCAATTATATTAACTTTCTGTGTTTCTTATTGAATAATACGGTTACTTCTACAAACTTTGGTTTGAATTTTACACATTAGAATGCCTATACCAGCTTCTTTCTTAGGTCCATTTGCTTGGAAACTCTTTTTCCAGCACTTTACTCAGAGTTAATGTCTATCTTTGATGTTGAGGTGTGTTTCTTGCATGCAGCAGAAGGATAGATCCTCTTTCCCCATCTATTTAGTAAGTCTATATCTTATTATTGTTGCATTGAGTCCATTTTTTTCTGTTTTCTTTATTATGTAGCAGGGCACTTCCTTTTCTGCTCCAATCTATTTGGTTTTCAATATGGTTCTTGAACCTTTCTAGGTACTCCTTATGTTAGGAAAATTTTTTCTATGGTTTTGTTTAAAATATTTTCTGAGTCTTTGAGCTGTGAATATTCTTCTATTTCTATTATGCCTGGGTTTTGTCTTTTCATAATGACCCAGATTTCCTAGATGTGTTGTATCAAGAATTTTTTGATTAAACATTCTCTTTCATTAATGTATATATTTCTTCTATTATATCATCAATGTCTGAGATTCTCTCTTCCATCTCTTGCATCCTGTTGGAGAAGCTTGCCTCTGTAATTCCTATTCACTTACTTAGATTTTTTATTTCTAGAATTCCCTCAATTTGTGTTTTCTATATTGCTTCTATTTTCTCTTTCTGGCGGTCTTGAACAATTTTATTCATTTCCTTCAGCTGTTTATTATTTTCTTGGCTTTCTTGAAGGTATTTATTCATTTCCTCCAATTTTTTATTTGCTTTTCCTCAATTTCCTTAAGAAATGTATTCATTTTTTCTTTAGTGAACTCAATCATCTGCATAAAGCTGTTTTTCAGGTCTTTTTCTTGTGCTTTGGCTATGTTGGATTATTTAGGGCTTGATGTAGGAGGATAGATGTGCTCTGATGGTGATATGTTGCCTTGGCTGTTGTTGACTTTGTTCATATCATGAATGTAGGCATCTGAGTTTATGGTGATTATAGATCTAGATACAGGTTTCTCAATTTGTCTTTGTTGGATGAGTGTTTTGTTCCTTGGTTTCTGTTTTCTCTATGGTCTTGTGGCAGTTGTAGCCTGTGGTTGAGCAGGGAGGGTGGAGGATCTTCAAGTACGTTGGACTTGACTTCTGGTATTTGGATTGCCCTCTTGTCTAGAAGGCAATCTTTGAGTTTGGGGCTGGGACAGGGTGAAGAGGAGTGGTGGAGTAATTGTAGATATGGTAGAGGCACCGAGAAATTGTGTGGGGAGGCCCATTGTCATGTGGCCTACCTGGAGACTTCTGGTTACAAATTTGGACTCATGGTCACAGGAACTTGATACACTTCATCAACATTGACCAACATCTCCAGGCACTTTTCACTTTGCCTATTGGTAAGAATCATCCAAGATCATGGCAACAAGGTTGTAGATGGAGAGACTAATGCAGCACCAGCACAAGCATAAAGAACTGATATATGACTTTGTTCACCCAAAACCCAGGTTTTCACATTGTTCTTCCCTGTTCTGCCCCCCTTACAGGTATATCTTCCCTTCTCTAGCTACACACTACAGTGTGATCCCAGGAGCTGTGCCCCTCCCCTTGGGAGAGGTGCAGAGGAGGAAAGTATTTGCTCAGAGAACACCTGGTGGTGAGTACTTGCCAGAGTTTGTGAAAGCCAGGGATAAATGGGTGAGGTGGTTGTGGACACAAAATTTATATTTATTGCACAGGTTAAAGGTGTGAACAAATAATTTAAAAGCTGATGAAAAAGATCCTCAGATGGATTCTGAAAGTTCATTGAAAGTAAATGTCAGAGTTCCATAGTTTCCACTGTGTTCAATGATTTTAAACATCTCTGTGGTCCTGACCCATGTCCTTCACTGTATGGATTCCCATGTTCATATGAACCCTATTCCAGCTGTGGAGTCTGGCCATGTGTGACTCACACTGTGTGTCAGCACAGGAGAACAAGGATTATTCATTTCTTTGTGTTACTGTATATTAAACCAAAGCCACCTTCATTATAGCCAAGTGCTTTACCCTAAGCTAGGCCCCCTGTCCATTCTCTACATTGTGTTTAGATACCATCCGTCTATAAATTGTCCTTGCTAGTCTTGTTTTCTGATTCTTCTGTCTTTAGTGCCTGAGACTGGATGAGAGGCAGGGTCACCAAGGTTGGTTTCAAGAAGCATCTTGAGGAGATGATGCTCAGTCCTGCATTAGGTTTCTGGTTCTTTATTTTTAAGTAACACAGATAAATGAGTTTTCATGCGGTAGTTAAGGTCGCATAACAAGTAGAACTGAGCTTTAAAATCACAACTTTTTAGCAAAAATAACAAGAAAACGTAATAAAAACATTACTGTGAAAGGCTCGGCTCACAGGCTAACATCGGGTGCTGAGATTGCAGGGCTGCAACAGCCCGAATCCCCTGGGGCTGTCCCTGCACTCAAGCCTGTTTCCTTCCAACTTGATCTGCACACAGCTGGACAGGAACCCAGGCACTGCACAAATAAATCACTTTCCTGTGTTCCTGGAAGTCCTTCGCTCTGACTTGTGGGAAATGTAGTTCCGACCACGACGACATCACAAGAAGGGGCTGTGGATACCGAACTTCCGCGTCAGTCTTCAAACTTAGCTTCTCCCCAAAGTTAGGCGAGTGCCCTGCTCGGCACTGGGCTTGCATCTCTGACATGGAGGTTGGTGCAAGGTGCAGCGCCGTCCTGCAGATCTGAGGGACTGTGCACGGTGGCGGGTCCGGCGCAGAGGGAGGGAGCTGACTTGGGCTGGTTGGGAGGCAGGAGAAGCTGACCTGGGGGTGCTGTGCTGACCTAGGCTGGGCCACTGCACCTGGGTGCAGGTTTGTCAGGGGAGGGGGCATCATGCCAAAGCCACATGCTGTGAGTGTCCAGTCTATTAGGACAACCTGCTGCTGCCCGTGTCCACCTGTGCTTCTGGGACTGGAGGGCTGGCTCAGTAGTCAAGGGGTGGAGAAGGTTACTGGTGCCTCACGAGGTGATGAGAGCTCACTTTCTTGCTTTGCTGGGGAAACATGCTCTCCCTAAGTGGCCCTTGCTCACATCGATGTTGTGAGATTTCTGAGGACTTTAGAACACGTGGACATCTAGCGCCTGCCTAGGCTGGCCTAGTATGCTTGGTTTGATCTTGCAGAGGTTTCTAAAGTTCCTAGTTTCCAGGGACAGAGTCCTGTAAGGGCGATTGTTGTATGGGATATTAATTCCTTTTCCTTTGGAATGAATTGTTAGATTTATGAATTTCTCTGGAGGAATAGGAATGTCTACTATACAATCCTGTGACCTGAATCGTCACATTAATACACCTGTATTACCACAGAATAATCTTGTAATTGGTATAACCCGCCTTTGTACAATCCACTGAATTACAGATTTTACACTGCAGAGTCAAATATACTAGAGAGTAATATTGCATCCAATTCCATTTGAGACTGTGTGACGTCAGATATTTTGGACTCCTCAGATGTGAGAGAGGACTTAGTGTGATGAGAGAAATGGACCTCATGATTGACAGAAGGGGCCTTGACTATCTCTGAACGGGAAGGGGAGAAACGGCCCTGCTGATCTGGTGGGCTTTGTACATTGTTCTCTCTGGTCATATGCTTTTCTTCTATTTCTTCACTTTATAGACATGTCTAAACTCCCTTAAACATACTCTGTCACTGAGTGTGGTCCACTGATGCTCCCTGAATAGTTCTAGAATGATTTACCCAAGTTTTTTTTTTTTGTTTGTTTTTTTTTTACTATGATAGAGAAAATAAAAGATGAATTTGGAAGGCTGTAGCTCACTCAGCTTCCTGTGATTTGCATGTAGTAGGTTCCTGTCACTGCAAAACCTTAGCTCTCATCTTAAAGGGAAAGAGACAGTTTAGTCTGGAGCCATTTTTGTGGCCATTAGCTGGAAACACAGATTTAGATTACCCCAAATTCCATGCTCCAACATGCATGTAGTTACATGGGTTTACAGAATAAAGAATGTCATTAATCAAAGCAAGTTTAAAATACATTGGTGTGTACCCCAGAGAGGCAGGGACTATGAGATGGTGGCGGTGGGGGGTGGTATTCTATCTGCTTAAGATACTATCTGGCATTGTTGGCTTTTGGATTTATCGAAGCTAATGTTCTGCCAAGTCAGTGGATTCTAAAAGTTCCTTTATCTATTGTCATCGGCAATTTGGTCCACTACACAGTTATGGAAGGAATGAATGTTTCTGAAGGGTAAAAGTAGCCCAAGGTAAGGCAATTACTCTCTGAACCTGCAAAATTCCAGTCTCTCCACAGTTCTGAAATTCCACATGGTCCATCAGTCTCTGCAGACACAGACTCCTTCCAAGAGTTTTTTCACTCACAACCAGACAATCCTCTTATCAGTAATTTTCCTTCACGGCCCCTCCCCCATCTCATGTGCTGTTGCATATATCACCCTCTTCAGTCTAACCAGTGTTTGTGCTGGAGACTGGCTTATGATATTGAAGTCTTCTCTTAGGAAACATGGGTTTCAAACCACTTTGTCCTATCTACTAGAATTCTCAGTGGGTTTCTAACCATACATAAAATAATAGACACTTCCTAGTTAATGTTTCTAAACTGTAGGGAAAATAGTAACATTCTGTGTCGTAGGAAAAACACATTGCCTTGTACAACAAAACAGCTTCCTTATGATGCATAGACAATACAGCACCATGATCGTGTGAAACCTACTGGCCCCAGGTATTTACATATATTTGGAATTAAGCCTTTGCTGTTGCACATCCCTGTCATCTCTGACTTTCAAGGAAGACACAAGAAACACTTTCAAGGAAGAATCAGGAAACCCAGGGTTCAAAGTCACCCTCTGCTGCATAGCAAATTCAAGGCGAGCCTAGGCTCCATAAGAACCATGTTTTAGAAAAGATTCTTAAAAACACATTTAATGGGTGTGGTGGTTGAAGGGTCTTTCTTTTCTCCGGTGTGTATTTTGGCATTCTTGTCAGCTGTTAAATGGCTGAAGTTATATGTGCTCATGTTTGGGTCTTTGATTTTGTTCCATTGGTCTAGTCTACATGTCTCTTGTCTGAAAGTGCCATCTTGTTTTCATTGCTATGTCTCTATAATATATCTTGAAATCTGGAGTAGTCTTTCTATAATTGTTCTTTTTTTCAGGGTTGTTTTGCCTATGTGGGGTTCTTTCGTGATTCTGTATTAACTGTATGATACTGTTCATTTCTCTGAAAAATTAGATGGGAATTTTGAATGTGATTGCATTGAATCTGTTAATTGATTTTGGTAAAGTGATCATTTTTCCCAATATTAATTTTACCAACCCCTTAGCATTGGATGTCTTTCTGTTTTTTAATGTTGTTGTCCATCACTTTCTTCATTTGTTTAAAGTTTCCCATGTAAAAGGCACTCACCTCCTTGATTTGTTACATTTCCAGACATTTTATGTTCTTTTGATGCTTTTGTGAATGGGTCTATGCTCATTATCTCTTTCTCTGTATGTTTGTTATTTATGTATAGAAAAACTTTAATTGGTACAAGCCGATTCTTCTGCCACATTGCTGAATTTGTACGTATTTCTAGAAGGTTTCTAGTAGAACTTTTGAGATTATTTTTGTATAATATAATGTCATCCACAAATAGGCACATTTTTGCCCTCTTGACTTATTGATCCAACCCATGCCTCTAGCACAATATTGCAAAAGGATATGGATAGTGTATAACTGTGTCTCCCTACTTACTTCAGTTGATCAATTCCCATTTTCCTCATTTAGGATGATTTTGGCTGGATGTTTTCTCATATATTGATTTTATTAGTTGAGATATGTGCCCTCTAGTTCTCCATTCTCTAGCACTTTTATCATGAAAGCATTTTAGAGTTTGTTCAAGACATTTTTGGTATCTGTTGGGAAGATCATGCAATTTTTTTTTTTTTTGTCTTTCGACTATTTACATGGTTTATTACATTTCTTCTCTTGTGTATGTTTGAAACATCCCTGCATTTCAGGGGTAAGCCAACTTGATCATGATAGATGACCTTTTTAATGTGTGCCTATGTTCTCTTTGCAAGTTCTCTTTGAATCTGTGTTCATTATTGTTATTATCCCCTAGTGTTTCTTTATTGGAGAAATTATTTTGGCCACTCCACGTAGTTAAAAGGATATTTATTTAATGGCGTAACTCACAAATTAAGTAATGGGTAGGCCGCAGGGTCTGGGGAAGGTGTAATGCAGTCCAGTGGTGTTCTCCGGAGCTCTGCACAGTCAATCTCCACCAGTCAGCGTTCCGCACAGAGAGAGCGCCCAGAGAGAGCCCTAGCCCATCCAGCTCTCGGGTCCCCAGGTGCCTCCCCTCGCCCCGCCTCGTAGGCGTGACAGTTGCCAGAGTCTCAATGGGGGTTGGAACTTCCAGAACCAAGCTGGAATGGCTACCCACTACATTTCTTGGTTGTTGTTTTGTCTTTATGTGATTTTGTTATTAAGAACCATACAGGCTTCACAGAAGTCGTTTGAGTATGCTCCTTCTGTTTCTTTTTTTAATATTTGAAGAATTATTACCTGTAAATCTTTGAATGTCTGTGAGAATTCTGTAGTGAATCCATCTGGGCATGGAATTATTTTTTTTATCTGGAAGACTTTTTATTACAATTTCAGTCTCCCCATTTGTTTTGGGTCCATTTGGGCTGTTAAGTTCTTCTTTAATTTTGTTCATTTATATATAAAAATATGTATGAATGAAAATGAAATCACAACAAGACTACCATCTGGAACCTGTTGAAATCAACCCTATGGGCAAAGATTGTAGCTCTAATTGCCTACATGAAAATATGAGGAAGAGCACCAAAAATGGTTGAATTATACAATAAAAATAGTTGGGAAAAACAAGAACAAACCTAATCCAAACCCAGTTGATGATGAAAAACAAGAAAATCAGAAGAGAAATTATTGAAATTAAATCAAACAAAAAGACACAAATGATCAACAAATTCGCATCAGATTCATTAAGAAGATAAGTAAGATTGAGTGACTCTTGTTACAACTAGCCAAAAGAAAGAAGACCACATTAACAGAATCACACATGAATATGGAGATATTAAAACAAATACCAAAGAAATTCAGGGTATAATAAGAGAATATTTTGAAAACCTGTTCTATTCCATTGGAAAACATAAAATACATCACCAGCAACTATGTGGCAGCTCACAGCTGTCTGTAACTCCAGTTCCGCAGGGATCTAATACCTTCACACCAATGCACATAAAACAAACTTCAATAAATTTTTTACAAAAGGACATTATTTAAATGTGTTTCTTGGGGATAGAAAAAAGATGGATTTTGTTTCTTGATTCATTCACCCAGCCTTTGTCCTTTGATGGCACAATGGAAGGCATTAGTTGTTCTGATATGTGATTGTTAATTGTCATTGTGTTGCTTATTTTTGATGTTGTTTGTGTTTTCACTGGCCTTGGTGTGTTAGGAATTTTGGCTTTGTCTTAGTTAGGATTTTATTGCGGTGAAGAGATACCATGATCATGGCAACTCTTATAAAGGAAAACATGTAATTGGTGCTGGCTTACAGTTTCAGAGGTTTAGTTCATTATTGTCATGGCAGGTGGCTTGCAGGCAAACATGGTACTGGAGAAGGAGATGAGAGTTCTCCATCTTCATCCTCAGGCACCAAAAGCAACTGTGTGCCACATTGGGTGTATTTTGAGCACAGGAGACCACAAAGCCCACCCCCACAGTGACACACTTCCTCCAACAAGGCCATGTCTATGCCAACAAGGCCACACTGCCTAATAGTGCCACTCCCTAACGGGGATGTCTTAGTTATACTTACTTTTCTTCATTTTTTGTTTTCTTTCTTGTTTTTTTCAAGACAGGGTTTCTCTGTGTAACAGCCCTAGCTGTCCTGGAACTAGCTCTATAGACCAGGCTGGCCTCAAACTCAGAGATCACCTGCCTCTGCCTTGCAAGTGCTGGAATTAATGGCATGTGCCACCACCACCTGGCTAGTTATGGTTTCTATTGCTGTGAAGAGACACCATGACTGTGGCAACTCTTATAAAGAAAAACATTTTATGGGATGGCTTACATTTTCAAAGGTTTAGTCCCTTATTATTATGGTATGACATGGTGACGTGCAGGCAAACGTGGTGCTGGAGAAGTACCTTGGAGCCCTACATCTTCAGGTAACAGGAAGTAGTCTGTCTCACTGGGTGTGGCTTGAGCATATATAAGACCTCAAAGCCCGCCTCCACAGTGACACACTTCAAACAACACCACACCTACTCTAACAAGGCCACACCTCCTAATAGTTCTACTCCCTTTGGGGGGCATTTTCTTTTAAGCTACCACATTCCATGCCCTAGCACCCAAAGGCTTGTAGTCATATAAAAATGCAAAAATACATTCAGTCCAACTTCAAAAGTGCCCGTAGTCTATAACAGTCTTATATTTATTTTAAAGTCAAAGTTCAAAGTCTCTTCTGAGATTAATGCAATCTCTTAATGTAATCCCCTATAAAAACCAAAACCAAAACCAAAAGCAGATCATATACTTACAACATATAATGGCATAGGATATAAATCACCATTCTAAAAGATAGGGTAGGTAGGAAAGTGAGGAAATACTGGACCAAAGCAAGACCAAAAGCCAGCTGGGCAAACTCCAAACTCTGCATCTCCATGTCTGATGTCAAAACATTCTTCAGATCTCCATTTCTTTTCAGCTTTATTGACTACAACATACTTCTTTCTCTTGGGCTGGTTCCACTCCCTGTTAGCAGCTCTCCTCAGCAGGTATCCCATACCTCTGGCATCTCGACATCTTGGGGTCTCCAAGGCAATCCAGGAGTAGCAAGAATCTTAGAAGGTCTTATTAATAAAATCAAACCTGAGCCAGGTATTGGGGTGAAATCTGGAAGATCAGAGAGACAGAACAAGCCACAGCTATCTCACCTTGCCAGCTCCTCAGCTGGTCCTGTTTTCTCAGACTGGAAGCCTCTTGAGTCCTCATCCAGAATGAATCTCAGCTGAACTGCTGCTCAAAAGCCTGAAAACTGAACCAGCCAAATGCTTCTAGTTTCTGGTCCTCACCCCTTATATATCTTTCTGTTTTCTGCCTCACTCCCTAGGATTAAACGTTCATTTTCTGGGATTAAAGGTGTGAGTCACCATGCCTGGCTGTTTCCAATGTGGCCTTGAACTCAGAGAGATCCAGAGGGGTTTCTGCCTCTGGAATACTAGGATTAAAGGCGTGTGCTACCACTGACTATCCTCTATGTTTAATATTGTGGCTGTCCTGTTCTCTGACCCCAGATAAGTTTATTAGCATGCACAATATTTTGGGGAACACAATACCACCACATCTAGGCTTCACCTTCCCAGCATCCTGCATCAGTATTTTTTTGTTGGGACTACCAGCTCACACATAACAAAATAGAGACTTATTATTAATTATGAAAACTCGGCTTATAGTTTAGGATTATCATAATTAGCTCTTATAACTTAAATTGATTCATTTATCTTAACCTTCTATCACATGGCATTACTTCTCTTCCATCTCCCACCTCCTGTTTCCTCTCTGTGTCTCTTAATGTGTCTTGCACACCTGGATTCATCTTCCTCTTCTCTCTCTGCCTAGAAGTCCCATCTAAATCTCCTGCCAAGCTATTGGCTGTTCATCTCTTTATTATATATCTTCAAACAGTGTACAAACATCCTACAACATTTCCCCCTTTTTGTATAAATAAAAGGGAAAAATTTTTAACTCTAACACAGTAAATCTATATACAATAAGAACAATTAGCAGGTAAGAATGAAAAAATTGGAAAAAAAATACTCCATTATCTATCCTGTCTTGGTGAGTTCAAAGTTTTGTACCTAATTCACTTTTTATCATAACTTGTGTTACCAACCTAGAATATCTTTTTAGACCTAAAAACATTGTCTTAGATAAAAACTTACTCTTTGATGTTTCTCAACCTTATAAACTTAATGCCTTTTATGTAAGTTTTCTTCTTAATTTGATAAAAAAGATCTGTATAACTATCTAGTTTTCAATGTCCATCAGAGAACTGAGAAGGATATAATATTACCCAATTAAACAAGAAGTGTAGAGAAAGCAACTTCCAAAGTTATAGAAACAACAGAGACATCTGGCTTCCTGGGCAGTAATCCAAGGTTCCTCTGCAATGTTAGGGCATCCATCTTCAGCCTACAAGCCTAGGATATCTGATAGACTTTTTGCAAAATAGGAATTTTTGAAGGAATGTTTCACCTTGTCTTGTCAAAGTTTGGCAACCTCCTTTTCTGTATCCTTGTACAATTTGGACAGCATACTGTCAACACTCAAGGCAAGGGCAGTTTCTTGCCCAAATGACTAGCTTTGCCCTATTGAAAGCAAACTCCACATAGAGTATGTATGGAGGATACATATAGAGGATGCCTATCCTCCCTTTTTAAGTAAATTTGTGCTGTCAGGAGTAGACATGCCTCACTGTCACGAAAAGCCTTAGGTTATTAAAACATTTTAAATGGCATATTCTGTAGGTGTTTGAAGTGTTTGAAGACCATTTGTTTATTGGAAATATATCTCTCTTTGACCTTGAAAACATACCTAACATGACTATAAGTATGATTGTTATAGGTGACTAACTACTAACCTGTATATCTTTATTATCCTAAATAGCTTTCAAGGACTAGTGCTGTGGAATAATCCTCTTGTACACTGTAAAGATTTGTCACTGGAATTGGTTTAATAAAATGCTGATTGGCCAGTAGCCAGGCAGGAAGTATAGGTGGGGCTTCCAGACTCGGAGAATTCTGGGAAGAGAAAGGGCAGAGTCAGGAGTAGCTAGCCAGATGCAGAGGAAGTAAGATGAGAATGCCACATTGAGAAAAGCTACCAAGCCATGTGGCTAAACGTAGATAAGAATTATGGGTTAATTTAAGCATACCAGCTAGTTAGTAATAAGCCTGAGCATTTATAATTAATATTAAGCCTCCAAGTCAATAATTTGGGAAGCGACTGCTGGGTATTTGGGAGTTGTTGGGGGGACAGAAACTTCTGCCTATAGACTGGAACTTTACATTACATTTTTGAGTGAGCTGTATGGGTACAATACCTTAAACAAAAATAAAAACTTATATACAGTATAACAAAAGTAACCTTAAATTGGTATCAATATACAAAAATACCAATGTAAAATATTTGAAATTAGTGGTTGTTCAAAAGTAGACTCAACAATCTACCCTTTTATCCCTTCATTTCTATACCAAATCCCCCACTTTTCCCTTCAGAAACATATCCCAGAATCTAAGCTCCTTTGTTTGTTTGTTTTTCCTGACAATGACCAGTAGCAACTTGTTACCAACCACCCTATATGATGACACACATCCATAACCCACCAAATGACCAAAGATTACCCACCCCACCTCTTGGGAATGTGGGTATTGTGTTCTCTAGGATGCTTCCTATTGTCTGGGAGCAACAGCATCTCTAGACAACAGTGAGAAAATTGGGATAATGGTCACATCCTAGGAGAGCTAGCTGTATTATTTCATGTTTATTCTCTGTGAGGGGAAAGTGTAGAGCTTATCTGAAGTCTTGGTTGGAGTAGTCTTTGAGGCCAGACCATCTCAGCCAGCAGCATTGAAACTGTTCTGGATGTAGAATTTTGAGGAAACTGCAACAGAAGTATTCTAAGAGACTGGAACACCTGGACTACTTGTCTTCATTGGTGTCTGGTCCTTTTTCTTCTGAAAACACATGAACTCTTAAAGGTTACACACACTTATCACACACACACATGTTTGTATATGTACATAAATATGTGTGAGTGTATATTAACACAAGTATGGAATGTATGGTGTGCACAAGTCATCTAAAGATTTTTTTTTTGTTCTCTGAGCAGATAAAAGGCATCTGTTAACTTTCTAAGTCTGTTTGGATTATATAAGCAAACCTCTATCCATGCCACATGAAAGGATGGCGTCTAGTAATAAGTCTCTATGACTCTGTAGCCAATAAAATTTATCATGTCTTATCCAGTCTCAGAGCTGTTCCCATGTAGAGGGAATTGGCATGTACATCACCTGTCTTGTAGTTTTTCTTGTTTTTTTTTTTTCTCTTCATGTCTGTAACCAAGGTCTTCAGGAGGTCTCCCCCAATCAAATCTGATCTTCATGAATTTTTGCCAAGAACCATTACTTATTTCCTGTGGAAACAAAGATATAACCTCTCCTCCAGTGCAACATATTTTCTGTCTTCTATTTTGAAGTTAAGACATTCCTAAAATATATAGGTTGTTTTAACTTAGCAATTTCTGCTATCCAATGTCACTCAGCTACTGCAATTCATTTATCAGAATTTTATAAATTCAAAATTAACAAGGCACCATATAAGGTCCAAACTCCCTGTGTTATAATATTTCCTGTCCTTACATAGCTTAAATTTCTTATATTACTTTAGTCTCTCTTTAAAGACTTAAAGACAAACTAGCTGGGAAACTAGTTTCTGGAAATTTAGCTAGGTGCAAACTTGCCCTGAGGTCATTACTCCATTTAGTCCATTTCTTAATCTGTTTATCTCCTTGAACACAGGGCTTAGCAGTATTCCTCTCCCTGGTGCTCCTTTTCTCCTCAGCTTGCTACTTTTCTTTCTAAATTTGTATAAGCGTGAACATTAAAAAACACATGAAAGAGTCGATAATAGGCTGTTTAGAGATTTCCTCTGCCAGAGATATTAGTCCAAATCTCTTCACTTTAGCCCTAGGTGAACAAGGACAAAATGTAGCCACTTTCTTCACCAAAATATCACAAGAATGATCTCTAGGCAACATACTAAAATTCTTCTCCCCTGAATCTTCTTGAGCTAGGCCCCCACAGTTCATCTGATCACACTCAGCATGACTGTCTTCCATATTCTTACTAATATGGCCAGTAAGCAGAACTTAAAGCATTCAACGGTTTCTCTAATCCACAGTCCCAAGGTCCATATATCCTCAAACAATAGCATGGTCAGGCTATCTCAGCAATACCCCAGTCGCTGGTACCAACTTCAGTCTTAGTTGGGGTTTCTGTTGCTGTGAAGAGACACCACAACCACAGCAACTTTTATAAAGGAAAATATTTAATTGGGGTGGCTTACAGTTTCAGAGGTTAGTCCATTATCATTGATGGTGCAACATGGTGGTGGAGAAGTACCTGAGAGTCCTACATCTTATGCAGACAACAGGAAGTGGTCTGTCTCACTGGGTATGGCTTCAGTGTGGATGAGACCTCAAAGTCCTTGTCGACAGTAACACATTTCCTCCAACAAGAACACACTTACTCCAACAAGGCCATTTGCTCTCAAACCACTTCAGGCTTCCTATTTAATCAGGACATGGGCCAGCCTGTAGAGCATTTTCTTAATTAGTGATTGGTAGAGCATGACACAGCCTATTTTCGGAGGTGCCAACCTTGAGCTGGTGGCCCTGATTTATAAAAAAGAAAGAAAGAAAGAAAGAGGGAGGGAGGGAAGGAAAGAAGGAGAGAAAAGAAAGAAAGAAAGAAAGAAAGAAAGAAAGAAAGAAAGAAAGAAAGAAAGAAAGAAAGAAAGAAAGAAAGAAAGAAAGAAAGAAAGAAAAAGAGAGAAAGAAAGAGTTGGAGCAATCCAGTAATCAGAATGCCTCCATGGCCTCTGTATCAGCTCCTGCCTCCTGGTTCCTGTACTGTTTGAGTTCCTGTCCTCAATACCTTTGATGATGAATAGTGCTATGGAAGTGTAAACCCAATAAGCCCTTTCTTGCCCAACTTGATTTTTAGTCATGGGGTTTCATTGCTGAAATAAAAACCCTAGCTGAGGTATATCTGTATGGTTTTTTGTTTTGTTGTTTTTTTAAGATTTATTATATATACATCATTCTGTCTGCATGTGTCCTAGCAAGGCCAGAAGAGGGCGCCAGATCTCATTACAGGTGATTTTGAGCCACCATGTGGTTGCTCTGAATTGAACTCAGGACCTCTGGAAGAGCAGTCAGTGCTCTTAACCACTGAGCCATCTCTCCAGCTTAGTTGTTTTGCTATATACATCTGTAAGACATTGTTTGATCCTTTGGAACTGGAATTACAGACAGTTGTGAGCAGCCATGTTGGAATCAAAGCCAGGTCCTTTGGAAGAGCAGCCAGTTCTTGTAACTGCTGAGCTATCTCTCCAGCCCCAACATATTGTTTTATAGATGCACTCACTATTTTATGATTCTTAAAAGTGTAATATTCCTAGGAGTTTCTAGGCTCTTCTGCCATTCAATTTCCTTAATGATGAGTCCTATGTAACATCATCATAGTACATCAGAAGTATTTTAGGGTAATTACTCTACTTATATCTAAAATACTTCTATCTCTCCTCTCACTCTGGGCCTGTATCCAGAAGTATATGATGCCTTTTGTTATTTATACTCTTACTGACAATTTTACTCAACACAGTGTGTGGTACTTATTCTTTTTACTTTATTTCAGGATATACTGTCATTCTGGGATGTGGTTATTTATTTCTCTGCAGAGGAGTGGGATTGCCTGGGCCCTGCTCAATGGAAATTGTACAGAGATGTGATGTTGGAGAATTACAACAACCTTGTGTTCCTGGGTGAGGATCATTTCCATGATGTCTTCAGTGTGAAACTTCCTCCCTTTGTACAATATTTCATTTGGAGCTTGTTATTCCAACAATGAAGTTCATAGTGCTACTTTTAAGGATAATGAAGATTATTCATATACCTCAGAACTATTTCATTTCTTCCTGTATTCATAACAACCCTTCATCTTTTAAATTATCCTTTATATTAGTGCTAATATTAGAAAGTAAGTAGTATGAGCAGAGCATGTACACATTAAAGAGACTGTCACACACTTTAGTTTTATTATTTTTCCTTGTAACTAAGGGACATGAAACTCAGGATCTGCAAATCCTAAATTCTTCCTAAGCATTCCAATGTGGCTGTCATGTAACACATGAAGAGCTAATCCTCTATGATCCTTATTGTATCTTCTTATTCCGTATACACACACTCTCAGGGAGGACATGTTATTTCCCAGAAGAACACATTTACAATGTTGTTCTCTTTTCCAAAAATAGGTCTTGCTTCCTGTAAGCCATACCTGGTTACATTTCTGGAGCAAAGACAAGAGCCTTATGGTGTGAGGAGACAAGCAGCAGATGTCATGCAAGCAGGTGTGTAGGAATGAGGGGGACAGAGGACAGAGTGGACGTTCAGAGATCCAACAGAAAGCCAGACTTTCTCTTGAGCATTAATACATAGTGTTCTGGTGGAAATAATTTTTTAAGGATCTCCTTCTGTCAAAGGGGTCTATCTGTTAGATGTTTAGGATGATCTGAGTCTCATGAGCTTCATTTTTCCCTACAGTGAGGTTAGTTTGTGTTTACAGTGACAGCCAAACTCTGTTATTTCTAAGGAAACTTTAACATGGGTATTTATTTATTTTTTCCTAAGATAGGCATAAAATTTCCTGTCTTGAATCTTGAAGTGTATTATTTAATGTTATTATGGACAGTTGTCTTCTTCTGTAGCCCAACTTTGATAACTTCAAAAACCAACTCTCTCTCTAATATATATCTGTGTGTGTGTGTGTGTGTGTGTGTGTGTGTGTGTGTGTGTGTATACACATATATTTTGTATTCAGGTGTTTTTGAAGTTTGACTACTTTTATACTTTGTTTTTATGTAGTTATAAAATTTCTATATTTGTTTAGGGGGATAATTTCTAGTAGCATAATTTTGTTAAGGATGTTCTTAATTGTTGATGTTATGCTTTTCTTACATGATTGACTTTCGTTAATATTCCTTTGTTTTCATGTTAGATGTTGTCATGATCTTCTTCCTTCAATGGAAGGTTATATGATTTCCAATAATCATGTGTTTTAAATTAGGCTTTGTTAAATACAGGTATAGAAAGTTGAATGTAGCTTATTATTTATATAGGAAAATGCAACTATATATAAATGTTACTATTTTAAAAAAATAAGCACTGTAAACATAAAGAATATTTCTCTGGTTTCATTCATTTCTCAACTTCTACTCACCAGGGAAAAAATGCTACACATGCAAAGAATGTGGCAAAGCCTTTGATTGGAAATCAAAATTTAGTAAGCATCAAAGAATTCATTTAAGATTGAAACCCTACAAGTGTGAAGAGTGTCATAAGGCCTTCCGTGTCCCATCATTACTAAAGGAACACAAGAGAATTCATACAGGAGAGAAACCATACACATGTGAATTATGTGCTAAGGCCTTCCATGGTCCATCATTACTTAATAAACACAAGAGAATTCATACTAGGGAAAAACCCTTCAAATGTCAAGTAAGTGGAAAGGCCTTTCATTTTTCATCAGTACTTTCTGAACACAAGAAAAGTTATACTGGACAGAAACCCTACAAGTGTGAAGTATGTGACAAGGCCTTCCGTTTTCCTTCCTTACTTTCTGAACACAAGAGGATTCACACAGGAGAAAAACCCTACAAGTGTGAAACATGTAACAAGGCCTTCCATGCACCATCATTACTTTCTGTACACAAGAGAATTCACACAGGAGAGAAACCCTACAAGTGTGAAGAATGTGGCAAGGCCTTCCGTGTTCCATCATTACTTTCTAAACACAAAGTAATTCATACTGGAGAAAAACCCTACAAGTGTGACGTATGTGGCAAGGCCTTCCGTGCTCCATCACTACTTTCAGTACACAAGAAAATTCATACAGGTGTGAAACCATACACGTGTGAAGTATGTGGCAAGGCCTTCCATTATCCATCAATACTTTCTAAGCATAAGAGAATTCACACAGGAGAGAAGCCATACAAGTGTGAAGTGTGTGGGAATGCCTTTCGTTTCCCATCATTACTTTCTGTACACAAGAGAATTCATACTGGAGAAAAACCTTACAGGTGTGAAGTATGTGGCAAGGAATTCCATTGCCCATCATTGCTTTCTAAACACAAGAGAATTCATACAGGAATGAAGCCCTACAAGTGTGACGTCTGTGGCAAGGCTTTCCGTGCCCCATCTGTGCTTTCTGTACACAAGAGAATTCATACGGGAGAAAAACCCTACAAGTGTGAAGTATGTGCCAAGGCCTTCCGTTGTCCATCATTACTTTCTAAACATAAGAGAATTCATACAGGAGAAAAACTCTACAAGTGTGAATTATGTGGCAAGGCCTTCCATTGTCCATCATTACTTTCTAAACACAAGAGAACTCATACAGGAGAGAAACACCACAAATGTAAAGTATGTGGTCTGGCCTTCCATTGTCCATCATCACTTTCTGAACACAAGAGAATTCATACAGTTGAGAAACCCTACAAGTGCGACGTATGTGGTGAGGCTTTTAGGACTTCCCGGATTCTTTCTACTCACTTGATAACCCATTCTGGAGAGAAACCCTACAAGTGTGAAGAATGTGGAAAAGCCTTCTCTACAAAATCATACTTATGTCAGCACAAATTTACTCACAATGTGGAGAACCCTTACAAATGTAAAGAATGTGGCAAAGTGCTCAACAATACTAAAAACTTTAAGGATCACCAAAGAATTCATTCTGGAGAGAAACCCTACAGGTGTAAAGAGTGTGGCAAAGACTTCAGAAGTTCTACAGCACGTTCTAAACACCGGATAATTCATACTGGAGAGAAACGTTACAAGTGTGAAGATTGTGGCAAAAGCTATTACCAGTCTTCTGGTCTTAAGCAACATCAAAAAATTCATTTGTGACAGAAACTTCACAAGTCTGAAGAATGTGCCTAGATCGTTTGTACTCAGTAAGAACTTTTGAAATACCTGATAATTCGTACTGGACATTAATGCCACAAGTGTGAAAAATGTTGCTAACCCTTAAATAAGCTGTCCAATATTTCTCAACACATGGGAGTTCATACTGGAGTGAAATAGTGCAGATTGTAAAATGTTCATAAAATGTTTACACTTCATCAGACCATAAAAGATATAAAAAAATCGTTCTGAGTAGAAGCCCTCTAAGTGTGGGGTATGCGGTAAAGCCTTTGGAATCATTCAGCCCTTACCCACACAAAAGAATTAACAATAGAGGGCAGTCATACACATATGAGGAATACGGTGAATTTTATCTTTCAGTTAACGTCTCTAACCTCCATAGAATTCATCCCAGAGAGAAACAACGCAACTGTGAAGAGTGTGAAAATGCCTTTAAAAGCTCCTCAAACCTGAAACAAAAGGAAAGGACTTATACAGAGCAGCAATCATACAGATGTGAAGAGTATTGAGAAGGTTTGATTGATCATTCATTCCTTACTGCACACCAAGGAAATCACAGATGAGCCTCTGCAAATGGATGATCTGTGGTCAGTTGTTTAGATGTCCTTCATGCCTGTACACACATCATAGTGTTCATGTTGGTAAAGTGCACTATAAATGCTAAGATTGTGGCAAGGTCTTCACCTGGCTATCATATCAGAAGTGTTCTCCAAATTGGGTGAAACTTGATAAGCCCAAATAATTCAGAATAGTCTTCAATAATATTTCTAATCATTATCAACACCAAAGAACATATATTGATAAGCTTTGCAAATACTTATGCCCTATTTTGCTTCTGATAACCTTCACACAGATCAACTATGTAATGGTGTCTCAAGTGAGTATATGACTGGACCTCATTGACCCATGGGCATGTCTGTGAGGCATTGTCATGAATACTAACTAATGTAGATGAATCTAGACCACTGGGAGATGCCAGTGCACCTTGGATGTGCCACTCTTGGAGAGGTGATCACAGGTGTATCAGATTGCTGACTGATACCAAGCCAGAGTGATGGTAACAGAAAGCAGCATTCCACCATGGTTTCTGTTTCACCTGCAGCTCTAGAGTTCAGCTGTGTTCTGCCCTGGGTTCCATGAATGATTAAGTGCAGTCTGTGAGCTGAAATAACCCATTTTTTTCTCCTATGTAGTTGTGTGCCATGACTTTTGTCACACCAACAGAAACCAAACTGAATAAAGAATGTGGCAAGGTTTCCCACTCTTCTTTATACCTTAGTTATCATCAGAAGCTTCATATTTGAGACAATGTGACAAGGCTCTGATGTTTGTTCAACCTTAACTTTCACTAGAGCATTCACACTGGGAAAAAAAAAAAAGCCCCACTGTTACAAAGAATATTATAAAGATTTACTGATTTTTATTGGCAATTGAACACCTTAGTGTAGAGGACAACTGCAAAAGCAAATGAAACTCAAATCTAAAAAATCATATTTAAAAGAAACTACTCTAAACTCCATCAGTAGGTTATTTGACACACCTTTGTATCAGGAAATTTCCTTCATTGTAAAAACCTACAGATACAAATAATGTGGAACACTTTTAGCTTAAACTTGATTTTAATTAACCTCAAGTGAATTCATATTATGTAGAAACCTTCTGCATATGATTCTAGTAGTAACTTTGTCCAACATATGCACTTCATAAGAGTAAATGAGGTTATAGCAGAAAACATCTTGTGAAGGCAAAGAATACAGCAAAGTATTTCAACCTCCCTAACGAGTAGAGGGGAATTAGCGTAGCAGAGCAATCCTGTTCATTCGGAATGTTGGAACTTTGGAGGTATTGCTTAGAATTTATGTGACATCATTGTTTGATGTGCTGGAAAGAAACAAGTAATAGGTGTTAGAATCATGCAGTTCACTCAAGATTGATGTTATAAATAATTTGTTATTAAAACCAAATTATTATGTTGCTCAAGGTGTTGGAGATGCCACTTGTATGATTGTGGGAAATACAGGATATGAAGAAAACTACAAGCAATGAAGAGTGCATACCTAGGATATAGATTATGTGCCTTTCTGGTGAAGCTAGAGGGGTTGGGCCACATTAAGTCCTTTGAAGTCAACACCAGTGCTGCAGAAGTCTCAGATCAAAAGTGGAAGTATCAGATTGTATATTTGCCCTTCTGGATTTGGGGCTAATCCTTCTGTAGTGTGTTGTAATTATTCTGATTTAGAATTGCATGTTTGTTCTGTGTCACTGTGTGGTAGAAATAGACACTTGGTTTTTAGGTTGTAGGAGCTTATGGGTAGGAGTTTCTCTTGAGCCTCACATTAGATATGTACTGGAGATGTTTAAATGCTTCAAATTATGAAGTACATTGTAAACTTTTTAATTTAGATTCTATTTTGCATATGAGATGAATGTAAGATTGGGGACAAGAGAAGGAATATTATCATTTGATGTTGTGTAGCTGGAGCTAGCATGATCTCTTTGGGAGGAAACATGGTTGCCAACAAGACCCAAAACCTTATTTGTATCCCCAGTACCCACAAAACAGAAAGAGGGAATTACTTCTGAAGGTTGTCCTCTGACTCTTGCTTGGGCACACATACATACATACATACATACATACATACATACATACATACATACATTTATACATTTATACATACATATGTGTGTGTGCGTGTGCGTGTGTGCACGCACACACACACACACACACACACGCTAACACATAAGAAACTTAAAATATTTTCTTAAATGTGTGTTTGTGTTTTATGTAGACAAGGGGTAGAGTAATACATAAATCTCAATTGTTAACACAATGAGATGTAGAATCAAGTGAAAGGCAAGCCTTTGGCCATTCCTTTGCAGGGGTTATCTTCATTAGTTTGAGGTCAGGAGACCTGTTGACTGTGTGGATGGAAGCATATGTTTGACTGGGATCCTGGATTGTATAAGAAAGAGAGAGTACCCTGAGGGCAACCATTCATCTATCTCCCTCTGCTTCCTCCTTACTGTGGATGGAACATGGCAAGCTGCTTCAAGATTCTTTTGTTCTAACTTTCTTATCTGTGTGGTAGTTTGAATAAGAATCGCCTTCACAGGCTCATATATTTGAATTCATCATCATCAGTGAGTGGCACTGTTAGAAAAGGATTAAGAGGTGTAGATTTATTGGAGGAAGTATGTCACTGTGGGGCTGCAGTAGGGTTTGAGCTTTCAAAAAAGCAAATGCAGGCCCTTGTTTTGGCTACAGATCCAGGTGTAGATCTCTACAGCACCATGTCTATCTGCATGCCACCATGCCCCATACCAAAACGATAATCAGAGTGTAAGCAAGGCCCAATTAAATGCTTTCTTTTGTAACAGTTGTTACAATTGTGGTATCTCTCACAGCCCTAGAATACTGACTAAGGCAGAAGTTCATACCAAGGAGTAGGGTATTGCTGTGATAGGTCTGGCTATGCTTTTGTTTGGAAGAATGTGGAAAGTGTTGAGACTTTTGACTAGAAAAGTGCCTGGACACTATAAGGATGATAAAGGTCATCATCATAGGAGCATGGGAGGTAGTACTGTGGGCTATTTGAGCTGTGGGGGTCCAGCTAAAGAAGTTTTTGAGGAAAAGAATATTAATAAAGACCTAGAGTTGTTCTTGTGGCATTCTGGGGGTGTGTGTGTTTATGTTTTGTCCTTGTGCAAAAAAATCTACCTGAAGATGAATTGAAGAGTGTTTGATTAACAATTTTGGTAGAGAAGATTTCAAGACAACCTGGTATTGACTCTTGTCATGTGCTTATTAGTGTTTACTCTTATTTGTATCTTTAATGAAAAGGAGCAAGATGAGCAAAGAAAATTATAAAATGTACAGTTTGAGTAGAAAAGGAGAATCAGGAATTGTAATTCAATGGTAAAGGAGATAAAAAGTTTAAAGAAAAGCCTGATCCTAAATGGAATAAAGAGAGTAATGACTACAGGGAAAGACCTCACCCAACTTAGCTTCCAACTCATGAAAGGAAAGGAAAGCAAAGCTTATTATTAGACATGGTGGTACACACCTTTAATCACAGCACTTGGGAGACATAGACTAGGAGATTTCTGAGTTACGGGCCAACCTGGTCTACAGAACAAGTTCCAGGATAGCCAATCATAGGCAGTGGAGGTAACCAATGAAAACAGAAAGCTGGTGGAACTGTAATTGCATGAGAGGGCCATATTCCAGCCCCAGGAATCAGAAGAACTTTGTAGCTTTGGCCATATGGTTCTGGCTTTAGAGTCAAGAATACAAAAAAAGGGGGGATTCTGGAATCTCCCTCCATAGCCAAGGTAAGTTTCTGAGACTAGGTATGTGATTGGGGTGTCCCTAAAAGGAGGCCAAAGAGACAATTGTATGAAGCTGTGAAAGTAAAGCCTGGATTTCACTGGAGACCCCAAGATGGAGATGACAGAGTTTTTTGATACCTTCCAAGGAGAGCTGCTAACAGGGTGTGAAACCAAAGCAAGAGAGAGCATTGTTTTGCATTCAACAAAGCTAAAAGCAGTTGGAGATCTGAAGAGCACTTGGATATCAGATATGGAAATACAGAATTTGGAGTTGCCCTGGTGGTTTTCAGGTTGTGCTTTGGTCCAGTATTTCCTTGCTATGCGCCCTCCTCTCCCCTTTTGGAGTGGTAATGTATATTACCACTGTGTCATTGTATGGTGGAAAGATGTAATCTGCTTTTTATTTTTATTTTACAAGGGATTCCAGTCAAGAGATTGCCATGAGTCTCAGAAGAAACTTTGGACTTTGAAACAATATTGAGACTATTTTAAACTATAGGGATTTGTTGATGTAACCAACCGTCTTATTAAATAAGAAACACAGAAAAAATGTAAAAGAGAGAGCCGAGAAGTCAGAGCTCAGAGCTAAAATCTCACCCTTCCTCCTGCTGTCCCAGCTTCACGAAAAGAGACCTACTTCCTGTCGGTTTGTTTTTTTATAGTATGTTGTTCTGCCTTCTCATTGGTTGTAAACCCAAACACATGACTGCCTCGTCACTGTCTGAATGTACAGCCCCCTAGGTCTTAAAGGCATATGTCTCCAATGCTGACTGTATCCCTGAACACAGAGATCTTATGGGATTAAAGGCGTGTGCCACCACCGCCACACTCTTGCTATGGCTCTAATAGCTCTGACCCTGAACACACAGATATCTATGGGATTAAAGGCGTGTGCCACCACCGCCACACTCTTGCTATGGCTCTAATAGCTCTGACCCCCGGACAACTTTATTTATTAACATACAATCAAAATAATAATTCAGTACAATTAGATTACCACCACGGGGATTTTTGAAGTTGGACTGAATGCGTTTTTGAATTATGACATGGCTAAGGCAATGGGAGCCAGGAAGTAGAATGTGGCTGTATGAATAAGAATAACCCCCCCATAGGCTCATAGATGTGAGTGCTTGGTCAGCAGGGAGTGACATTATTAGGAAGTATTATCTTGTTGAAGTAGGTATGGTCTTACTGGAGGAAGCGTGTCACTGGGGGAAGGCTTTGGAGTATCAGGATCCCAAGGCAGGCCCAGTGACTGCATCTCTCTCTCTCTCTCTCTCTCTCTCTCTCTCTCTCTCTCTCTCTCTCTCTCTCTTCCTGCTGCCTGCAGATCCAAATGTAGTACCCTCAGCTATCCCTACAGCATCATTTCCGTGTACATGATTTCAGGCAGTCCATCATGATGACAAGGATCTCTGAACTGCAAGCAAGACCCCAATTAAATGCTTTCTTTATCAGTTCCCATGGTCATGGTGTCTCTTCACAGCAATAGATCACTGACTAGGACAAAGAACAAAAGTCAGGATGGAATGACAGGAAGAAATGTAAAGATGGCCAAGATAAATATGTTAGTGTGTTGTGTAGCACTTCCCTCCTTCTTGGAGGGAAGCTCATTGAGCCTCCTGATGTCAACAAGTGATAGGAATGCCAAATCACCAGGTATTTATAAGATTCATAAGACTACTTCCTGCCCAAGGTTAGGCTTGGGCGTTAGGCTAGGGAGCATAGTGAATAAATAATGGACCAAACCAAAGCCTAGAACCCAAGGTGGCTATTACCTTTTAGCCATCCATGTTCTGTTGTCTCTCAACCATACTCCAGCCCACTACCCCAGTAAACTCATTGATTCATGATGATGGACTTCAGTGGAGACTTTACTGACAGTGGCTAATATTTTATCTGAGTTGAGTAGACAGTTCTATTTTCTCCATGAGAAGTCACAGGGCATGTGCATTAAATGTGACAGATAAGGGAACTGTGAACTCTGAAGTAATTGTTTTTTTTGTTTGTTTGTTTGTTTTTGTTTTTCGAGACAGGGTTTCTCTGTGTAGCTTTGCGCCTTTCCTGGAACTCACTTGGTAGCCCAGGCTGGCCTCGAACTCACAGAGATCCGCCTGCCTCTGCCTCCCGAGTGCTGGGATTAAAGGTGTGCGCCACCACCGCCCGGCTTCTAAAGTAATTGTTAAAGAGATAATTTTCAATAACAGAAACTGTGGTCTTCTGTCCTGGGGTGTCATAGCCTAACCTACATAGGTGAAAAAGTCTGTCTTGAAAATTGGTAATTCATTTGAAAGAGAGAACCCAAACTGGGAATGCCATTGAAGGATGTTTGCTGCTCCAAATACTCTTCTGGAAAGAGTTTCTACAGGATCAGCAAACAAAGACAATTGACAGTGTGATCAGAGGCCCTGTCAACAGCCTAAGACAGAACAAAAACTTAGTGTCATTATCCATAGGGTATTTATTTTGTAGGTACTTAGGATGGAACATTCAGGGAATCATTGAGTGCTGGACCATTGTGACATAGAAACAGGCAGTTTTAAGGGGTATTCTGTGTCACAACAGTCCCTGTGTGGCCATTGCTAATAAGCAATGAAGGTGACAACTAAGTTGCTTTGTAACCCAACCAGGTTGGAGATGTCTGAACCATAGGCCATTCACTGAGGAAATACTACATGTAAGGTGAGAGGCCATCTGTGCCTCAGCAGCAGAGATGGAGGTGTGGTGTGGGTCATATCCTTTGGAGTCCAGATGATTCTGTCATGAACATCAGATGCCATGTATTGAAGTCTCTAGGACTTGGGTTTGCTCTTCTGGGATTCTGTCTTTCTTTAGATATTTCTTTCCTTTCTACATGCCTATTACTCTCCTCTGCAATAAGAAAGTTCCCATTGCTCCATTGCATATTGGGCATAGTAATCTTGTTGCATCTGTGGGGTAAACAACTGCTTCAATTTTATAGTCAAGAGAATTTAAACACTGGAATTCTTATGACACTATTGGTTGTGTTCCTCTGTAAACCATTGACTAATAGATATGTTACCTTACCAACAAAACCAGTAACAAAGGCTTCACAGGTACAATATCACTGGCTCATAATCCCAGCATGAAAATTAGGAGTGCAAGGTTATCCTCAGCTTTACAGGGTGCGTGAAGTCTGCCTGGGATATATGGGATTATCTCAAATGGAATAAAGTTATGATTCTCAAACTTAATTATATACAATTTGAATTATTGAAATTTCATTCAATATTTTGTATTGCAGAATCCCCAAGTCCAGTCTTTGTTGGTGGAATATTCTATCCTGCCAGCCAGCTCCCAAATAACTGTAGAGAGTTATTATTAATTATAAACGCTCAGCCAATAGCTTAAGTTTGTTTTTAACTACCTCTTATAACTTAACCCATATTTTTATATCTGTACTACCACATGGCACGGTACCTTTTTCGGCATGGCAAGTTCATCTCCTCACATCTCCTGATGGCTCCACCCTTCTTAATCCCGAAGAGCTCTCTCCCTGTCAGCAAGTCCCATCTAACCTCTCCCTTCCTAGCTATTGGTCATTTAGCTCTTTATTAAACCAATGAGAGCAGCACATCTTCACGGTGTTCAAAAAGGATTGTTACACAACAAATCTTTATCAAATGTGACTTGCCTGTGGATGACATATCCTCTATCTGAGCATTAAAACAAGCATCATTGCAAGTGACAATGTCTGCTCCATATATGCTGGACTCGTAATGACCGTTACCTCAGGGAACATGTTCTTTGAGTGCAGGAGAGAGCTGTGAGCCTTCTGTCATTTTTCAGAAGCTATACTAATTTTTCAAACTACCATGAAACAAAATTGACAGATACACATTACTTGATTGCAAATATTCTACTAGAGGGGGCCTGTAGGAGTGCACAAAGTATTCACAAACATTGCCTGGTTCTAGAGAACCCTTGCCTGTCAGAACTGTTAATATTTACCACAAAAGTTTCATTGTCTGTATTACTCTTTCTCTTTTTGCCTCATTTACAGGTTCTGGTATTCATGTTGCTAAATAGTAAATAAAACTTATGCTCTATCATTGCAAAGAAGAATAAAACAAGAAAGAGACATGAATTCCTCACAGTGATTGAAATTACAGTGTGATCTTTCTACTGTCTTAGCTCAGAAACAGCTTCCTATAGAATCATGGTTCATCACATGACTATAAGCCCCCCACCCTTCTATAGAGGTTTGTACTTTGGTCTCTGGTTCATTTCTCAGAAATGAACATTACTAAGAAGAGAGAAGAGATCCCATCATTATACATGCCGATGTAACTTCTTTATTTCAATGAGCTCATTTGTAATTCTGACAAATGTATTTCTGATCATTTTTGTATTCAAAAGAGAATCATCTCTGAGTTGAGGGAACTGAGGGAAACTCAAGGCAGAAACTCTTGACTTTTAAAATACTGTCACATGTGAGCAATGTCAGAATCGGTGAGAAGAAAGAATAATCAAACCTAATGCTAGCGGAACACTACAATGGATGATGGGCCAGGAATCAGTACATACACAATGCTCAGCCCAGGAAATGAGTCCCTCTACTTAGGAGAGGTGCAGAGGAGGAAAGCATTTGCTCAGAGAACACCTGGTGGTAAATACTTGCCTGAGTTTGTGAAAAGCCAGGGAGAAGGGTATGAATTTCTAGCATAACTCTAACAAAATTAAATGTATTACACCAATTAATGGATAAAAGTGCGCAAGGCACTTATGGAAGGATGTTCAATGGGATTCTGGGAATTCTTTGCATGTAGAATTTTGCAGTTCGGTGATTCTGAAACATTTCATCTGATGACCCACACCCTACCCCATAAGGATTATGATGTTCACATGAAAACCAATTTTCCAGGTATGGAGTCTCATCCACGTATCAATGTAGATGTCAATACAGGAGAACTTATTTATTTGTAGTATTTGGACTAAGTTAAAGCCTCCTTCATTCTAGGTAAGTGATTTACCCCTAAGGTAGCTAGCTATCCCTGTTTGTGGTTTGTACTTAGAGACGAGGTGTCTGTAAATTGTCCAAGTTAGCCTTGGACATGGCATCCTTCTACACTGAGACCTAGAGCAGCTGTGATGGCAGGCAGGACACAAAGTCTGGTTTCAATTCATGTGAAACAGTTACTTCTCAGTTCCACATTAGTTTCTTGCTTCATTGTTTTACAGTAAAATTGAGTCAAGGTGAACTTCCTTTGCTCCAGCAAGAGTCTACATTAAGTAGACCTGAGGTTTATAATCACAAAAACTTGACCAGAGTAACTAACACCTAATAAACTATTGCCAAAAGCTGGGCTCAGATATCAAATCCCAGATTTTAAAAGCAGCAGACTTCTGGTGGCTGAACCGTTCTGAAACACCTTGTTTCTATCCACTGACCTGATCTCCAGGACAGGGTGGGGCAGCCTGTGCCTGTGCCTGAGGTTGTGCTGGGAGCTCACTTTCCAGCTTGGCTGGGGAAGCATGCTCTCCCTAGCTGACCCACTACCACATGGACGCTGTTATTTCTTAGAACATCCAGAGCAAGCTGGGTTTCTGGACCCCTTGTACTTTATAGCCTACCCAACACTCTTGGTTTGAGTTGACAGAAGTTCATTAAAGGCATAGTTTCCAAGACAAGAGCTTTGCAAGGGAGATTGGTGTATTGGATGTTAGTTCCTTTTTCTTTGGAATGGAATGTTATGTTTATGGATGCCTCACTTTGAATGGGAATCCCCAGTGTACACTCCGGTGACTTGAATCCCAACACTAACACTCCCTTACAGGGGCTGAATAATCCCACAAAGGGGACCATCCTGCATCATCTAAGCAATTAATCACTTGGTGCTGCAGAGTGAAAGTACTAGAAAATAATACATCATCCGTTCCTTCAGAGACTATGTATGGTAGGAAGTGTGGACTCCTTTTCCTAATGCAGAGATTGTGTGAGTTTCCTAATGAGTTGGTGTGAGGTAGGTGTGGGTGTAGGGATTGGTTGTAATGGGAAAAGTATTGAATGTCTCTTGGGAGGAAACGTAGCCCTGCATATCCGGCAGGGTGTCTACATTATTCTATACATACACAACTTTACTTCTGTGTTTACCTGTATCCTGCAATGTGTGAACTGTCTTACACCAACTCTGAATGTGGCCTCCAACTTCCCCAGAGTTACCTGGATAATTCTCCTGGAAGTGTCCCGAATATTTTTGCTGTGCCATAAAGATTAAAAGATAAACTCGAAGAGCTCTGGTTCACTTGGGGGACCTGTGATTTGCACATAGGAGGCTTCTCACCCTGTTTTTTCTGCTGTTTCATATTTTGACACATTTCAGTCAAACCAAATGTCTGTGTTCCGGAGATTGGCTTATGAAATTAAAGTAGACTCGTGAGAATTATGGACTGAAAACCACCTTATCTTAAATATAAGTGTTTTCTAGGGATTATGCAACTATAAATAAAATAGACATTTTCTAGTTATTGTAACTAATCTGTAGACAAATGACAACATTGTGTTTTATATTATTTATGGTACACTGTCTTCTGTCTTCTGCATCATAGCTCTTTTCTTCCAATGTAGAAATGATGCAGCAGCATGCTCAATTATAACTTACAGATACATAATATAGAGTAAACATACCTATGGTTGAAAGGAAACCCGAAGATGAATCTGGTGCATCCCTGTCATCTCTGGACATGGGAGGTGCAAGCAGGAAATCATGAGTTCAAAGTCACCGTCTACTTCAGAGCAAATTCAAATCCATCCAATTTTAATTGACACTATGCACCTCCAATGTTTACATATATTTTATAATACACCAAATTCTTCTTTTTTTTGTATCACATGTCTTAGTACCAGATAACTGGAAAAAATCAATCCAGTGGATGTTTTCTGAGTTTACAAACTTCTCCATTGCTTGAGAACTTATTTCGATTGTTACTGACATGTAGTTTAGGTTTTTCTTACCAAAATACTCTTGTTAAGACATTAAACTTGGTGGAGCATGGTGAAGCATGCGTTTAATCCCAGGACTCTGGAGACAGAGGCAGGCCAGTCTCTGAGTTCCACTATGGCCTGGTCTACATAGTGAGTTCCAGGACAGCCTGGTCTACAAAGTGAGTTCCAGGACAGCCGGGGCTACACAGAGAAACTGTGTCTCAAAAAACTAATACAAGAAAGGAAGTAAAGGAGGAAGGAAAGGAAGGAGAGAGAGAGGGGGGAAGACATTAAATTTGGTGATTAGATATTTATATTTGCTCTGTAGAAAAGGATTTCCTTTGTTTTGCTTTATTATTGTTCCCTGTGTGCAGGGAATGTTCCTTATCTTTGCATATTCCAAATGTTGTATTCTGTCACAATCCTATGGTGATTTCTTCTGATCTAACCTGAATTCTTGCAGTTTGTGCTCCATCTCCTCTGAGACTTACATGATATCCCTATTTCCTATTCTGCAGTTCTTGACTTTACATCCCCCTCTCTCTACACAAAGCTGCCTTCCCCAGTCCTTACAGCACAAGTTCAGTTGTGTGTGGGATGCTTCTCTAGATGCTTCTGTTGACTAGAACAGAACTCCAGCTCTGTGTTTGGATAATGGCAACCACATCTTCCACTGTCCTTCACATGTGGCGTTGCCATATCCAGCCAGGAACCAAACTGCTAAAGTAGGATTACTTTCTGGTCCATGGGAAGAGTTTCCTGCACCTTTCTTTATAGACTGTTTTCATTACATTCTATCTAATGTTGGCTAATGACCATGCAAGGGAAGGAATTACTCATTTTTATACACACACAGGTAGTGACCTTGTTGTGTTAGTCATGCCATTTTTTGGAAAACCTGAAGAAAAGGTATGTTAGGTGATGACATTCATTACCTAGTGATACATGTTTCAGATGTCAGAGGGTTTTTTGCTCAGATTTGAATAAGCATTGTCTTTCTTAATGTTCCTATTGCTATGATGAAACACCATAGCCAATAGGAAATTGGGGAGGAAACGGTTTATTTCCTTCACACTTCTATATCACAGTTCATCATTAAAAGCAGTGAGAACAGGGACTCAAACAGGGCAGGAACCTGGAGGCATGAGCTGATGTAGAAGCCATGGAGGAGTATTGCTTACTAGCTTGCTCCCCATGGCTTGTTCAGCTTGCTTTTTATTTATTTTTTTAATTTTATAATTTAATTTAATTTTAAATATCAGCCACTGATTCCCTTGATCTACCCCCTTGCCCTTCCCCCCAGCCTACCCCCCATTCCCATCTCCTCCAGGGCAAAGACTCCCCTGGGGATTTAGTTCAACCTGGTAGATTCAGTCCAGGCAGGTCCAGTCCCCTCCTCCCAGGCTAAGCCAAGTGTCCCTGTATAAGCCCCAGGTTCCCAACAGCCAGCTCATGCACTGAGGACAGGTCCTGGTCCCAGTGCCTGGTTGCCTCCCAAACAGATCAAGCTAATCAACAGTCTCACTTATCCAGAGGGCCTGATCCAGTTGGGGGCTCCTCAGCTATTGGTTCATAGTTTCAGCCTGCTTTCTTATAAACCCCAGGACCACCAAATCATGTCTAGCAAAACCCACAATGGGCTGGGCCCTCCCACATCAATCACTACTTATGAAAATGTCCTAGAAGCTTCTCCACTTCTCTGGCTCTGCTGTTCACAACACTGATTGTCCCTATTTGCTTTTGTACCTTTTATTGTTTTTCCTTCAGTGTGAAATTTTCAGCTCTATCCTTTGTGCTTGTAAAACTTTGTTGTGTGGTTGATTTTTAATGTTCTTCCTTACCCATGCATTTATTTCCCTGACTTTTTGTTTACTTGTCTGTGACAGGCTTGGCCCTCTATGGAATAATGGGGAAGACTTTAGGACTTTCAACTAGGAAAGTAGTTTGACCATTGTAACAGAGATTGATGGGCCATATTAGTAGGAGTTTTGGAAACAGTAGCGCTGAGAATACAGCTCAAGAATTATCAGTGGGGAAAAATAGTAGGAGCTCCACTGGAGACCATTCTGTGAGGTTTTGGCAAAGAATGTGGCTGCTTTCAGCCCTTTTCCTAAAACATTGCCTGGGGCTAAACTGGAAAATATTGGATTAATTTCCTTGACAGAGGAGATTTCAAGACAGCCTAATATTGACTCTGTTGTGTGGCTCTTAGAAATCAGTCTTATATGTTTCTACAATGAAAAAGAGCAAGCAGGGCAAAAAGAAATACTAAACGTGCAGTTTGAGGTGGAAACAAAACAGGAAATTTAATGTTGGAACTAAGTCTTGAACTGAAAGAGATGATAACAGTAAAGAGAGGCCAGATCCAAAATGAAATAAAGGGATTGACACTCTGTTGTACAAATTCAAAATGGTCTTATAATAAAAAAAAAACACCAGAGCTAGATATAGGGGTAAATGCTGAAAGATCAGAGAGACAAAGGAACAAGCCACTGCCACGTCTTATCTCTAGGACTCCTCAGCCTGAAAAGTCTTCAGTTCCTGTCTCCTCACACCTTATGTACCTTTCTCTGCCCAGCCATCACTTCCTTCTTAGTGCTGGAGTTATTGGTGTGTGTGCTTCCCAAGCAAAGGCATGGGATCTCAAATGCTGGGATTAAAGACATGTGACTTCCAAGTATTGAAATTAAAAATGTATACCACCACTGCCTGGCTCTTTTTCTGTCCTAGCCTGAGTTAATCTCATGTAGTCCAAGGTAGCTTTGAACTCAGAGATCAAGACCGATCTCTGCTTTCCCAGTGCTAGGATTAAAGGTGTGTGCCACCACTGCCTGCCTTCCATGTTTAGTCTAGTGGCTTGTTCTGTCCTCTGATCTTCAGGCAAATTTTACTAGGGTACACAATATATCACTAAAGCACTCTCAGATTAAGACCCTACCTGAAAACACATGAGCTATGAACCAAAGGCTGAGGGGCCCCCAGCTGGATCAGGCCCTCTGAATAGGTGTGACAGTTGATTGGTTTGATCAGTTTGGGAGGCAACTAGGCAGTGTGACCAAGTCCTGTGCTCATTGCATGAGTTGGCTGTTTGAAACCTGGAGCTTATGCAGGGACACTTGGATCAGTCTGGGAGGAAGGGACTGTACCTGCCTGGACTGAGTCTACCAGGTTGATCACAGTCCTCGGGGGAAGATTTGCCCTGGAGGAGGTGGGAATGGGGGGTGGGCTGGGAGTAAGGGGAGGGGGTGGGAGGGAGAGAATAGGGGAACCCATGGCTGATATGTAGAACTGAATGGTATTGTAAAATAAAATAAATAAAATTAAAAAAAAAAAAAGACCCTACCTGATTTAGCTTCCAACTTGTAAAAAGGGATTGAAAAGTATGAGTGTGATGTCTGGTGTATTTTAAATGATCATAGAGTATGTATATTGCTAGACTTGATAATTTGTAATTTGTTAAAACACTTTGATTCTATTTTGATTTTATGAGTTCTTCCTTTATTATTCTACCTATTGACTCCTCAAACTCTGTGATGATGTATTTGTAATCTAAGAAATAAAGCTTGCCTGAAGTTCAGAGGACAGAGCCAGGCACAGGGTTAGCCGTAGAGGTCAGGCAGTGGTGGCACACACCTTTACTCCAGCACTCAGGAGGCCGAGATCCCTCTGAATTTCTGTCAGTTCAAGGCCACACTGGGCTACACAAGATTTATCCAGTCTAAAAGAGGGACAGAGCCAGGCACAGTGCGCACACCTTTAATTTCAGCACTTAGGAATCACATATCTTTAATCCCAATACTAGGAAGGTTGTAAGAGGAAGTGATATGGCTGGACAGAGAAAAGAATATAAGGCAGGAGGAGACAGGAACTGGTGCTTTCTGGCTGAGGAGTTGGTGAGGTGAGAGGTGGTGGCTATGGCTTGCTCTGCTTCTTTCATCTTTCACCATGATAGCTGGCTCTGGGTTTTTATTATAAGGCCATTTAGGATTCATGCAACAAAACTCCCATCTCTTGGTATACTGTCATTTGCATCAATACTAAACTCTGTGCATGCTCGAGAAACCAGGCCTCAGCCCAGAGCTGCTGTATCAGAATCTGCATTTCATATTCAGTAGTGTGTATGTTGGAAACTCCCTTCTCAGTCTCTGTAACTTCTCTTTGTGAGAAATGTATGTAATGTACGGTGTATCATATAAACCTATGATACTAAATGCATAGTGTCCTATGGGTGCATTTGTTTTACATTTTTAATGATTTATTGTTACTTTAGGTACATTGGTGTTTTGCCTTTGTGTATATCTGTATGAGAGTGTCATATACTCTGAAACTGGCGTTACAGACAGTTGTAAGTTACTGGTGCTGGGAATTGAACCTAGGTCCTCTGGAAGATTAACCAGTGGTCTTAACCATTGCACCATCCCTCTATCCCCCTTGTTTCATGTTTTATCTCTCTTAAAAGCATAATACTCATATTTGATTCTAGAATCTTCTCTCATGCTCTTTCCTTAAAGATAGGCACTGCATAAGGTTGAATGGCCAGGTTAGGAGTATCTTAGTAATTTTACTCAACTACATCAGAAACACTTCTAGCTCTCCTTTCATGCTGGACAAACTTGTGTCTATGAACACATATTAGCCACTGGCCTTTATATTATTAGCAATGGTTTTAATTAATTTAATGTGTGATATTCATTGATTTACCTTTATTTCAAAACCTGCTGTCATGCAGGGATCTGGCAATTGATTTCTTTGCAGAGGAGTGTGAATACCTGGACCTTGCACAGTAGAATCTCTACAGGGATGTGATGTTGGAGAATTACAGCAACCTCTCCTTCCTGGGTGAGGATCTCATCCATAGTGAACTCTTACATTTGCTGTCAACATATAAATTGCTCTTTTTGTAGACTATCTCATGGGAACTTGGGCTCTCCAACAATGAAGTTTACAGGCCTGCTTTTAAGGAGAAATTTTGGTATAGCTAAGAAACATTTTATTGTATTTCTTATGCTTCTAACCCATCTGTTTGGGGTATCTTTCACTCTAGTGGCAATAGTAGAAACTCGGTGGCATGAGACATAAAGCACACAGGTATAAAAGAATGTTTCAATCCCCACTTTTCATATTTTTCCTTGTCAGTGAAGCTCAGGATCTACAGACTGTAAATCCCCTCTAATTATTCTAACATGTCTGTCAGGAAACATGCAAAGAACTAATTTTCTACAATCATTTATTATATCTTCTCTTCCCTTATTAGCACAATACTGAGATAGAAATTTTAATTCCCAGGTGTAGCTGGAGTTTCCTCTCCAGGTCCCGCCAAGCCCCGGATGTCTGACAGCCCACTTCTAAAATAAACACACAGACGTTTATATTATTTACAAACTGTATGGCCATGGCAGGCTTCTTGCTAACTGTTCTTATATCTTAAATTAACCCATTTCTATTAATCTATACCTTGCTATGTGGCTCGTGGCTTACCGGTATCTTCACATGCTGCTAGTCATGGTGGCATCTGGCAGTGTCTCCTCCCGCCTTCCTGTTCTCTCAATTCTCCTCTCTGTTAGTCCGGCCTATACTTCCTGCCTGGCCACTGGCCAATCAGTGTTTTATTTATTGACCATCAGAGCAACACATTTGACATACAGACCATCCCACAGCACCAAGGAGAACACACAGACAATCATGTTCCCTTTTCCTAAAAACAGGTCTTGCTATCTCTAAGCCATACTTGATCACATTTCTGAAGCAAAACCATGCACTTGGAATGTGAAGAGACAAGCAGCTGCTACCATATACACAGGTATGTAGGAATTGGTGGAGTCAGTGGACAGGTGGGAGATCCAGACATTAGGCAAGGAGCCAGGCTTTATCATGTGCATGGAGTCATTATGTTCTGATGGAAAACACTTTTTAAATGACTCCTGTTATAATTCTTGCTGTCTAGAAGGTCACCTGTCAGATGTTTCTGGTACTTTAAGAGTCTAGGCTTTGTTCATTCCCTCTAGTAACCTCTGCTGCATTTACCAACAAAACCGTACTTCATGTTTAAATATGTGTCTTATTTACTATTCTACTGCTGTAAAGTGATACCATGACCAAGGCAACTTATAGAAGAAAGCATTTAATTGGGGTAATTGCTTACAGTTTCAGAGTATGAGTCCATTATCATCATGCTGGGGAGCATGGCAGCAGGTGTGTAGGACAGTGGGCATGATGGTGAAGTAGGTGAGAGCTACATCCTGACCCAAAGACAGTAGGCAGTGAGAGGGGGAAACAGGGCCAGGCATGGGCTTTTGTATGTTTTGAAAGCCTACTCTCAATAACACCACTCCTTCAACAAGGTAACTTTTCATAGTGCTTCTTAAACAGATCACCAAGTAGAGACTAAGCATGCAAACACATGAGCCTATAGAGGCCATTCTCATTTAAACCACCATAAAGTGAGCCTGGCAGTGGTGGCGCACACCTTTAACGACAACACTTGGGAGGCAGAGGCAGACAGATCTTTGTAAGTTTGAGGCCAGCCTGGTCTACAGAGCAAGTTCCAGGACAGCCAAGGCTACACAGAAAGATCCTATCTTGAACCCGCCCCCCAAAAAAAAAAGAAAAAAAGAAAAAATTTACCACATGGTGACTTGTGTTTTTATGCCTTGTACATTTTCTCTCTTAATTGATTACTCGATGGTTTTTAATGTTGTAAATGAATACTTTTTAGAGATGGTAATTTTATCATCTATTCATTGCAAGAAATGTTGCCTTTAGCAAAAGTTCTCATTCATGGTGAACTTTAATTTTCATACATAATATGATAATTTGATGCAATTCATGTACTTTTTTGATAAAAATAAAGTATAAAATACTGTCTATAATCCTTGAAATACATTATTAAAGAGTGTTACATACAGTCTGCTTGTCATGCAGCATAGCTCTTATGCATTTTCATGTTGGTCTAATCTTACACAATTACCATTAAATTACTGTTTTCCATATATGTCTACTTTATACCTTTAGTTGTATCTGGCCATTCAAGTTCTGTATTTGTTTAATGCACTTCTTTCTGTAGGCATAATGCCCTTGAGAGTTTTCACTATTTTCCATGCTACAACTTATCTAGCTATTTAATTTTGAATAATATCCCTTTATTTCTATATACTGAATTACAATGCAGTGAGTATAGGTATAGAACTATACTGTAGTTTTCATTTCTATATAAAAGTATAAGTATAAATATAGGTCTCCATTTTAATGGCAAGCATAGTAAAGAATGTCAAGTTTTTATTCTTAACTTTTACTCACCAGGAATAAACCCTTATAACAGTAAGGAAAGTGATAAAGTCTGTGATGGGAAAATACTCCTAATTCAACACCAGAAAATTCATTCTAGATAAAAGACTTAGAGCATGTGGAAACAGGCAAAACCTTTGGCAAGATTAACCTGCACAAATGAATCCACAGTGGAGAGAAGCTGTGCACATGTGAAGAATGTCGTGAGTGCTCTACCATCAGTAAAGTTCACACTGGACAGAAACAGTCCAAATGTGAAGGGAATGACATGGCTTTTAGAGGTTTTTATAATTTAAACAGCACACAAAAAAATTCATACTGAGCACCACACCTACAAACACTGGGATGGTGCCAAAGCCTTTTTTTATTATTAAATCTCAAATAATTCCCACTTGACATAAACCTTTCTCACACACACACATGTGTGTGTGCGTGTGTGTGTGTGTGTGTGTGTGTGTGTGTGTGTGTGAGAGAGAGAGAGAGAGAGAGAGAGAGAGAGAGAGAGAGAGAGAGAGAAATGGCCAGACATTTAGCTTTATCTTGCCTATATAAGCATCAGAGTATTCATACCAGTAATGAACCCTACAAAAACAAATAATGGGACCAATTCTTTCCTTGTTTTTCATACCATAAATAAACATCCTCAGAGACTTCAAAGAGAAATTATGTACATGAATAGTATCATTAAAGCTTAAAGAATAATTCAATTATTTATAAATATAAAAATTCACATTTGTGACAAAAACTGCAAATGAAGATGTGCTAGTTAGATTCAGTTGTGACCCTCACTCAGCCCAGCATTATCTAAGGAACTCTGAACAGGATGGTGACCTGGATCATGCTGGCCTATGCATGGATCATGATGGCCTATGCCTGGATAATGCCGACCTTCCAGTATGAGTGCTGTAGTCTACATTTCTGTACTATCCAGACTGGTCAAGGTGTGAAGGTCTACCCTAAGTGCGGGCAGCACATTCCAAGAGCTTCCCTTTTAGGCGAAATTTTGTTTAGAACAAAAGGAGAAGAAAGCAACATAAATAAGCATCTGCATCATATCTCTGTTTATTTTGGATACAGTGCTACCTTGAGCTCATCTTGCCAAGATGGACTATAGCCTCAAACTATGGTCAGAATCACCCTTTCCTTTCCTCAGTGGCTTGTCAGAAAACTGATCAGAGCAACAAGAAAACTAAGAATTGCAGAATATTATAGTAAGTCAGTGTAGTGATGCTAACATAAAATCCTGTGTTTAGGAGGTAGAAAGGAGGCAGGAAGATCTGGAGTACAAGGTCATCAATGATTGCACAGGAAATTTCAGCCAAATCTGGGGTTTATGAGACTTATCAAATTAAAAAAGAATTATAGGTTTTGAGAAATAATCATACCTTTATTGCATTTAATGTTTTGCATTAGTTTTTACTGTAGTGTTCCACCTTCACATTTATATAGACTCTGACTTTTCTCATGGGGATTCATGTGTTCCATTAATATGATATATGTGTATGTGAATCTGGAGCCAATTAATTTCCTCACTCAGCTCTTTTTCCTTTTTCACATGTTCCAGAAATTGTAGAAGCAACCAACTAGAATGATTGTCTTCCTTATATTTTCACAAACAGTTTAAATGGTGCTGAGATGGACAAGAGCACTGGACACTCTTCAGGAGGATTCTGATTGGATCCCCAGGTACACATGGAGGCTCACAACTATCTGTAACTCCAGTTCCAAGAGATCCAATGCACTTACTGGCTTCTGCACACAGCAAACACACACATGATACACAAAACAGATTCAGTTTAAAAGCATATGTATAGGATCACAATATTCCTTGTTCTTCATAAGAGGTGAGTCTGCAGTTACTAATGCATGTACCTTGATAAGTGTTTTAAGAAGTCAAACCATGGGATTTCTTATTGTGGAATATTTGTTGATGCTGTAAAGATGCCTTTTGATTGGTTTAATAAAGAGCTGAATGGCCACTAGCTAGGCAGGAAGAGGTTAGGTGGGATTTCTGGGGACAGAGAGGATGCTGGGAAGAAGAAAGGCAGTTGCCAGCCAGGTGCAGAAGAAGCAGAAATATGGAGAGATGAGGTAACAAGTCATGACAGAATGTAGGTTAAAAATAGGGGTTAAAGTTATAAGAAATACTTAGGAAAACTCCTAAGCTAAGGCCAAGCTTTAATAATTAGTCTCCCTATTGTTATTTGTTAGCTGGAAACCCAAAGAAAAGTTCTGTAACATATGGCATCCAGTGTGGGGCCTCAAATATCCAAACATAGGACCTGAGAAAGCTAAGAAAATTCCCAGACAAGGAGCCATATATCACTTATGAGTCTTGCAGTCTCTCAGGTGGACCAGTGCTTGGCATACAGAGATGTGGCTACTGTTTGCTACCTGTGGGCTGGAACCAGCCACTAGCACCATGTGGCAGTGCCATGCTCTAAGCTGAGCCTTAGCATGGCTGACGTGGCAATTTAAGATTTGTCTCACATGGTCAGAGGATGCTGCACACACTTAGTAAAGCCAGGTCCAAACACAGAAGACCTGTTTAATAAAACACTGACTGGCCAGTAGCCAGGCAGGAAGTATAGGTGGGATAAGCAGATGAGGAGAATTATGAGAAAAGGAAGGCTGAATCAGGAGTTGCCAGCCAGACACAGAGGAGGCAAGGTGACAAGACAGAACTGAGAAAAGGTACCAAGTCATGTGGCTAAACATAAATAAGAATTATGGGTTAATATAAGTGTAAAAGCTAGTCAGTAATAAGCCTGAGCTAATGGTCAAGCAGTTGTAATTAATATAAGCTTCTGTGTGTTTACTTGGGGGATGTGAGTGGGAGAAATTTTTCCTGCCTGCCGGCCAGCTGGAACACAGGAAAACTTCCAGCTACAGCTTTTCAAGTCTCTATTTCATGACTTCCATCCTGATTTCTATTATTATTGGTTTGACTTCTTGTTTTTTCTCCAACTTTGAAGTCCATTGTTGGATTATTTGCTGGAGACCTCTTTAATATTGAAGTTAAGAACTCAGGCCGGGCGGTGGTGGCGCACGCCTTTAATCCCAGCACTTGGGAGGCAGAGGCAGGCGGATCTCTGTGAGTTCGAGGCCAGCCTGGTCTCCAAAGCGAGTTCCAGGAAAGGCGCAAAGCTACACAGAGAAACCCTGTCTCGAAAAACCAAAAAAAAAAAAAAAAAAAAAAAAAAAAGAACTCAGTACAGCCATTCTTCATAGGACTGCCTTCTGATGTCTTCAGTGAGTGACTGTTCATAGAGAGGTGTACTGTTTAGTCACCAATTGTGTATTTTCCATGTTTGTCTCTCTATTCATTTCCATTTTACCCCCATGTGTTCCAATAGGATGAACAGGGGTTTTTTTTTTTCTTTCTTTCTATTTATAAATGCTTGGTTTGTGGTCTATAATGTGGTTCATTTTAGAGGTCTTTGCCACTGAGCAGACTGTGTTTCCTATGTGTTGGTATAATGTTCCATAGATATATTTAATAAGTCCAGTAGACATTTGAGTATTTATCTCTAGGGAATCTTTGTGTATATTGATTTGGAGGACCAATCTATATATAAGAATGAAGTACTTTATGAGTGTCTTATTATTTACATTAATATTTACAATAGTTATGTCCTTTTTTTGTCAATATGTAGTGACCGTGCTCATTTCCGTAGAAACAGAGACCTGTATTAAAAAGGGAGATGAGCCAAATGAACTCATTCACAAATATGAATCATAGTAACTGAATTTCTTACTTCAATATTTTGGACATGTCGCCAAAAGGCACCTCAAAATTTAGATGCTTTCTTCTTTTCAAGTAGAATCCAGAACATATACAGCTACCATAATTGGACTGAAGAGGCAAGGACAGACATCTTTATTTCCTTGTTTTCTTCTGTTATAATCATCATGGAATAGACAATTACATTCAGCTTAGCAAGGGGACCTTTCCAGGCTGACTCCATAAGTTACAATAGTACAACGTACAACTAGATAAAACTCCACCATGAGCAGTATTGCAAAGTGAAAATGCCTGCCTGCCTGCCTGCTGCATATATGCTGGATAAACAGTTATCTCAGAAAGTGGTCATCTGGGTGATGGAGATGAGTGTTACCCGTAGAAGCTATACTTTTGTACAATGCAGAGCAAAAAGAACCGAACACCCAGTACCGAGCCATGCATTTTCATTATTAAGGGCCTCTGGGAGTACACACTAATCATTCCTAGACCTTGCAACTTCTAACTTACACTCCTCTCTCCAAACTTAATTCATGTTTACCACTGGGGCTGCATTATTCATTCTCCTGTATCTAATACTACAGAAATATTGGCATTTGTGTTACCAAATAGTTAATAAAATTCATACTTAATCACTGCAGGGAAGAGGACATGCATTTCTTATGGTGATAAAAAAAAAAAAGCACTATGTGATCCCCCCCCACACACACACACACACAGACACTGTCTCAGAAGTTATATAGCTTCCTTGTGGATGAGTATCTATCATAGGAGGTCCCAATGGTGCAAATCAAGCTTTATTCTGGTGAATTCATCTTTCTATTCCTATGAACATAATTCAGTTATCTTTGTATTCCAGAAAGAACCATCTGTGTCCCAAGTTAGAGGAACTGAGGGAAGTTCAATCCTTGACCTTTAAAATACTGTCACACAGGAAGAATTTCAGGATGAGAGATGGAAGAAACCTAATGCTGAGATAAATTCTACAACAGGAGAGGATGGCCCAGGAGTCAGCACACTCCTGAATGTGAATCCATGATTGTGGTGGGGGCAGGGGGAGGCGAGGGTCCTGCTACAGCTCACAAAAACTAAATTTCTTCCATAGATTAATGTATGGAGAAGGGGCATTGTGGACATATGAAAAGATTCTTAGGTGGATTCTGAGAATTCTTTACATGTAAAAGCCAGAGAGCTGGACTTTTAACCTCGTTCTACGATTTTAAATCATCTCTCAGTCCCCCTGACCATGCAATGCACTACGCTGTATGGATTCCAATGTTCACACTAAGAAATTTCCCGCCCTGGCTGCGGCACAAGGTTTATTTTACTTCAGTAGAACAGGGTTGTTTACTGTAGTGGTGTGTTTATACCCAAGGCCTCCTTTATCCCAGCCAAGGGCTTTACCTCTAAGATGCTCCCTAACCCTTTCTGTAAAAACAGTGTCTTTTATTTTGCCCAGGTTAGCCTTGGATTTGGAGTACTTTTGTCTCAAGCTCCTGAGCATCTGCGACGAAAGGGCGGGCGGGGGTGGGGGGTGGGACATGGGGCTGGTTTCAAAAATTATCTTAAAGAGATAGTAGTCATTTCCAAATAATTTTTTTTTTTTTTTTTTGCTGAGTTATTTAAAGTAAAATGGAGTCAATGTGAACACGTGGAAATAGGATCCCATGGTAAGGAGACTTTAGTTTTGAAACGCAACATATCGACCAGCAATACATTGCAAACATTACTGACCAAGGCTCGACTCACATTCAAACACCTCCTGTGGTGAATCCGGGATTCTAAAAACATCCTGCCTCCCTGTGCCGGGCACAGCGACGCAGCTCCTGGTTTACTTGCTCCTCACTGGCACGGGGGAAGAGACACCGGAAACACGCAAATCCCCAGCCTGTGTTCCCCGCCTCGGCCCTCGCACGGACTCGTGGGAAACGTAGTCTTCCGCTGCACCCGCGTACCGAGGAGCCATTGTGGAGAGGGCACTTCCGCATTGCGTCTGCACCAGCGCCTCTGCTCGCAAAGTTGGGCGATTCTCGGGTCCTGCTCCGCGCTCGGGTCGCGTCTCCGACATGGAGGTTGGTCCAGGCTGCCGCGCATCTCTGCAGGTCGGAGGGGCCGTGCGGGATGGGCGGATCCTGCGCGGAGGAGGCGGAGGAGGGAAGAACCGACTTGGTGGTGCTCTGCGGACCTAGGCTGGGCCACGGCGTCTGGATGCCTGTTGGGGCTGGGGAGGGGGCGTTTGTGTGGTGCTGGAAGTGAACCCCCTGTAAGCAGGGGGCGGCAGCCTGGGCCCACCAGGAGCTTCTGTTATGAGGGTTGGCTTGGGAGGGAAGGAATTGGGAAGTGTGGGAAATCCAGGATTGCTCGAGCAGGGTGGGTCGGCTAAGAGCCTGCGCTTGGAGGTGCCGGTGGGGGCACAGATTCCAGATTAGCCATGGAGGCGTTTGATTACTAGCTGACCCACGCTTGCCCGTCTGTTGTCAGTTTTCTCAGGACACCTAGACCAAATGGAGGTCTGGCTCCGTCCTGTTTTATAGTCGGCCTAGCATTGTTACAGTTGATATTAAGTTCATCAAGTTACTAGTTTCCAAGGACGGAGAGTTTTGCGAGGGAGATTGACGTATAGGATGTTAATCTCATTGCCATTGGAATAGATTGCTAGACTTATGAACTGCTGTTTTGAATAGGAATCCTTCATGGTCACCACTGTGACCTGAATCCTGATTCTGACACTCGCACGTAGAGCCTTGTAGAATCTCTCAAGGGGGAGATTCGAGTTTTGCAAAACAAATTACTGATCCTACATTGTAGAGTTAAAAACAGTAGAGAATACTTCATCCGGTTTCATCGGGGATTATGATGTCATTGGCTTGGGCTCCTTTGCAGAATTTCGAGATGAGTTGATGTGAGGGTAGAAGTATGTCTAGGGATTGCTAGCAAAGGGACATAGGTGCTTGAGTTTCTCTGGGGAGGAGAAATAGCCCTACACACACAACAGGCAGTTTGCTTTGCTCTCTAATCACACGCTTTCTTCTATCGTTGTCCATTGTCTAGTGTCTAAACTCTAAAACTGACTCTGTCACTGATTGTGGTATCTGGGTTCCATGCTTCTCCCTTATCATTTCTTGCATTTGAAGAATTGTGGTTCACTCGAGGTCCTGTAATGTTTACACAGTGGACTCCGTGCCCTGTCTTTTCTGATGTTTCCTGTTTTGTCACACTTCAATAAAACCAAGTGTTTATGTGCTAGAGATTGGCTTATAGCATTGAAGTCTACTCAAAGGAAATGGTATTTTTTTTTAAAGCCGGGCTGTGGTGGCACGTGCCTTTAATCCCAGCACTTAGGAGGCAGAAGCAGGTGGATCCCTGAGTTTGAGGCCAGCCTGGTCTACAGAGTGAGTTCCAGCACAGCCAGGGCTACACAGAGAAACCCTGTCTCAAAAAAACTAAAAAAAAAAAAAAAAAAAAAAAAAACAAAAGAAACAAGTTTTTTTAAAAAAAAAAAATTATTGAACTTTTCTCATTAAAGTATTAAATGAATGTGAAACTCCACAGCTTCCATTCCAATTGGCTATTCTAACTGTATAGACGTTCATTGAGGTTGTACCGACTTTGAGTCTGGTTAATTTCGGTGTGTGATGTTTTATTTCTAAGTTTTATATGAAGCATGTGGTCTTGAAAGCACCCTATCTTACATACCAGAATTTTCTGTAGACTTTGTAACTATAATTAATATAGATACTTTCTAGTTAATGTCACTAATCTGTGGGAAAATAACATTCTGTTTTTACTGCCTTGTGCATCAAAGCTGCTTTCTTACATTGTAAAGATGATGCAGCCCCTTGCTCACTATAACTTGTAAACCCTTTACGTATACGTCATCTGCAGTCACAACACCTGACCAAAGCATAGTCCATGGTGAAATGTTGCCATCTGCATTTGAGAGGTGGAAGCAGAGAGTCAGGAGTACAAGGTTACCCTCCGCTTAGAGACTTTAAGGTCAGCCTAGGCTAAATGAGCCATGTCAAAACATACTTTAAAACAATAACTTATGACTGCACCAAATGTATTTTATGGTTCCTGTCATCTGACTTAGTACCAGGAACCAGACAGAAATCTATCCAATTGACATTTTGCTGATTTTCAAAAATTCTACACATGGTTGATAAGTTCTGTTGACTCTGTTTGACATAGAATTTAATATTTTTCTCGCTAACTTACTTTTGTTAAAGTCATTCAATTTTGGAGATTAGATATTTAGTTTTATTTGCTGTGTGGGGAAAAATTCTCTTCTTTGCCTTGCTTATTTGCAGAGAACATTCATTACTTTTGGATATTAATCTTTGTTAGTTTCTGTCGTGACCTCATGCTGCTTTCTTGTGTTTTTTTCCTGGATGCTTCTAGTCTGTGTTCCTTTCCATCTCATCTGAGACTTCTATAATTTCCCTGTTTTTCCACTCTGCAGTTGTAACTGATGCAGCCCTCCATGATTTACATTCCTCTCTGTTTCTATGCAGCTTCAATGGCTTGCCCAGTTTACACAACAGGTTCAACAGTGTGTGGAACATTTCTTTATGGTTAGCCAGAACAGAACTCCAGCTCTGCATGTGGACAGTGACAACCACACCTCCAGTGTCCTTCACATCCGGCCCGTAAACTGCTAATGAGGGATTTCTTCCTCTTCTTGGGAGGAGTTGGGTCTCCCACGGGGTACATTTCTGTCCTTTTCCTTACAGGCTCTTGTCTTTGTATTCCAATGCTTGTGTAAACGATGATATGAGGGAAAGAGTTACTAAGGACTTACTCATTTTAGAAACTCATATAGTTGGCCGGGCGGTGGTGGCGCACGCCTTTAATCCCAGCACTCGGGAGGCAGAGCCAGGCGGATCTCTGTGAGTTCGAGGCCAGCCTGGGCTACCAAGTGAGCTCCAGGAAAGGCGCAAAGCTACACAGAGAAACCCTGTCTCGAAAAACCAAAAAAAAAAAAAAAAAAAAAAAGAAACTCATATAGTGACGTTGTGTTAGACGTGTTGTACTTGGAAAACTGCAAAGGGAAAGTTTGCAGGATGATGACATTTCTGGTGATCTATGTGGCATATGTTAGAGAATATGGAGAGAAGATACAGAAGTTATTTGTATAGATTTGAGTAGGAGACAGAAATATATGCAAGGAATGAAAATGAGAAGCACAGACTTTCAGCATCTTCTCTTTTTGGTTTATAAATATTTCTGTGTTTGAGTCTATCCATAGTTGTTTTCAAATGCAGTGACATATTTTGAGTTGAAAAATAAAAGTATGTGTCAGATTGTCTGGCAGATTCTTTCAAATACATGCAGTTATTATCTTCTTTGAGATAGCTACATAAAATAAATCAGATGGATAAAAGAATGAACCCCTACTGTTGACAAGATGGACTGCTCTTAATATTTTATTAGGAACATGGAGTAACATTGTATTGAAAGTTTAAGATCACTGTTACATTTACACATTGAACATACAGAATAAAGCATATGCTACTTCTTTAGAAACTAATATGTTGTCTAAACAAGTATTCCATGTTTCAAATAAACACGTTAGCTATGGTCTCCCATACCATTTTCAGTGTTTGAAATATACACTCTGAGTCATAGTATTGCAAAATGTGCTGACTAAAAATGAGAATTAATGATATCTGCATGTCAGTTGCATGTGAGTCAAGAGCTGGGCCAGAGACCTGTGGGTTGACTGCTTTATCAAAATCCTGGTATGTTAAGGTAGCATATTCTCTAATCCATAGACAGTCTATGTCCAAAAATGGAATCAGTAGTAGCTAGAAGTTAATTGGGAATCCAGCCCTGTCTTTGTATCTAGCTTTGACTTCCCCATAAGCTCCTGGCACTGAGGATTGTTAGGTATCTATGTCAGAGTAGCTCTGAGGGACACAGACATGATATGCAGGAGTTCTTATGACTTCTGCTCGCTCCATTCTGTTGATCTAGACATGTGTCTAGGACCAGCCTCCATTCAAAAGAAGGAAAGTTGAACTTCACCTTCTGACTGGTGGCCCTCTCATAGGTAAAGGACAGTGGAGGATGGGTTTCTCACCTCTTACTTGTTGAGATGCTTTCAACAGAGTCTCATTTTCTTTTCATAAGGGTAAGGTGGCACACACCTTTAATCCCAGTGCTTGGGAGGCAGAGGGATTTCTATGAGTTTAAGGCCAGCCTTACTACATAATAAGTTCCAGGACATCCAGAACCACATAGTGAGACCTTAGGGCTCTGTTGGCCCAAAGTCCTCTTGCTGTTCAGATAGAAGACTATTTCCCATACAGAGGTTTCTCTTCACTGCGGTGTCCGTGTCCATCCCCCGTACCCCCACCCCCACCTCCACCCCGGCTCGGGGACAAGCCTTTTGTTCTGTGGCCTTCTCCGCTCGCTCTCCAGGTCTGTTGGGAGCAGCTACGAAGCTTTGTTTGTGTATCATGCGTGTTCGTTTTATCCACCATGTGTGAGCTATCAGCTTCCCCGGCTGCCGCTTCTGCTGAGATAACCCAGTAGGATTTTACAGAAGTCCCTTCTGAGTGAGGAGCCCCTAGCTGCCCTGTCAGGATTCTTACATAACTTGCTTAGCCTTCTGTGCCTCTCTTTAGTGTTGTCTAGACTGGAGTTTGGGGAAAGTCTTAGTTTATGTCCATCACTTATTTCACATAATGTAAGCTTAAAGACCTCATTTCTTAAAAATATTTTCTTCTTTTATGTTTTTTTTAAGGGACTTCTTCACATATCACAGGCTAGCTGTGAACTCTCTATGCAGATGAGACTGGCCTTGAACACCTACAGCTTCCAAGAACTAAGATTACAGACATGTGACATCATTTTGGTTTCCCCCTTTTCCTTTATTCTGTGTGTAGTGTTCCATAAATTCTTTACCCTCTCTTCAGGTTGGTTTTTATTTTTTGTTTTTTGTTTTTGTTTTTCTTGTCTTATCTTTTTCTTGCCTCATTGTGTCTGTATGTATGTTTAGGACCCCCATGGGTACTAGGGTTCCACTTCAGGTGGTTAGACTGGGCTTTTACCTGCCGAGTCACCCCCCAGGCCTTCAGTGTTTTCAATGTCTCTCTTCATGCTCTTTAACCTTTGGCAGGCTTCCTGTTTGCTGAGGCTTCCTTCTGCCAGACCCTTCCTACTGTTCTCTCTGTACTGTTTGCCCCTCACTATGGCATTTTCTGATCTGTCCTTGTGCTTTTCATATGCATGGTTGATTTCCTATTTTATGTCTGCAGATATTATCTTACCTTTTTGTTTGGTTGTCTGAATTCTCCTTTAGGTCATTACCACAGGTAGGGTGTTCAGGGCATCTTTGGAGTATTTTGTTTTTCTTGATCTGGTTCATGTTTCCTATTTGTATACTTTATGATGCTTATTGATCTTTGGTCTTTGGGAATAACAGTGACCACCCGTCATGAGCTTGAATTTAAAGGACCTTCAAATGTGTTGTAAGAAATTGAATGCCTTTCTACTCTTAACCTGAGAAAGGAACCAGGAAATTGGAGGCTATCCTCAAACCATGCCTTGCTGGTCCACACCTGAGTAGTATGTGGCAAGCAGAGCAAGATGGCTTTTCCTAAGCAACTAGTTAGCTTCATACATTGAATTCATACAGTAAAGGGAAATGATTAACAGAAAGTTATCAAATTAATAAAAATGTAGAGTGAAGCTCAAAAGAAATCATACGTGGAAATAATACAGGAATCAATAACTATCTCATTCTTGTTCTTAAACACCTCTCTCAGTGGTATCATTAAAATGGGCAGAATTACCATCCTCCTAGGATACATGCTCTACACAGTTGCACATTTCCTTGTTGTCAGAGCTGCACACACTTCCGGCTGCTTTTCTAAGGTTACTTCCTGTTTTACTGATGCTGCAGCAAGTGTAAATGTTATTTTACTAGGTTTGTTTTTCTGACCCTTTAGCAGCTTCCTTTGCTTATTTCAGGTACAAAGCTGTCCTCAATATTCTTATAGCATGAATACTTCAATTTTATTTTATATTCCTGTTTCTGTGGTTTCACAGTCACCAAAACATGGCTGACAGTCACCAAAACATGGCTGAAAACTGAGTTCTGTAATTTACTTGATTTTTTGACAATGAAATTATGGTGCACATGTTTACAGTATGAAACTGCTCAGTCACACAAAACGATGAAATCCTGTAATTTGGGTCAATATGGAAGAGCCAGGAAATTATTACTTTAGGTAGAGAAAGGCAAGTACTCAAGAATTTTAACTTATAGAAGTTGGAGAAATAATGTTTTTTTTTTCCCATCAGTCAGTGACATCAGGAAAGGTAGTCATTGGGAAATGTTGACAAGTCAGTGCTCTTATACAGTCAGAAGGAAAAAGCTATAGCAAATGTTGTCCAGAATGGTGACTATAAGTAACCATTTTGCAGTATATTACAGAAGATGAGAAAACAGTGTTTTTTGTTTGTTTTGTTCTGTTTTTTGAGACAAGGTCTCTATATAATCCTGGCTGCCCTGGAACTCACAGAGATCACCTGCCTCTGCCTCTCAAGTGCTGGGATTAAAGATGCGAACCACCACACCTGTCCTAAGGACTTTGGACATTTTAAACTTAAAAATTAAATGTTTGAGGAAATGACCACTCTAAAATTGATATAAAGACAAATGCACAGTCTACCTGTAACAATATTACAGAATACCCCCTTTAACATGCAAATCTCTCATTTTCTATTATGTAACCATAGGAAAAAATAATGTATTGCTGTCATTGACCATTTGAGAACTTTATGCGATCAGATGAAAAGCAACTCAACACTAAAATGTAAAAAAAAAAATAAAAATAAGGGAAAATAATAATTAACATCACAATTTATCATTCTTGTACTCAGCAGACTAAGCTGAAGTTTTCATGAGTTCAAAGACTGCTTATGAACATGGTAAATACACGAATACATGTCTGATAAATCTTCATCACAGAAAGCAGGAAAGGGGAAAATGTAAGAATGTTAGTGATATCTAATTATTTTAAATATTAACAAAGTGTTGTTATTGCTATACTTCCTAAGAATGTATTCATAAGCACAGGATGCCAATTGGTATCTATGTTATTGGTTTTAATTAATATAATCTATTGTTCATTTCTCCTTATTTCAGGAAATGCTGTCATTCAGGGATGTGGCCATTGATTTCTCTGCAGAGGAGTGGGAATGCCTAGGCCCTGCTCAGTGGAGTCTGTACAGGGATGTGATGCTGGAGAATTACAGCAACCTTGTGTTTCTGGGTGAGGATTGCATCTATAGTGAATTCTTTTTTGTGTATATGTGTGGTTTTTGTGTTGTTGTTGTTTGGTTGTTTTTTTCATTTTTTTGTTTGTTTTTGGTTTGGTTTGTTTTTTGAACCAGAGTCTCTCTATGTAGTCCTGGCTTTCTGGAACTCTGTGTAGACCAGACTGGCCTTGAACTCAGAGATCCTCCTGTCTCTGCTTCCGTCCCAAGTGCTGGTATTAAGTGCCACTATGCCTGGCTCATATTGGATTCTTAATTCAAGGTCAACATTAAATTCCTTTTATAAAACATCTCATGGGAGCTTGTACTTTCCGACAGTGAGGGTCATGGCCTACATCTAAGGAAGAATTAGAGAGATTGTTAAAGGTAACTAAGACAATTTGTTGTTTTTATTTCTTCTTGTTTTTTTAACCTGGCTCTTTCTTAAAGTATCCTTCACTCTAGTGGTAATGCCAGGAATTCACAGACATGAGGCCCACCCTTAAGTTTTAATTTTATTTATTTGTTTATTTGTAAATGACAGAACTGAAGCTGAGTATATCCTTTTTCCCTCTAAGGGCACAATCCTGGAGTAGACATGTTATTTCCCAGGTGAATAACACACCAACCATCTTGTTCTTTTTCCCCACAATCAGGGCTTGCTTTCTCTAAGCCATACCTGGTCACCTTTCTAGAGCAAAGACAAGAGCCTTCAGATGTGAAGAGACAAGCAGCTGCCATACAAACAGGTGCGTAGAAATGAGGGGCAGAGGGTCAGTGGGCTTTCCAACAGAAGGCCAGGCTTTACCATGTGCACTGAGATCTTACACTGTGATGGAAATCAGTTTTTAGATATTCCATTCATTCATTCATTTATTCATCTACCTATGATGCTTTAAGTGTCTAAGCTTTGTTCCCCCCAGAGAGCTCTGCTTGTGTTTACAGTAACAACAAAGTTTGTCATTTTTCTGAGAGTCTGCATTGTAACGGACTGTTTCCTATACTTATGTTTAAAGACATGAGTCCATTATCATACAATATAATCACAAATACATTTCTTTCACATCACTTACATGTATGCTAATTTAAATCTTTTCATAATCGCCATGAATGATTGCAATGTATTCTCAAAGTTTTTCTCTCCTATATTCAGTGTTACTGATCTAAAACACATGCCCTTTGTGGGTATATTTTCCTAGGTTAAAACCTTACATGTCTAAAGAATGTTTTTAATAGCTTATCAGTTGTTTTTCAGGATTTAGTGGGTTCAAGATTCTCTTTTCATTATTTTACAACTTTATTTTCTGTATTAATGAAGTCTAGGTTGTCTAAAATCATTTGTTTACATGTAAGCTATATGTTTTTTGTGGATGAAGTGTATAATACTAAACACTTTAGGACAGTGTAAGATTAAAAAGCATCAGGGAGCTTTGGTTCTGTGAGCATCAGAAGTGTGTGTTTCCACTTGATTTGTACACATGAGCACACACGTCTCTGGTTCCCATGCCTTGCGCACCATCTCATCACTGACTGTTGTAAGATTGTGTTATCTTAGAAGTGGGGCTGGTTCTATCATTTCTTCTTTGACTGATATGTGCCTTTAGCAAAGGTTCTATCATTACAGGTGAACTTGTTAACTTTTTTCTTTTCATAATTTGATTCTTTTAGATACTTATTTCTTGTGAAAATACAACATATAGCTTCCTGACTTAACTCCCTGAAATATCATACTTAATATTATGGAGAGTTTGTTCTACAGTATATATTTTGTGCCTTCCAAATTAAAACTAAGGATATAAATTGTGTATTTCTACATTCTTCCAACCTCTGACAATCACCATTAATGTAATGTTTTCCACATTTAGCTATTTATATTTTTCATCTGTCTCTGTTCATATAATTTATACATTTTAATGGGTTCATTTCTGTGAACATAATGCCCTAAGAGTTACCATTATTATTGATAGTACATCTTCCTTTGCTATTAAACTGTTAATAATATTCCATTATTTCTGCATTCTATTTTGTCTTCCTCTTCTTTCAGTGGAAATTTATATTGTTTCCACTCACTGCATGTTCTGAATTACACTGCAGTGAATATAGGTGTAGAAATTTGTAATTTCTCATTTACCTATAAAAATGTGAGTAAAGGTCCCCATATTAAAGGTAAGCATTGTAAATATAAGATTGTCACTCAGTTTTTATTCACATGTCAACTTTTACTCGCCAGATATAAAACCATATAAATGTAAAGAATGTGGCAAAGCCTGTGATTGGGACTCACTGCTTGAATACCAGAGAATTCATCCAGGAGAGAAAGCCTATAAGTGTGAAGAATGTGGTAAGGCTTCCGATTCTTGCTCAGTACTTTCTGAACACCAGATAATTGATATGGGAGAGAAAGCCTACAAGTGTGAAGAATGTGGCAAAGCCATTTGTACTTGCTCAGGACATTCTAGCTACCAGAGAATTTGTATTGGAGAGAACCCCTACAAGTGTGAAGAATGTGGAAAAGCCTTCCCCACTTACTCATGTCTTACTGAGCACGAGGTAGAACACACTGAACAAAAATTCTACAGCTGTGAAGAATGTGGGAAACTGTTTTATTGTCATTCTCACCTTACAGAACATCAAAGAATTCATTTCCAAGAGAATTCCTTTAAGATTGAAGTATGTAGCGAGGACTTTTGTTCTCCCATAGAACTTTCTGATGACCAGAGATTCTGTATTGAAGAGAAGCCCTACAAGTATGAAGAATGTGTTAAGGCCTTTAGTGCTTGCTCAATGCTTTCTGATCACCCGGGAATTCATCCAGGAGAGAAAGCCTACAAGTGTGAAGAATGTGGCAATGCCTTTTGTGCACTCCATTCAGTATCTAAACAGCTGAAAATTGATTGTGAAGTGAAGTCCTACAAGTGTGAAGAATGTGGGAAAGCCTTTCCTAGTCATCTTTCCCTGATTCAGCATAAGATAGGTCATACTAGAGAGAAACCTTACCAATGTGAAGAATGTGGCAAAATGTTTTACTGTTCTTCAAACCTTAAGCAACATCAAATAACTCATTCTCAAGAAAAACCCTACAAGTGTGAAGTATGTGGCAAGGTCTTTAGAACTTGCTGGCAACTTTCTAAACACCTGAGAATCCATTCTGGAGAGAAACCATACAAGTGTGAAGAATGTGGCAAAGCCTTTTACACTCTCTCATACCTTACTCATCACAAGTTAGGTCATACTGGGGAGAAACCTTACAAATGTGAGGAATGTGGCAAGACCTTTTACTATCCTTCAGTCCTTAAGGAACACCAAGCAATTCATTCTGGAGAGAAACCATACAGGTGTGAAGAATGCGGCAAGGACTTCTGTACGCGCTCAGGACGTTCTAGACACCAGCGAATTCATACTGGAGAGAAACCCTACAAGTGTGAGCAATGTGGAAAGGCCTTTTCTACTCATTCATACCTTTCTCATCACAAGATAGTTCACACTGGCCATAAACCCTACAAGTGTGAGGAATGTGGCAAAAAGTTTTATTATCCTTCTCGCCTTAAGGAACATCAAAGAATTCATTCTCAAGAGAACCCTTACAAGTGTGAAATTTGTGGCAAAGCCTTTTATACTCACTCATACTTTACTCAGCACAAATTAGGTCATACTGGAGAGAAACCTTACAAATGTGAGGAATGTGGCAAGACCTTTTACTATCCTTCAATCCTTAGGGAACACCAAGCAATTCATTCTGGAAAGAAACCATACAGGTGTGAAGAATGCGGCAAGGACTTCTGTACGCGCTCAGGACGTTCTAGACACCAAAGAATTCATACTGGAGAGAAACCCCACAAGTGTGAAGAATGTGGGAAAGTCTTTTCTACTCATTCATACCTTACTCAGCATAAGGTGGTCCACTCTGGAGAGAAACCCTACAAGTGTGAGGAATGTGGCAAAAAGTTTTACTATCCTTCTCGCCTTAAAGAACATCAAAGAATTCATTCTCAAGAGAACCCTTACAAGTGTGAAATTTGTGGCAGTGTCTTTTGTACTCCCAAAGGACTTTCTAAACACCAGAGATTCCATACTGGAGAGAAACCCTACAAGTGTGAGGAATGTGGAAAGATGTTTTATTATCCTTCTCGCCTTAAGGAACATCAAAGAATTCATTCTCAAGAGAATCCTTACAAGTGTGATATATGTGGCAAAGCCTTTTATACCCACTCATACCTTACTCAGCACAAGTTAGGTCATACTGGAGAGAAACCTTACAAATGTGAGGAATGTGGCAAGACCTTTTACTATCCTTCAATCCTTAGGGAACACCAAGCAATTCATTCTGGAAAGAAACCATACAGGTGTGAAGAATGCGGTAAGGACTTCTGCACGCGCTCAGGACGTTCCAGACACCAGCGAATTCATACTGGAGAGAAACCCTACAAGTGTGAGCAATGTGGAAAGGCCTTTTCTACTCATTCATACCTTTCGCAGCACAAGGTGGTTCACTCTGGAGAGAAACCCTACAAGTGTGAGGAATGTGGAAAGATGTTTTATTATCCTTCTCGCCTAAAGGAACATCAAAGAATTCATTCTCAAGAGAATTCCTACAAGTGTGAAGTGTGTGGCAAAGTCTTTAGTGCTCCCTTAGAACTTGCTACACACCTGAATATTCATTCTGCAGGTGTGTAGGATGTGGAAAGGTTTTTAACTTATCCATCCTTACCTCGACACAAATTCCTGGAGAGAAATCTTACCTGTGTAAGGAATGTGGCAAAATGTTTTCTATCCTCCAAACCTTAAACAACACCAACTAACTAGTTCTGGAGGAAATCACACAAGTGTGAGGACTGTAGGAAAGTCTTTTGTACTCAGTTAGAACTTTCTAAACATCAAAAAATCATACTGGTGAGAAAGGCCACAAATGTGGAAAAGCTTCTGCTAGACTTTTTAACCTTACCCAGCACAAGGTAGTTCATTCTATTCAGAAACACTATCCATGGGAAAATGCTGGAGAATTTTTAGTCTTCAATCCTTAGAAAAAAGTCACAGAGTTCATTCTCAAGAGAGACCCTGCAAGTGTGAGGGGTGTGTCAAAGCCTTTGGTTATCGTTCAGACCTTATCCAACTCAAATGAATCCATCGCAGAGAGAAACCAAACCCTTGTGAAGGATGTGGCGAGTGCTTTACTAATAATTCAACACTTTCTAACCTCCATAAAAGTTATACTGGGGAGAAACACTACAAATGGGAATGCATTGACAAGCCTTTTAAAGGCTCTTTATCAGTTAACACAAAAGTGTTGGCACTGAAGAGTGCTCACACAGTAGAGCATATTATGAAGGTTTCATTTGTCAGTCAACTCTTGCTGATCATCAGAGAATTCACACTTGGGAGAATCTCTAAACAATATACGGAATATAGGCAGGTGTTTAGTTATAATTTGCCACTGCATAAGCATGAAAGAATTAGTACCACAGAAATACAAAGAATGTGGCAAGGCCTTTAGCTGTTTTTCATACTTTAATTATCCTCAGAGACTTCATACTGGAAACTACACATATAAATAATGTGTCAAACCCTTTAATAATATTTCAAATCTCAGTCAACACCAAAGAATTCAGTAAGCTTCACTGTTCAACTTCATGCCTCTTCATTTTCTAAGGGAGTCTCAGCTGTGTGGTTGCCTGGATCTGACTGGCTTACAGATGTGGCTATGGGACCCTGGATGCTGATTAATGCCCAGTCCCACCCCTGGGCAGATGGTCCTGGGTGGATGAGAATTCTGGCCAAGCAGAAATCAGAGGGAGCAAGCCAGTAAGCAGAATACTTTAGTTCCTGCCTCGAGATTTCTCCCTTGAGCTCTTGCCCTGGCTAAACTGGTTTTCTAATTCCTAAACTGGAGTAAACCCTTTCCTCTCCTAAGTTGTGTCTTAGTCATAGCATTTATCACAGCAGCAGACATCAAAGTCAGACAGCAGTGGACATGGAAAGGCTTTTCAATTTTATACCTTAATTATCATCAGTCTTCATACTGGAGAGAATGTCACAACGTCTTTTAGAGTGGAGAATCAGAGCCCTAGCCTCAGCTAAGAACACCTGAGTCCTATAGCAGAGACTTCCCTTTGCTGTAATCTACAAACCTGTTCTTTTAGACAAAGTTTTCAGGGTGCATCAATTGATTGTTCTGTAACTACAAATGTTTCCTGAAATTGTTACCATGTTATCCATCTGTACCTGGGTAACCTGAATCGATTCTTGAGCCATGATCTCTATGGCGGATTTCTCCCTTGGGATCCCCCAATTGTTAGTAACTCTTCCCCTTTGGTCTGTAAGAAAACCCAATAAATTCACTTTTCTCATCAATTTGGGCTGTGGTGAAATCCTAGGATCATTTGTTGTTGGGTCCCTTTGTAGTGACTAGGTATTTGTGGCTAGAGATAGGTAACATGTCATTCATATATGGCTCCAAAATAAACAATGTTTCATTCCCTTTCAGGTGAGAACTGTGGTTTTTGTATAACAACACAATCCCTGTTTTCATGGAACGAGAACCACTTTGAATCAGGGACACAAGCCACACACACTCATTCAGGAGATAGGATGGATTTGGTTACTAGCTACTTCTTCAAGTATTAATCATGGTCATTTCAGTTCTTATTTGCATATATCCAGAAAGGCATAAAAAATTGAGTTTACTTAAAAAGAGACAATATTGAAACTTCCATAGCAACATGGTTTGCATTAGTTTCTTTAATCTTGTTTTCCTTTGTTGTTTGAGCTATTGTCAGTCTTTATGGAGAGAATAGATACGCACCTCTTTGCCACCTCATTCTATCACAGGTGGCATTTTCTTTTTTTCTTTTTCTTTTTTTTTGGTTTTTCAAGACAGGGTTTCCTGTGTAACAACCCTGGCTGTCCTGGAACTCACTCTGTAGATCAGGCTGGCCTCAAACTCACAGAGATCCACCTGTCTCTGCCTCCCGAGTGCTGGGATTAAAGGTGTGCGCCTCCACGCCCGGCTACAGGTAGCATTTCTATCTCGGGTCATTTTAAAAGCTGTTTTCTCGCGTTGTCATTGTCTTAGGGAACAGTTATATTCAGTTTCACAAGAGAAACTTGACAGGCTGACTCCTTAATTACAGTAACACAACTAGAAAAAACTGCACTGAAGACCCACCATCGCTCTTTGAAAAGAGGAACCCTGAGAAGCATCTTAACCACAGCATAGGAACTAGCAGGAGATACAGGAGAGTTCATTTGTCCTTACTAACCCATCAAGTACAAAGTCCTTTATTGAGGTGTGGAGAAATGGCTCACTGGTTAAAATAAATTGATTCTCATATAGGAAACCATGTTTGGTTCTCAGCATCCATATGTCTGCTCACAACTATCAATAACACCAGTTGCAGTGGATATGACCCCCTCTTCTGGTCTGCATGGGCACTGAACACACGTAGTGTTCCCTGAAGTTACACCAACACAGGCCTCTGTGCTTTCAAGTTTGATAATGATTAGTAACAAGTAACTGAACTAATTATTGGAGATGTATGATGAAGGAAAGAAAGGGAGGTTTGGAAGGCCACTGCAGAATTCCTCTTTAGTATTCATGGCAAATACAAGTGGGAGATGCAAGGTTAGTCTCACTCTGTCTGATCTCCAGGGAGCACTCCTTTCTGTTCCCTAGGGTTACACGGATGCAGGCTTCTGTGGCTTTTAGAACCAGAGACTTTTGAGTACCCCTCTCTCTTGGTTCACTCTTTCTCCATAGTAAAATGATGGCCCTCTGTAAACTTTATTACAGCCAGATTCTTGGAACTGATCACTGCTGATCAGACTTGACTGAAACTAGTCAAGCTTGCACATTCCCAAAAGCCATGGCTCTTTTTTTTAAGATCATTTTATTTCTTTTGAGAGCATTGTTCATGTATGTAGTGTCTTAACCATACACCCTTCCCATTCCTTTGCTGCAAATCTCTCTCCTATCACTACCTTCTCTTTTCTCTCCCAACTAAGTCCATTGCTAAAATATATTTAGTTCACTGAATGCAGCCTGTATATGGAGAGGTATAGTACAAGTGACAAGTATGGGAAGCTTTTCAGGCTGATACTGTGTTCCCCAGCACCCACCAACTGCCAATAGCTCTACAGCTAAGCTTAGTAATTCACAGGCCCCTCACTGATCCATACTAGTTTGGCTAGATTTATCTTGTATAGGTGTTGTGCATGTAGTAACAGCTGCTGGGAGTGAATTTGTTCAGTGACCTTGTTATCTTTAGAAGATACTGCTTTGCTGAAGACATCTAATCACTGTGGCTCTCACAGGCTTTTCAACCCCTCTTAGCATAACAATTATCCATTATCATAACAATAACTTACAGTTAGATAGTTCATAGACCCTAGGAGAGAATTAACTACTGTTATTGTGCTAAGTGGACATAGTATTAAACCAACTGCTGATAACTGATACATAAGCCCAAAGATTAAGACATTTCATCCCTCATCAACAAAACTTCTGGTTACAGTAGATCATGGTCAGCACAGAACCCCAATGGCCAACATGCAGTGAATAATTGACTGTATAATTTCTAATACTAAATTGAACATATATACCCCACCCCTTCTTCCAAAGGCTTAGGTATCATTGTGGAGGAAGGGATGGAAAGAGTGTAAATACAATGAATCAATGTGTTCTGGACACACAGAACAGCTGCACGTATAAAGTCAGGGTATTTGATGCCATGCCTAAGACTGCAACAGTAAACCAAACTAAATAGCTGTATACCCTGGGCAGTTGGCCACAAAGTTCCACCACTAGCCAAGGTCCTATGGGAAATTCCTAACTGCTGTGGTAAGGGTCAATTTTCTCAGTGTTGCCACCAGTAAGTTGACCACACTCCATTGAAAGGCCGCACATACAAGTTGTCCTTTGGAGACAGGTGGAGATAGGAAACAGTCATGAGTAGGATGTGAAGGAGGTTGAACCTGGGAAGAGTTGGGTGAGGGAGGGTAAATAAAATTGAATCATGTGCAAAATTCTTAATAAAGAAAAGGAAGTGGTGAATGCTTGTGCTTACTTCCATTTCTCCTTTTTATTAGTTCAGGAGTCCATCACATGGAATAGTGCCACCCACATAAAGGATGGCTTTTTCAGTCTTAACTAACTTATCTAGAACCATCCTGTGACCAACAAATTACCTGTACTTTAAGATCTATGAAGTTAATAGGGATACATATTTTCAACTTATTCAACTTAATTTGACTTTTTCAATTTGCTGAATTGGTAAACCATCCCAAATCTTGACTGCAGTGTTGGTAAATGGAGAAAATAATGGAATACCATAAAAAGTAATTTTTGACTCATTCTTGCAATGTGTCTAAGGACCACTGTCCTGCACCTGACTCCCCATACTCTAACCCTCCATTTTAGGTAGGAAATCTCAGACTTGTACCAACAATTCCACCGGCACCCATTATCTGAGGAAAACTCCCAGAACACCTGAAGATTGCAGTCCTCAAACCACAAAAGGTCTGCATCTGGACTTAGAAACCTTACTTAGCTTGAGCTAAGCCAAGGTAGTTCTGCAACCCCACTGAGACATCAACAACTGAGTCACCCAACACTGAACCTTAAGTCTGATACAGCTGGTAACTACCTGACACATTCAGTTACTAGGAGATAGAAGTTCAAACAAAGAAACAAGATTTTACTATCAAGACATAGTACCAGTCTCCTAGGTACCATTGCAAATACACAAACATGAATAAGCCCAAAACAAGTGTGTGGTTTGAATAAGAATGGCTTCCATAGGCACATGTACTTGAGTGCTTATTCACCCCAAAGTGGAACTCTTTGAAAGGATTAGGTGTGGCCTTATTGGACTAAGTGTGCTTTTATAATAGGTATGGCCTTGGAAGGAGTGTGTCACTGAGAGTGGGCTTTGAAGTTTCAAAAGCCTACTCTGCAGATGACAGGTCTCAGCTACTGCTCCAATGTCATGAGTGCTGCCATGCACCCACCATGATGATAATGGCAAAGCCACTTAAACTGAGCAAGCCACCAATTCATAGGCACCTAATGAAGACTGAAGAGTCATATTGAACAACTAATGGAACCCAAGAAGGAAATACTCACATTATATAATAGTCAAGACAATAAATGTACAGAACAAAGGGGCTTTTGTAATCAAAAAGAAGGAAAAATGAAGTCACAGACAATAGCAGGCCCATTAGAATCACAGCAAGTTTCTCTGTGGAGACCATGGCAGCCAGAAGGAATTGAACTGATGTCCTAAAAGTTTTGAAAGCACAGATTCCACTCCCAACTACTACACCCAGCAAAACTGTCATAGGTGAAGGAGATGGAAACAGATTTAAAGAGTAACATCCAGTAAGCCAACCCTACAGAAGATACTAGAAGAAATACTTCGGTCAGAAGATTAAACGTGGCCGAGGAGGCACAGGGAAGAAATAAACAATTCCACAATACAGTGCTTAAGAAAGGCATAATAAAATATTACATAAGCAGTTTGATTAACAGATTATTTCAAAAAACAGGGTCCATCTCTTTGCTGGGCTTGTCCCCAGCTGTTGATGCAGACTGCCTGAACACTTCTCACCCATGTGGACATGGATCTGACATTTCTGCTCTGACCCAGTTTTCCCTTCCTGCTTTGGCTGGATTCAACATTAAAGTTTGCCTCTCTCTTGACCTCAGGAGCGGCTCTTTCTCTACACTGGCTTGGGTTTTATTGTCAATACAGACTCTACTTGTATTTCTGTTAGCCCACTTTGGGCACCTCTTACTCTGCTTTAGCGTCTGTAACATGTATTAATTCTTTAAAAATACATATACTTAAATATAGATATACAGAATGTGTTCTATGTGCTGTGGAATATGAGTTTGAATTAGAAATTAGGATTCAAATAAAAGAACGTATATTTACCTCAGCCAGACTGCCTAGGTAGTTAGCATTATCTGGCAAACTGATGGTTTGAAAGTGTTGCACCTTGTAAATTTACTGTTCAATAAATTCTGACATAGTAGAATGACACAAACATGTTCACATGTTTCTTGCATGGGGTGCTCACAACTACATATGTGTGTATGCCTGTGCGCCTTTGAATAATGTGATTCTCACTGTATAAAATTGCAGTCCAAGTATCAGAACACTCAAAACGTGATTAGCAACACAGTAGTAGCAGGCAACACCCCATCACCACTGTCCTGGAAATGTTTGGAAGCCCACAATGAAAACACAAAATCTCACTGGGGTTGAGGGTTTACAGTGGCCTACTGACCTAAACCTCTCCACATCAGTATCTCCATCCCAGCTATAAAATGAGGAATTCATCTGCTTCATAAGTCCAAGATTCCCATCTTCTCCATGGCAGTAACCAGATCATTTATGATGAAAAACAAGTAGCACCTGTGGGCAGGTCCAATTCATTCACCTAGAAAACTACCAAGTGTTAGGCACATCCTGGGTCACTTAAGTGTCGGAGCCTGCTGACAGTCAGCCAAGTAGCTGGGTAGAGATGTGCGGATTGAAGAGACAATGAAGAAGACAGAAAAGAGTCGAGAGGTCTGCTGGTCAATGCCAGACAGCCTCGGGTTTATTTCACAGTCAGTTTATATACAGTTTTGAAGGGAAGAGGTAGAACAATGCACAACACAGGCATTCAGCCACTATCTATCCTGCCTTGTATCAAGGAGCAGGCAGTTTCATTTTCTATCTCAATGTACCTTTGGCTGGCATCAGCAGCCAGCATCTAGCTAGATAGTGTGTTCCTTCTTATGGGCTAATCAGGACTTTCTCATAACCCTTCAAGGAGACTCTGTGGGCTAATCAGGACTTTCTCATAGCCCTGAAGCAAGCAAGCATGAACTCAGTTAAATCAGAACAGACTTCAGATTCAAACTGGGAAACTGAGTCAGTTGTGGGCTCCCACACTTAAGATACTGATATCAAAAGTCGATTTGCAGCCCTCTTTTTCTGCCAGAAAATAAAGACAGGTAGAACAACCAATTCCTTAGTTTCTCCTAAAACAAACCAAAAATTTTAAATACTTGCATAGACATTCATGTCCTTCATAAAATAATGTTGTCCTTTATTTAAATGGTTGCTGCCTTTTAAGCCACAGCTGTCTGAATCAGCATCTGCAAATCTGCTACTACCAGCAGCAGTTAGGCCACAAGGGCCATACATAGCCAGGTGGGGAGGGTGAGGGGGAATCTGTTCCCTCCAACTCCGACTCTTACAAAGCTATGAAGGGAGCTTAACTAAACCTCCCTCCCTCTAAAAAACTCAAGATTCAAAGGTTAAGGTGGAATTATGCTCTTCAGAGGCTGAATAGCAAGTAGCTCACCTCTCCTTGCTGGCATCCTCCAAAAAACACCCATGCTTCTCCTCACCCCTCCTTACAAACCCTTCCTCACCCAGCTCCTCCCCACCACTTCCTGTCAGCTAGTTGCTGACGCAGCCCCCCTAACCACAGGTGAATTTTATTTAATCAAACAATCTTTGCATTAAACAAACATTCCAGAGCATAAACAAAAGTATCACGCCTTGAAATAACATTCTACAACAGAATAATCCCATTTTTTGGAATGGCCTCTGCCAAGAACTGCTCAGCTCCTTACCCCTGACCTCCCCCATGTCACTCCATCCTCCCCATTCCCCAAGCAGACTTAGGTTATTGGGAGGTTTATTTTTCTGCCCATCCAAGTTTCATATCTGTCTTTACCTTAGTGATGGCCCAGAAGCAGTACCACCTGCTGAAGAATGCACCTTATCGTTTTTACTTCCTAAGTCAATGCTCAGCATAAATGCAACCTCCAGAAAATAGAGGACTCTGGCTAGCCAAGCACAGGAGTCTCTGCCACTCATTCCCACATCCCTCTATCTGTGTCCATTGAATCAACAGGCCATCACTTAACTGGTGATACACTGTACTTACTGAATGGTTCGTTTCCTGCCTATCAAGACAGGGTGCAAGCCAAAGAAAGCAGGGTAGTTCCAGTGTGCTCTTCTATTTCCACTGTTTTAAGGGAACTGGGCACCTAGTAAAATATTAACAAATCCTTGTGAGAAAACTAACTGCAAAGTGTAGTGGGGAGCCATTCCAACCTTGATCTGGAAGTTCCAACCCCCATTGAGGCTTCAGTAACTGTCACGCCTACAAGGCAGGGCCAAGAGAGGACCCTGAAAACCTGAGATCCGAATGTGCCAGCTCTCTTGGTTCCTGGACCCTGCACACTGGAGGTAGACCAAGCAGAGTTCTCCAGAGAACACCGCTGGACTGCGCCATGCCTTTCCCAGACCCTGCAACCTACCTATCCCTTCATTTGTAAGTTACACCACTAAATAAACCTCCTTTTTAACTACTTGGAGTGGCCTTAATAATTTCACCAATAGCAAAGCAGTTATTTTAAGGGACAATAGAATCTGTCATCAGGAATTTTTTTTAAAAAAATGGATGATATTTGTGAGAGTGCCCCAGGTACCAAAACTCAGGTGAGTAGGGATTTTCTTGGAAAAGTTTGAAAGCAATGTAAGTCATTCCAAATCACGGTGTAAAAGTAAGAAAGAACGCAGCAGTTTACTGTGCCAACATGGGAATTGAAAGAAGAATGTAGGGCCTAATATCAGTAACCCAGGTTTAGGGAAATTAATGAAAAAGAGGAACATGTAGACAAATTTCTAAATGGTCTTATTAAATAAAAAACACGGAGCCATGTGGGAGCCCACAACTGACTAAATTTCCCAGTTTGAATCTGAAGTCTATTCTGAGTCAATAGAGTTCGAGCTTGTTTGCTCCAAGGCTGTGAGAATGTTCTGATTAGTCCACAGAGTCTCCTTGAAGGCCTGTGAGAAAGTCCTGATTAGCCCACAGAGCCTCACTGTGTAAAAATGCTCTATGTCCTTCTAATTGGTGAAGCAAATATTTCTATGAATGGTTCTATGTAACATGTCTTAATTGTATTTTTGACTAATTGTATTTCTCAAATGGATAATTGTAGATGTAACCAATTGTCTTATTAAAATAAGAAACACAGAGCCAATGTAAAAGAGAAAGCCGAGAGGTCAGAGCTCAGAGATAAAATCTTACCTCCTGCAGTGCTCCTAGCTTCCCTGAGAGAGAGCTACTTCCTGTTTGTCTATGTTTAAATAGTCTGTTCTGCCTTCTCATTGGTTGTAAACCCAACCACATGACTGCCTCATCACTGCCTGTAAGTACCGCCCTCCAGGTCTTAAAGGCGTATGTCTCCAATACTGGCTGTATCCCTGAACACACAGAAATCTACCTAGCTCTTCTAACCATCACGCTCTTGCTATGGCTCTAATAGCTCTGACCCCAGGGCAACTTTATTTATTAACATAAAATTAAAATCACATTTCAGTACTAATAAAATATCACCATAGATAATCATACTCATGTAATAGTTTTAAAAAGGACCTTCTTTTGTAACATTGCCAGTATATATGAGTGATCCATGGTTTGATGATAAAGGGCTGCAAGTAATTGAAGAAATTAAGAAAGCTTTAAGCAGACAGAAAGATGTTGCTCGATTAGTTATAGCAGGAATTGCAGTTCTTGTTACTATGCTTGCTACTATTACTGTTGCTTCAGTGGCTTTGTCTCAATTCATCCAGACAACAGGGTTTGTTAATGAATTGTCTATGAATGTTTCTATGATATTAGAGATTTAAGAAGATATAGATGTGAAAATGGAAAATAAATTGAATGCTTTGTATGATGTGGTAGAGTTTCTGGGAAATGAGCTCCAACCTGAAAACTAGAGTACATTTGAAATGTCATACTAATTATGAATTGTGTTACATCGTCTGTGTACAATGAAAGTGCTATTGGATGGGGAAGAGTTAAGGCACATCTTAAAGGAATCTGGCATGATTCTAATGAATCCTTAGATTTGGCTAAATTACATCAAGAGATTATAGAAATGAAAAAGGCTAAATTGAATTTTAATGCAGTTAAAACAGCAGAAGATATTTTAGAACAATTTAAAGGGGCTATCCCAATCATGGTCATCATTTACTTAGCTCTTAAGTAATGTTGTAGATATTGGAGCATGTGTCTTAGTAGGCATAACCTGTTTGCCTATGATTTTCAAGCCGATTTTGAACTTGTTATTGAGACTGGGCTCAGAACTCCACAGAGTATAACTACACATTTTCCTATGACTTAACACCAGAGGCTGGTAGCCAAAGACGGGTAAGTTTTCTTTGCCTCCTTTCAACCTAAGACAGGACATGAATGATGGAATTCATGCTCCCATGATGGGTAAGATTGGAGTGTGGTACGGAAACACTTAAGACAGGCACAGTCATCTGAGAGACTCAGTGGGGTCTTAAAATAAATAAAAAAGGAGGAATTGTGGGAGCCCACAACTAACTCAATTTCCCAGTTTGAATCTGAAGTCTATTCTGAGTCAATAGAGTTCAAGCTTGTTTGCTCCAAGGCTGTGAGAAAGTTCTGATTAGCCTACAGAGCCTCTTTGAAGGACTGTGAGAAAGTCCTGATTAGCCCACAATAAGAAACACACTATCTAGCTAGATGCAGGCTGCTGATGCCAGCCGGAGGTACATCAAGATAGAAAATGAAACTGCCTGCTCCTTCACTCAAGGGCAGGATAGACAGTGGTTGAATGCCTGTGCTGTGCATTGTTCTACCTCTGTCCTTCAAGACTGTATATAAGCTGACTGTGAAATAAACTCAGGGCTGTCCGGCATTGACTGGCAGACCTCTTGACTCATTTCTGTCTTCTACATTGTCTCTTCAATCCGCACGCCTCTACCCAGCTACCCAGCTGACTGTCGGCAGGCCCAACAGAGCCAAATATAGGGCAGAAAGCCTTAGAGAGATCAGGGAAATAGGGAAATCCACCAGCCAACCTTACCTCACCAACTCTACAGCTTCCAATTGCGAGCTACTTCCTGCCTTACCCATGCCTTTATTGCCTTGCTGTTCTGCCCTCTCATTGGCTATCTTAGCCCAGCTACCTCACTTGCTTGTCACTGTCTATCTGTACAGACTTCCAGGTCTCTATGGTTGGTACTGGGATTAAAGCCGTGTGTCACTATGCTTGTTTGGCTCTGTTCCCTACTATGGCCTTGAACACACAGAGACCCTGCCAGATTGTAGATAAATTTCTAAACAGTCTTATTAAATAAGAAGCACAGAGCCAAATATAGAGGTGAAAGCCATAGAGATCAAAGCAATAGTGATAACCACCAGCTAACCTTACTCACCATGCCACCGTAGCTTCAGGAGAGGACCAGCTTCTTCCTGTCTAACCTGTGTCTTTATTGCCTTACTGTTCTGCCTTCTCATTGGCTCTTAGCCCAGCCACGTCACTTCCTCATCATTGCCTGTCTGTACAGACCTCCCGGTCCCTATGGTTGGTACTGGGATTAAAGGCGTGTGTCAACACACTTGGCTGTCTCCTTGAATGCACAGAGACTCTGCCTGCCATGTGATCAGCTTAAGGGCATGTGCTACTACCACCTGACTTTTGTTTATGGATAGCTATCTATGTCCTCTGATCTCCAGGCAAACTATTTATTAACATACAAATAAAATATCACCATACTTCCCCTTTTTTCTAATAAAAATAAAAAAGAATTAAAAAGGTATAACTAATATAAGAAAAATTATATACAATAAGTACAATAACTATATACAATATATACAAACAATACATCAACAATGTCTAGTCCATTTGCATTTGACAAAGTCAGAGAAAATATTCCATTATCTACCCTATTTTGTCAAAATGTATATGATTCACTTTGAATCCTAACTTATATGACTAACAGAGAACTATCTTATAATGTCTTTCAAATTTATACACTTTACACCTCGTTAGTGAGTTTCTTTTCTGAAATTCTTAACAAGGAAAACTATAACTACAACTATCTAATCTTCAACTAACTTTAATATAAATTTAATATAACTATCTATTCTTCAACTCCCTCAGAGACCCAAGAAGGAAATAATACTACCTAGTAAAACAGGAAGTGCAAACAAGCGACTTCCAAAAAAATGTGAGTTGACAGAAACAACCAGCTGCCTGGACAACCACCAAAGGCTTCTCCACAACATTGGGGCATCATCTTCAGCCTATAGGCTTAGCATTTCTGACAGACTCATTTGTGAAGTAGGATGTACACAAGGCCTACAGTTCGACCTCACATTCGGTGCGAGTAGTCCACGTACCAAATAAACCTGAATTCCACCAATGTCCTGTCATGATTCAAGATTTTAAATTCTGGAAATTGTTGGTGTTTTTGGAATTCGGCTGTCCATTCTTCTTGGTTTGTGGGTGGCTTCATCTTTCTTACTAAATGCCAGTCTACCATTGAGAGGTTAGACTCTGTCAGCCTAGTTACTCTTTCAAGAATAACCATTTCAGCTACTGTTCCACTGCACACCAGAAGCTATCCGTCCATTGCCTGTTCAGCTGCCTTCAAAGAAATGGGCACTGTAGCTTTTCCGGATTGCAAAGGCCACTGCAGCGATGGTGCCATTTTGCCCTGGCCTCAGAGGACACCTGTTGCTAAAGCTGCAACCACACTTGTCTTGGCAAGGATCAGTAGTCCTTTGTTTTGTGTCCTGTCTGTCCATTTTGTCCTGTTTGTCAGCAGTCAATTCAAGGACACTTTATTGCCCAGTGGCTAGCTTTTGCCTCCATATGCATTTTCTTCAATGCCCATATCTTCTCTGAAGTAGGTGCTGCCAGGAGCTGACATGTCTCATAGTCATAAAAAAGGAAGAAAGAAAGAAAGAAAGAAAGAAAGAAAGAAAGAAAGAAAGAAAGAAAGAAAGAAAGAAAGGAAGGAAGGAAGGAAGGAAGGAAGGAAGGAAGGAAGGAAGAGAGAGAGAAAGAGAGAAAGAAAGAAAGAAAGAAAGAAAGAAAGAAAGAAAGAAAGAAAGAAAGAAAGAAAGAACAGAGAGAGGGAGGGAAAAAGGGAGCAAGGAGGGAGGGAGGGAGGGAGGGAGGGAGGGAGGGAGGGAGGGAGGGAGGAGGGAGAAGAAAGAAAGACAAACAGAAAAAAATTCTAAGTTATTAAAACATTTTAAATGCCATATTTTGTAGATCTCTGAAGGGTTTGAAGATGACCTCCCTATCTAATATATTTCTGTTTGACCTTGAAAACATACCTAATATTACTACAATTTTGATTGTAATGTCTAACTACTAACTTTCATTTCTTTATATCCTAATCGATGGTAATAACAACATTCAAGGATTAGCAAATTGCATTACATTGTTAAATGAGCTGTCTAAGTACAATATCCTGAATAAGATTAGAAAAAATACGTACAGCATTTTCTAACAATATCAATCTCAATATATATAATTTGTATACAATATTTAAAAATCCAGCCCAATGTAAAGTATTTAAAACTAGTAATTGTCATTTAAAAGTAGATTCACTAAATAGTTATTAAAACTCATGCTTAAACATTGTAAAGAGAATAAAAGAAACAGGAAAGAGGACATGAGTACCTTACAGAAATGAAAACAAACAAACAACAACAAAAAACCAGTAAGAGCCTACTGTCTCCACTCAGAAATAGCTTCCTTGTGAAATACTATCCATCATGTGAACTTCTCCTTTGTATAGAGGTTTGCACTTTGCTCTTAAGGCAGGATGAGTACAGAAATAAACATTCCTGAGAAAAGAGAAGAGGTCTCATTACTCCATGGTGCCAATCTACTTCCTGTATTCCAATAAGCAAACCTAATATTCTCCTAATTGTATTTCTAATACATGACTTTCAAAATTCTGCCACACAGGAGCAATTCCAGGATCAGAGAAGACAGTAGTCAGACTTTGCTTTGGGCCACCATCTCCTAAATAACAACATGGAGACTTACTATTAATTATGAAAGCTCAGCCGTAGCTTAGGCTTGTCCCACTAGCTCTTATAATTTAAATTAACCCATTTCTATTAACTACATTTTCCCCTGTGGCTTTTTACTTTTCTTTCATACTGTATGTCCAACTCCCTCCATGTCTTATTGGCCTCTCCCTGCACCTCGATTATCTCATCTTACTTCCTCTCTCTGCCCGGGCTGCTTTGAATTTGTGATCCTTTCATCTTAAGCCAGATAAAAGGCGAGGTCACCAAAGTTGATTTGGAAAATCATCTTCAAGTGATAACCCTCCCACTTTAGCCTCTTGCTTATTTTAAAGTACAATTAAGTGAATGCCACCTGTTCCTGAGGGTAATAGGATTTTATAATTTGTAGACGACGGTTTGACCAGATATAACAAACTTTCCTGCGAAAGTCTCAAGTGACGTTCAAACACATCCTGTTTCCAATCGGAGATTAAAAGCACCCTGACTGCCTGCACTTGGTGCAGACAGGGCTTATTTCCATTCATCCTCCTCTGCAGACAGCAGGGAGACAACAGAATTCTGGGAAATGTAGTCGCGTTCACCTTGACGTCACAAGCAGTCGCTCTGCGATCCGCACTTCCGCATCCCGTCTGCAGACGTTTGTCTTCCCCCTAAGTTCGGTCTTTCGTGTTGGGTCCTGCTCTTCGCTCTCGGTCGGAACTCTGACATGGAGGTTGGTCCAGGGTGCATCGCAGCCCGGGGGACTGTGCGGGGTGCAGGGGTCGGCTTGGAGAGTGCGGAGCTGGGGTGGACCAGAGGCGGGGAGAAGCCGACTTGGAGATGCTGTGCAGACCTAGGCTGGGCCACTGAGCCTGGATGCAGGTCTGGGGTGGGAAGAGCAGTGTGGGGGTGGCGCTGTGAGTGGGAGCTTTGTTAGGACGCGGCTGCCAGAGTCCAGAGTACGCTTCTGGGGTGGGAGAGCTAGCTTTGTAGCCCAGAGTGTGGAATGGGGGAGAGTCCAGTATTGCCCCTCAGCGTTGCCCAGCTCACTGCCTGCACCTGAGGTGTTTCAGGAGCCCCCTTCAGCTTGTCTGGGGAAACTGCTCTCCCTAGCTGACCCACGCTCATTTGTCTGTTAGATTTCTCAGGACTTCTACAAGTTGGAGATCTGGCTCCTCCTGTACTTTATGGCCGGCCTGCTACTCTTGGTTTGAGTTGATAGAAGTTTCCAGGAACAGATTTCTTTTAAGGAGATTAGTGTATGGGATGTTAGTCCCATTTTCTTTGGAATAAATTATTAGATTTCTGGACTGTTGTTTTGAAGGGGAATCCTTTGTGGCCACATCTGTAATCAGAATCCTCAGACTTAACACTCCTAGGTAGAGACAGTATAATGTCCTAAAGGAGGTTTGAGCTTGCATCATTAAAGCAATTATTGATCCTATATTGCAAAGTGAAAAACACTGGAAAATAATACTTCATCCAATTATGTCAGAGATTGTGTGGTGTCAGAGGTTTGAATTCCTTTTGAGAAACAAGTGATGAGTTGGTGGGAGGGTAGAAGTGGCCTAGTGACTTCAGGGAGGGAACTTGAGTGTCCCCGGGGATGAGAAGTGACCCTGCATATCTCACAGAGTCTTTACATTGCTCTTTGACTGTGAGCTTTTCTACTGTCTCAGGGTACACTGCAGTGTCTAAACTCCCCTACCGCTACTCTCACTGTCCCTGAAAGTGGCATCTAGGATCCCTGATGCTCCCCTAACAGTCCTCTGGAAACATTTGCCCAAGCATTTATACACTTATCCGAAAGATTGAAAGGTGAATTTGAAGAGCTGTTGTTCATCCAGGGTTCTTTGATTTGTACATAGAAGACTCCCCAACATATCTTTTGTATAGATATGAAAATCATTTCATATTTCACAATACTTTAATTCAACCAAGTGCTTATGTGGCATTAAAGGCTATTCATAAGAAACATGGGCTCTAACTCATCTTCAATATTAATATTCCTGTTGACTCTGCAACTATAAATACAATACAGACACTTCCTAGTTAACGTCACTAGCCAACAGGACAAGAATGACGTTGTGTTTTACATTATTTAAAGTGAGAAGAGTACCCTGCCTTGTGCATCAAAACTGGTTTCCTACAAAGTAGGGATGATGCAGCAGTATGCTCTCATAGAACTCAAGACCCTTCAGGTATGTATAATTTAAACATACCTGCGAATGAAAACAAAACAAAAACAGGCAAACAAACAAAAAAACTGAAGCCTGCTCTTAGTGCATTTTTTATCATCTCTGCATTGTGAAACGAAGCCAGGGAATTAAGAGTTCAAGATTATCCTCCATATCATAGATTATTCAAAGACCAACTTAGGCTAAACTTAGATTCTGTATCAAAAAAGAAAAAAAGAAAGGTTTTTTTTTTAAATGTAGTTTATGGATGTATTAACTACTTGTGGCTTCTATCACTTAGCTTAGCACCAATGAACTGACAGAAATCTGCCTAATTGACACTGACTTTCAGAATGTATACTTGAGAAGGTCTATTGGCTGTATTTAATGTGTAATTTAAAATGCTCCAAAAAAATGTCAGAGGCATTAAATTTTGGTGATTAGAGAATTGTTTGCATTTACTCTGCAAGGGAGGATGCTATTCTTTGCCTTGCTAATATTCCTCCATTTTTGCAGGGAATGTTCATTATCCTTGATTATTAATTTGTATTAGTTTCTGTCTCGACCTCATGATGTTTTCTTCTGGTCTTCCCTGAGTTGTTCCTGTTTGTGCTTCTTAAACATTTAGTCTGATATTTCAATCCTTTCCCATTTCTCTCTTCAGTTCTTGACTGATGCAGCCCTTAGTGGTTTGCATTGCCCCCCCCCCCCCCTCTCTCTCTCTCTCTCTCTCTCTCTCTCTGTGACTTGGATGCCTGCCCCTGTCTTTTCACACCACAAGTTTAGCTGTGTAAGGAATGCTTCTTTACATTTAGCCTGAACAGAACTCCAGTTCTGTGTGTGGCTATGACAACCACATCCTTCACTGTCCTTCACATGTGTTATTGTCACATTCAGCCAGGACACCAAACTGCCAATGTGAGATTTCTTCCTCTAATATTTTATGCTACCCATTCCTGTCCCTTTCTTTACAGACTCTTTATTTTTATTCTTAATGTTTTTGTGCGTGACTGAGGTAAAGGGAAAGAATTGCTTTTTTTTTTTTAAAGCAAACTCAAGTAGTAACCTTGTTATGTTAAGCATGCCATTCTTGGAAAATGCTGAAGTGAAGTTGTGCTGGGTGATAACATTCAGTTACTGGTGATTTCTGTGGCATACATATGTCAGAGGCCATGGAAAGTAGCAATAGAAGGTATTTAGAAAGATTTAAATAGGAGTCAGTCAAAAACATATATACAGAGAATAACAATGAGAAGTACAGGTTTTCTTTATTTTCTCCATTTCAGTTGTTCTCTGGAACATTCTTTGTACACTATGAATATGTATTACTCTCACTGCTAATAAAAAGCTGATTGGCTAATAGCTGGGCAGGAAGAGATTGAGTGTGTAAATCCTGGGAAGAGGAAGGGTGGAGTCACAGAGTTGCTGGCAAACTCAGAGAAGCAAGATGAGAATGCTGTACTAAGAAAAAGTACCAAGTCACATAGCTAAGCATAGATAAGAATTGAGTTTCAGTGTAAATGTTAGCTAGTAACAAGCCTGAGCTATTGGGTGAACAGTTATAATTCATATTTAGCCTCTGAGTCAGTTATTTGGGACCAGGTAGTTGAGACAGGAAACATCCAGTTACACCGTTGTAAATATTTCTGTCAATGAGCCCCTCCATAGTTGTTTTCAAATGCAGTGGTATATTATGAGTTGAGCAGTTCCATGTGTTTGTCTAGCAGACTCTTTCAAAGACTGTATTTAATTGTTTTCTTTGAGGTTAGTAAATAAGAATCATATGGATGAGAGTTTGAGTCCTGTTTATAGGATGGACTGCACCTAATATTTCATTAGGAACATACAATAATAGTGTTATGAGTATTTTAAAAATCAGTCATACTGAGACATCTGTCATACAGAATGAAGCATCTGTCATTGATATTAGAAGTAGCAGTTTAAATAAATTTACAGTCTGTGTTTCTAATAAAGATATGACATTTGGTCTCTCATGTCTTTTTCAGGGTTCCAATTCTACACTCCTAGTCATTATTGCAAAACGTGTTGACTAAATACAAAAATTCATGATTGCTCTGTCACACACTTATGTGGATCAGGCTCAGGAGGAAGAGAGGCCTGAGGAGACACTGATGAATGAACACTCTGGTAAAGTTAGATAGGATAAAGAAGCTTATGGAATTGTGGCCCAGAGTAGTAGCTATAGATAACCAGAATATAGTGTATATTTCAGATGCTTGGAAAGCAAGATTTTGTACATTGTAAACAGAAGAAAAGTATTTGACCAGATAGATGAGCATAAGAAACTGGTATGAAGACTTATGCAAAGTACCCTTGTAACAGTTATTACAAAATTAAAATGAACATTTCTCATATTTTTGATATTTAATCAGGAAAAGTGTTATCACTACTCTCATAGATCATTTTTAGAATTCTATGTGATAAGAAAAAACACTGAAGTGTAGAAAGTATTAAAATAAAAGAAAATAGCAAGTAGCATCACAAATTGTAATTCTTGACGTCTGGATACCAAGGCATAGGTATCCTGAGCTCAAGGCCTGCTGTAGGATTACAGCAAATGCACAAATAGCTCTCTGAAAAAGGAAAACATACAAGGGGAAAATGGAGGTGAGAAAAGTTAGAGGGTTGTCTAAGTGTATTTTAAATCTTTAAACAATGTTATTACTACACTTAGTAATTTGTAATTTTTTGAAATACTTGTGATTCCATTTTGTCTGTGAGTTCATCCTACTGTTCTGCTTATCCATCTCATTTCTTGGTGTACTGGTATTAGCATCACTGTTGAACTCTGTACAAATTCAGTAACCCATACCTCTACCTGAGCTTCTACATCAGAATCTATACTTTCATTGCATTTCACATTCATGATTGTGCATATTAAAGGTTAATAAGTACATTCTCCCTCACCATGACTTTTTCCTGTGAGAAATGTTTATATGTGTTGTAAGTCAAATATCCATATGAGATAATAGGATCTCTGCATTCTCTCTGCTTGAAGATGAATTATGGGTGACCCTTTGTGAGACCAAGGATGATATCATATGACCATATCAGAAGTGTCTTAGGAATGTTACTTGTCGGCAGAGTTTCTCTGTAACCCAGCAGCTGCTCCCAAATAACCAAACTGAGACTTACTATTATTTATAAATGATAGGCCAGTAGGTTAGGCTTGTCTCCAGTCAGCTCTTACAACTTAAATTAACTCATTTCTATTCATCTATATGCTGCCCTAAGACTTGTTTACCTCATCTATGAACTTCCCAAGTTGCTTCTTCCAGGTTTGGCTCGAAACTCCTAAGACTCCTCCCTTTTTCCCAGAAGTCCTGTCCCAAAAATCCTGCCTAGATATAAGCCATTTAACTTTTTAGTAAACCAATCCAAGTGATAAATCTTCATAGTGTACAAAAAGATTGTTCCACAGCAGCTACTTATCTATGTCTGAAGCACTTCTAGCTTTTTTCTTATCCTGAACAAAACTTAGAATTGTATTCACAAACACAAGATGCTGGTGTTCATGTTATTCTTATGGTTTTAATTTAATATGTATAGTTAATTATTTGTTTTTATTTCAGGAAATGCTGTCATTCAGGGATGTGGCCATTGATTTCTCTGCAGAGGAATGGGAATGCCTGGACCTTGCTCAGTGGAATTTGTACAGGGATGTAATGTTGGAGAATTACAGCAACCTTGTGTTCTTGGGTGAGGATCACTTCTGTGGTGAACTCTTATTTCCCCCCTAATATGTAACTTCCACCCTTTGTAGAACATCCCATGAGAATTTGTGCCTTCCAGCAATGACTTTTGTATACCTGCTTCTTTGGGAAAATTAGGGACATTGTGGATATGCTAAGAAATATTTTATTGTATTTCTTCTTGTGTTTTTAATGTGGCTTTTTGATTGATTGTTTTTGGTTTTTAATATGTTTCCTTCATTCTGGTTGTAATTCTATAAACTCAGTAGTATGAGGCATGGAGCACAAAGGACAGACAGGGTAATCCTTTGCCTCAGTCTTCGGGAAACTCCCAGAGGAGCCTCATGCAGGCCTCCATAGCAAATCCAGTTCAAACCTTTCCTGCAGCCGCAGAGGGAACCCCTGCTCAGAACAATTAAATAACCAAATGCCTATTGGAATAAATCATGCTGGTCAGGATGATGAAACAGAGAGAATAAAAAATTCAGGAGAAAACATAAAGAAATTTTTTTGGCAAACTTCTATTAATGAACAAAGACCAAAATTAACAATAAAAGTAAATGGTGTTTTGTTGTCTGGTCTGGTAGACACAGGTGCGGATGTTACCATAATTGCACCAGAATTTTGGCATCCAACTTGGCCTCTTCAGGAGGTAAACGTTCAGCTGTTAGGAATTGGGACATTATCTCAGGTAAAACAGAGTGTGAGATGGCTCGAATGTATAGGTCCAGAAGGACAGAGAGGAAAATTAAAACCATATGTGGCTAACATAGCTATGAACCTGTGGGGTCGAGACTTGTTGCAACAATGGAATACTCAGATTAACAACCCTCCAATCTCAGAAACAAATCATAAACTAGCACATGTTACTGAGAGAAATATTAGAAGATATTATTCTAATGAGTAGTCACCAGCCATCCCATATTATACAAGAACAGGGCACAACAACTGATGATCTGCCAAAGACACCAACAGCTCTACCTTTAAAATGGTTAACAGACAAGCCTGTATGGGTCCAACAATGGCCTTTAACAACAGAGAAACTCCAGGCTTTAGAAGAGCTGGTAGAAGAACAGTTAAATGCTCAGCATATTGAAGAATCAACCAGCCCTTGGAATTCTCCTGTATTTGTTATTAAAAAGAAATCTGGTAAATGGAGAATGGTAACAGACCTTAGAGCAATTAACAAAGTAATTCAGCCAATGGGCTCTCTACAATCTGGAATTCCTTTGCCTACTCTGTTACCAAAAGGATAGCCTCTCATAGTTATTGATTTGAAAGACTGTTTCTTTTCAATACCCTTACAAGAAAAAGACAGAGCTAGATAAGTCTCTGTGTGTTCAGGGATACAGCCAGCATTGGAGACTCACGCCTTTAAGACCTGGAGGGCTGTACTTACAGGCAGTGACGAGGCAGTCATGTATTTGGGTTTGCAACCAATGAGAAGGCAGAACAGAAAGACTATGTAAAGACAGACACACAGGAAGTAGGTCTCTTTCAGAGAGGTAGGACCACCGCAGGAGGAAGGGTAAGGTTTTAGCTCTGAGCTCTCACCTCTTGGCTTTCTCTTTTACATTGGTTCTGTGTTACTTATTTAATAAGTATTACTAATTTTCTACAATTCTTTAGTCTTTTCTTATAAGCTTAATAATGGAATAGGATGCTCATTCCCAGTAGAAAACACTGACAATGATGTTCCCCTTCCCCCACAACAGGTCTTGCTTCCTGTAAGCCATACCTGGTCACATTTCTAGAACAGAGACAAGGCCCTTCAGACGTGAAAAGACAAGCAGCAGCCCCTGTGCATCCAGGTGTGTAGGAATGAGGGGGAGAGTGGGGGACTCAGAGATCCAACAAAAAGCTGGCCTTTATCTTGAGCGTTGAGACAGAGTGTTCTGGTAGAATCATTTTTTAAGGCTCTCCTTCTCTGTCTTTTGCTGTCACAGAAGGACATCTGCCAGATGTCTGGTGGTTTAAGTCTCTAAGCTTTGTTCTTACCCTCCAGTGAGCTCTGCCTATATTTACAGTGAGTCAGAGTTCTTAATTGTGCTGAGTTCATATTGTAACTGACTTTTTACTGTTTTCTACCACTGAGAAAATTCCCACACATTTTCAAAGACAAAGTGCAGTAACTTTAGATATGAATTTCTTCCATGTCTTGTGCATCTTGTTAATTACAAATTTCTCATCAAGCTATAAATGACTATGCTGTATTCTAGTGATTTTTTTTTTTTTGTATGACATACCTAGGTCATTTAAAATGCACTCCCTTTGTGGGTATAACATCCTAAATAAAAGCTACACACCTAGAAGCAAATTTTTGATGACCATCAGTAGGTCTTGAGAATTTTATGGACTCACTAATCTTTTTCTTATTTTGCAGTTCTATTTTCTGTGTTACTATTTTGTACTCTAAGTTCCTTAAATTATTTCTTCACATGCAACTTATATATTTCTGTGAGTCAAATGTCCAATGCTAAGTAATTCAGGACAATATAAAAAAAATTTTCTTATAAATATATGAGCATTAGTTCTGTGAACATCAGGAATATATATTTCCACTTCATGGGTAAATATGATCCCATGTTTTTATGTCTTCAGAGTTTTACATAAGTCTGTATCTTTCAGGAATTTATTTTCTTTTTATGAAAAGTTAACATAAAATACTGTCTTCTACTCTTGAAATCTATTATTTAACAGTATTATAAGTGGTTAACTTGTTAGGAAACAAATCTTTTCAAACATCCAAAACTAAAACTCTATTCTTTTTTTTTTTTTTTTTTTTTTTTTTTTTGGTTTTTCGAGACAGGGTTTCTCTGTGTAGTTTTGCGCCTTTCCTGGGACTCACTTGGTAGTCCAGGCTGGCCTCGAACTCACAGAGATCCTCCTGGCTCTGCCTCCCGAGTGCAAAACTCTATTCTTAAGATAAAAACTATGTGTTTCTACATTTATTTAATTTAAGACAATCAAAATTAACATCCAGATATTCAAGTTTGGCTGCTGCAGTTGAATGAGAATGTCTCCCCATGGATTCCTGTCTCTGAATCCTTGGTCCCTAGCCTTGCTGGATGCGGTACATAACTGGGAGTAACGTTAGAATCCTCCCTCTACTGCTAGTTTGTTCTTCTGCTTCATGGTTTGGGCATAGTATGAGCCACAGCTTGGACTCCGGCCCCCTTGCCTGCTGTTTGCTTTCATATGGTCCTCCATGATGCACTCATATGGTTCTGTAAATTTGCCTTAGTCATGGTATTTTTTCACAGCACAGAAAAGTACCCAATATAGATAATACACTTTTTGTGTTTGATCAAACAATTTGTCTAGTGGGCTTATGTCTCCTAGCATAATGCCCTTAAGAAGTTTTTATTATTTCTGATGGTACAACTTCCTTAGCCATCTAACTTGGATAATGGTTTCAATATTTTCTATATTATTTTTTGTCTTCATCTTTCAATAGAAGTTTATATTGTTTTCATCTACAATGTTTTCTGAATTTCACTACGGTGAATATAGGTATGGAAATGTAGTTTCTTATTTGTCTATAAAATTATAAGTATGAGTAACAGTGTCCATATTAAAGATAAGTACCATAAATATAAAGGACTGTTGCTCAGATTTTATTCATATCTCAACTTTTACTCACTAGGGGGAACACCCTATAAATGTCAAGAATTTGACAAGGCCTTTGATTGGAACTCACTCCTTATTCAACACCAGAGAATTCATCCTGTGGAGAAACCCTACAAGTGTGAAGAATGTGGGAAGGTCTTTAGTGCTCACTCAGCACTTTCTATACACCAGAGAATTCATACAGGAGAGAAACCCTACAAGTGTGAGGAATGTGGCAAGGCCTTTAGTACTCGCTCAGCACTTTACATACACAAGAAAATTCATTCTGGAGAAAAGCCTTACAAGTGTGAGGAATGTGCAAAAGCATTTTATTTCCCTTCATTACTTAAGCAACATCAAAGAACTCATTCTGCAGAGAATCTCTGCAAGTGTGAAGAATGTGGCAAAGCATTTTATTTACCTTCATTCCTTAAGCAACATCAAAGAATTCATTCTGCAGAAAATCCTTACCGGTGTGAAGAATGTGGTAAAGCCTTTTCCTACCCCTCAACCCTAAAACAACATCAAAGAATTCATTCTGGAGAGAAACCATATCGTTGTGAAGAATGTGGCAAAGCATTCCGTAGATCTACATACTTTCACCAACACCAAAGAATTCATACTGGAGAGAAACCCTACCAGTGTGAAGAATGTGGTAAAACGTTTTACTATCGTTCAAACCTGAAGGGGCATCAAATTATCCATTCTGGAGTGAAACCCTACAAGTGTGAAGTATGTGGCAGCACGTTTAGAACTAGCTCAGACCTTTCTAAGCACCAGAGAATTCATGCTGAGGTGAAACTCTACAGCTGTGAGGAATGTGGAAAAGCCTTTTCTACTCATTCATACCTCATTCGACACAAATTAGGCCATTCTAGAGAGAAACCATACAAATGTGAAGAATGTGGCAAAACATTTTGTTATCCTTCAATCCTTAAGGAACATCAAAGAATTCATTCTGGAGTGAAACCATACAGTTGTGAAATATGTGGCAGTATGTTTAGAACTCGCTCAGAACTTTCTAAACACCAAAGAATTCATGCTGAAGTGAAACTCTACAATTGTGAGGAATGTGGAAAAGCCTTTTCTACTCATTCATACCTTATGAGGCACAGACTTGGTCATTCTGGAGAGAAACCCTACAAATGTGAAGAATGTGGGAAATCATATAGCTACCCTTCACTCCTTAAGGAACATCAAAGAATTCATTCTCAAAATCCCTACAAGTGTGAAGTGTGTGGGAAGGTCTTTTGTACTCGCTCAGGACGTTCTAAACACCAGAGAATTCATAGTGGAGAGAAACCCTACAAGTGTGAAGAATGTGGAAAAGCTTTTTCTACTCATTCATACCTTACTCTGCACAAATTACTCCATAATGAAGAAAAACCTTACAAATGGGAAGAATGTGGCGAAGTATTTTATACTTGCTGAAGACTTAGCTAACACCAGTAAATTCACACTGGAGAGAAACCCCACAAATGTAAATAATGTGTCAAACTTTACCATATTTCAGGCTTTGAACAACACCAAAAAAATCATTCTGAAGAGAAACCTTACCTTTATTAATCTTTAAGTCTTTATTAAACATGAGATACTTCCTACTGTAGAGAAACCTTACAGATATGAAGAATGTGGTAAATTGTTTAACTGTACTTCAGACTTTAAGAAACATCAAAGGGCTCATTCTCAAGAGAATCCCTTCAAGTGTGACGTATGTGACAAGGTATTAAGTGGTACCTTGAGCTTTGTCTAAGAGAGTATTTATTCTGGAGAGAAACTTTGCAAGTGTAAAGAATTTGGAAAATACTTTTTAACTCATTCATCCCTGATTCTGGCAGAGTTTGGGGTGTTTGTTTTTGGGATTGTGGTCAGACCTGTTGATTATGGTAAGAACCATCTATTTTGAACTAGGATCCTGGATTGTATAAAAGGAGAAAATGAACTGAGAACAACCATTCATCCATCTTCCTTTGCTTCCTGACTGTTGAGACATGAGCAGCTGCTTCAGCTACTGCTGCCCGTTCTCACCATGATCCACAGTGTCATGGTTTGAATAAGAAATGCATCCTGTAGTCTTAGGCATTTGAACATTTGTTCCCTGAGGTGGTGGCCCTATTTGGGGAGGTTAGGAGTAGATCACTGTAGGTGAACTTTGAGAATAAAAAGCTCCCTCTGCATCCAGTTTGCTCTCTGCTTCCTGCTTCCATTGAGGATGGGAATGCCCAGCTTCCTGCTTCAGCCACCATGCAGCTTGCTGCCATCCCCTCCCTCTGTCCCGGACTTTTTTTGCTCCTTTTTGTACCATAAAGTCAAGTCAAGTCATTCCTCTATAAGTTGCCTTGGTCATGGTGTTTAATCATAGCAGAAAAGTAACTAATAAAAACATTGCCTGTGTACGATGAGCAATATTAAACTGTTTCTTCTGACATTACTCATGTAAGAGTCTTTTATCGCAGCAAGAGAAAAAATAGTGTTGCAAGCCAAAGAAAAGTAATAGTTTGTTATTTAATGCTATACACCATTATCTTTTGCTCCTGTTTTCCTATTTCCTTTTTGTCCCAGTCTGACAATTACCTCATTCTTTTCCAAAAACCATTTCTTTGCTTACACACACTCCACAGATGATGTAACAGTAAAAGATTACTTACTATGATATTTTTTTCTGCAGACTTTTGATAGTACATGTAGTATTCATGTTGATGCAAATCTGGTATTAGTGTTTATAATACTTTTTTGCATTTTTTTTGTTTTAATTTTTGGATTTTGAGACAGGGTTTCTCTGTATAGTCCTGGCTGTCCAAAAACTCCCTCTCTAGACCACGCTGGCCTGTAACTCATGGATATCTGCCTGTCTCTGCCTCCCAAGTGCTGAGATTATAGACTGCCATCAATGCCTGGCACTTTTTTGGATTTTTAATATTCAGTGATTTTCTCAAGTCCCAACTGATTTTTCTACAGGATGAAATACACAGATCTAGTTTTATCCTTTTACGGCTGTACATCTAGTTTTGCCCTCTCTAATTGTTGAAAAGGCTCTGGTACACGACATGGTTTTGACATTTTTGTTACCATATTGGTTCAAGTCTGTATATCACTTTACATTATATGGATGGGTTTTTTTGTCTTGTTTTTGTTGTTTTGTGTGTGAATATCTTGCAGTCCTTTGCACTAGGTTGTATAGTTTGAGGTCAAGTAATGTGATATATCTCACTGTTCTTTTTTTCTGTATAAGTTATGTTATCTGTGGTCTTTTGTGTTCCCAAATGAGTTGCTTTTTTCCCCCTGGTTCTATGATGAATGTCATTGGAATTTTGCCCTGGATAGCATTGACTGTGTAGATAGCTTTTATCAGTATTGTCAGTGTGAGAGTGTGAGCTCTGCCAGTCCATGAACATGTGGTTTCTTTCTATCATCTAATATCTTCCTTTGGATTGTTTTCAGTATTTTAAAAGTTTTGCTAATAGTAGTTCCAGGCTTGCCAAGACCACATACTGAGTGCTTGTAGTCTTTCACACCTTGGTTAATGTTACCCCAGTAAATACTTTCCCCTTCCTCCTCATTTCCTCCTCCTCCTTTTCCTCCTCTTCCTCTTCTTATTCATCTCCCATTATGAATGGGCATTTCTCCCCAATTTCTCAGAGAGTATGTTATTGTAAATAAAGGCTAATGATTTTTGTATGTTGTTTGTAAGCTACTATTTTACTGAAAGTATCAGATTCATAAATTTTTGGTGGTGTATATGAAGTATTTAAATAAAGAATCATGCCTTCTAGATATAAGGATAATTTAGCTTCAGATCACATTTTTGTCCTTTTGTTCTCTATATTGTCTTAATTCTCTAGTTAACAATAGAGCACATTATTCAGTAAGAATACAGATAGGTAACCCTTGTCTTATATCAGATTTTCATGGGACTGTTTTCATTGTTTTTCCTCTACTTACTAAAGTTTGGCCATCCACTTGTCATCCATTGCCTTTATTATGTTGAGAGATGTTCTATCTATTCCAAGTTTCTTCCTCAATGTGTTTTGCAGTTCATCAGGTACCTTTTCATCCATTGAAATGCTCAAGTGATTTCTCTCTTTATGTCTATTAATATGCTGCATTATGTGTTGATTTACATATGTTGAGTCAACCTTAGGAGATAAAGCCCTATTAGTTGTGATTTATAATCTAAGTGTGAAATTCTTTGAGAAGTTTTTAGGTTTGGGGGTTTTGTTTTGGTTTGTGGGGGAAAGGGAGTATCTAAACATTCATTATGGATAGTGATATGCTATGGTATGGGTGCCTGTGTGTGTGTGTGTGTGTGTGTGTGTATCTTCTAATTTTATTATGGTTATACCAGTTCCTTAGGATTAGCTTGGTGGTTCCTTCTGTTTCTTGGTAGTTTCCTTTCTGTTCTTCTTGGTAGTTTCTTCTGTTTCTATTTATGAAAAAATTTGAATCGTGTCACTCGATCTTTAAAGCTTGGTAGAATTTTGCAGTAAGTCTATCTGGTCCTGGATTTTACTTTGCGGTTAGACTTTTAGTTACTGCTTCAGTGTACTTATTGTTATAGGGCTGGTTAGGATATTTATATCTTCTGGCTTTATGTTCACTCAGTTGTATATATTTGGAAGTGTATTCATTTCTCCTAACCTAAATTTTTTTGGAAAATAAGTTTTCAAAGGCTTCTGTGATGGTTTTCTGTATTCCACTGGAGTGTGTTGTAACAACTCCATTTTGTCTTCCATTAATTTAGGTCTCATTCTTCCTTCCCTCCCCTCTTCCTTCCTTCCTTCTTTCTTTCCTTCTTTTCTTCCTTCCTTCCTTCCTTCCTTCCTTCCTTCCTTTCTTTTCCCTCTATTCTCCCCCCTCCTCCACTATCACCCCCATCTATCTCTGGTTGCTTCACTGGGAGTTAGACTCTCTTGTCTATCTTATGAGATATCTGCTTTTTGTTTAGTATACTGTTCTATCTCTAGTTCATCAATTCCAGTCCTCATTTTTTATTACCTTTAGTATATATTGTTTATACTTCATGTCAACTTCTGCATTTTGGTTTGGCTTCTTTTCTCCAGCTTTGAAGTCATCATTAGATTATTTATTTGAGACTTATATTCATTTAAGAATCTTAGTGTAACTTTTCTTTATAGGACTGCCTTCCTCTTGGATTTATTCCACTGTTCATTTAAAGATATATATTATTTCCTCACTGATTAGTTGTCCACTTTCTGAGGTTACTCTATTTCTACTTTGAGTACAATATCCTCTGATAGGATGTGCAGAATTATTTCTTTTCTTTTTTCAATTTCAGCTGGTATTGTGGGCATTTATCTTTGGAGTTTCTTACACAACATAGATTATTTGGAGGTCCAGAAATCTGACTCAAAACAAATCTTGCTACATCTGTCTTTGAGTAACTAGACACAATTTTTCCTCTGCACTACATTTGTACTGTCTTTTAGGTAGCTGTCTCACTTCATGGACATTATTTTCATGTTGGCCTAAATTAATTAATTCTGTCATAGCCTTTTTACCTTATAATGATCTGGCCCAAAGGGCTCATCAAAGCCACTAAAGCTGTATACAAATCTCCAGATCTCTGAAGAATCAATCTGTTTCTTTCTTTTTTTTTAAGATTTATTTATTTATTATGTATACAGTGTTCTGCCTCCATGTATGTCTACAGGCCAGAAGAGGGCATCAGATCTCATTACAGATGGTTGTGAGCCACCATGTGGTTGCTGGGAATTGAACTCAGGACCTCTGGAAGAGCAGTCAGTGCTCTTAACCGCTGAGCCATCTCTCCAGCCCTCAATCTGTTTCTTTAAGTCCTCTATGAACATAGTTCTATTTATGTTCCCAATGAACTGTGGTTTAAACACAGCTTTTGTTGTTCTTGGGTCCCTCAGTAGTACCTGTCACTCTATGGTCCTCTAGCCCCTAGTATTTATGAGCACCTCAGTTAAAGTGACCAAGTGTTTCTATTTTAAGGACTCTAATAAGCCTGTCCATCAGGGATGATTTCCCTGCTTGTGACGCCTTTGCCTTAAGGAATGATGAGTAGTTGTATTGCTCTGTTGTTCTGCTTCCACAGTGTAGCTGGAGTTTTTCCTCTCTGGGTCCCCCACGTTGGGCGCCAGATATTGGTTTAAATATTATGGCAACTCCATGTAGTTAAAAGACAGGTTTATATTGTGGGGTAACTTACAAGTGAAGGGATAGGTTACAGGGTCTGGGAAAGGTGTAGTGCAGTTCAGCGGTATTCTCTGGAGAACTCTGCTTGGTCTACCTCCAGCGTCTAGGATCCAGGAAGCAAGAGATCTCGCCCATCTGGATCTCAGGTCTTCAGAGGTCCTCTCTTGGCTCTGCCTTGTAGGCGTGACAGTTACTGAAGCCTCAAAGGGGGTGGTACTTCCAAGTCAAAGCTGGAATGGCTACCCACTATACCACAGTCAGACTGATGCTATCTACTCAGATGTCCCACAGTTTCACTAGCCAGGCTGTAACAGAATCTTTCATTTCTCATTTAAAAGTCTTCCCTAATTCCATTTTGACTGCTGAGTATTTCCTGATTACACTACTTTCATTTATTGACCATTACTATACCTGCACCTACATATTGGACCACAGCTTTTGCTTTTTTTTTTTTAATCAAAGATGGGACCCGAAGGGTGCTGACTATCACTTTTACTATCTTCTCCTTTTGGCCTCCAAGCTGTAAGAAAGGACAAGCTAAGACACCCCTCTCATCCTCTCCTTTATCTAATTTACTTGCCAGATCATAGAAGAGCCATGCAGCCACTGTCAACATGAAAAGGGATGACTGTGTTCGAATTCTGTCCTTAGTTGCGCCCGCTCAACCTGATCAACCTCAGTTGCATGCCTTGCTCCAATAGCCAGCCATGCATTCTTTTCTTCCCAAATTATTGGCTCTGTTGTGTCCCTTTTTGGACACCAATTATGTTGTGTGACAGACATTTTCTGGAAAGATGCAACATGTGTACAAGCACACACATCAAGTGCAGATGCACTCATCTACAACATAACCTTCTTGCCTGAGGCTTAGTTAGTGAATGTGGGTGGATGGGGGAGGGCATTGTAAATGTTGGAAAGCCAGAAAGTGTGCTGTTAGGTCATGTCTCCTAGAAATGAAAGGAAGCAACAACCATGGTACTGTAACAATATGGCTGCTGAAATAAAACCCAAACAATGACAATACCAAAAGATGTGCTGCAGTGGAAGGGCAAATCTCACTGACAAAGAACTAGGAACAATTGATGACTGCTGAGAGAGGAAGAATTAATCTTCCTTAGGGAGCTGCCAGCTAATTGGTTATCTAATACCAAGTGGTCAATCATGAAATCATAAATATATAAATAACACTGAATGGACTCAGCAGGTTGTATTTACATATTTATGTACTTACATGTATGTAACAGTAACAAAGAGACCATGACTTTGAGGGGGAAGAAGAAGGAATATTGGAAGCTTGGAAAGAAGAGAGGGAAATAATGTAATTATATTTTTATTTTTTTAATTGCAAAAAAAATAAAAATGGAAGAGGAAAGAACATTGTATGAAATTATCAAGGACTAAGAACAGTATTTTTAAAAAGCCAAGAGCCTGAGAATTAATGTAAGAGATAGTGTTTGCTTCTAATATGTGGTACTAATGATGCTGATTTTATCAGAAAGTATCTTTGTGATGGTGAAAGAGGTGACAGGCTAATCTGTCTTTTGAAAAGGCTGTAACCATTAAATTACTGTGAAGTAAACTGACCAGATACAAATTTCCTAAGTGTATTTCACTAAATTCTTGGTAAAACACTAACAATCCTTACGTGCACTCTTGTTATTACTGCTTCCTCTTCAACACTCTGTATTATTCACTTTCCTGGGTCTATTACAATATAAAGACTGCATTCTTGTCACCTAATCCAAACTCATATCATGAACAGTTATTGAAGTTCTTAAGAAGACAGAGGATAGGAGTTGCTAGTAAACTGATCACTTTTGCAACTCTGTGGATTTGGTGTCCCGGGTTTTGGCACCAAAAATGTTAGTAAACTGATTACAAAATGTGAGTTTTGCAACTCTGTGGGTCTGGTGTCCTGGGTTTTGGCACCAAAAACGTTGGTAAATTGGTTGCAACAACTCTGGGGAAAGGTGTCCTGACTACCTGGGGAGTCAGGCAACACTTTGAGCTGCTTAGGACAGCTCTGATGCCTGAAACTGCAAGGAGATAGTTCAGCCCTGGAGGGTGAGGTATCCCGGACATCTCAAGCTGCTCAGAACAACAGCTCTGCCCTGAAGGTGTCCTGGACACCTGGAGCTGTTTAGCACAGCTCTGACAGCTGGAACTGCAAAGAAGCAGCCCAACCCTGGAAGGGAAATTTTTCTGACTTCTTGGGAGTCAGGCCTGGAACTGCTTCATCAAGGAAGGGTATCCTGACTCTTCAGGAAAGTCAAGGTATACCTGATGTAATAGAGGATGGTTTCCCCACAAAATATAGCAATCATGCTCCTCTCCTGGAGAGCCTCTATAGCTGAGCTTTGCTCAGCCCCCTCTTAAGGGGGCTTTCTAGTAGAGCTCTGGTTCTGGACTAAGAGGTTGCTTCTTTTGCTTTACTCTGGTAAAGGGGAAACCCCTGCAGAAATGTAGCAATCTCCTCCAGCTCTGGAGAAAAGTGTTACTTTCTCTCTCTCTCTCTCTCTCTCTCTCTCTCTCTCTCTCTCTCTCTCTCTCTCTCTCTCTCTCGGTATTTTTTAAAGCAGTTTGTCCTGTAAATGATAGTTATCCCAGGTTTGAAATGGAGGGATACTACTAGCTGCAGGCTGATCAGGAATTTCTCCCTCTCTTTGCAACTAGCTTTGACTTCTCACAATCTTCTGGTAGTCAGATTTGTATGGATTCTCTCACAGATGCCTCTGTGGGACACAGGAAATGCAAGAGTTCTTATGATTTCTACTCTGTCACTCCTGCTGGTCTAGGCTTCTGTTCAGCAACAGCTTCATTAATGGAGAGAACATTACATTCTACCTCCCAATTATGGGATTAGTTTCAATTTACAGCTTTTTTTTTTTTTTTTTTTTTTTTTTTTTTTTTTTTTTTTTTTTTTTTTTTTTAGTGAATCACATTTTGCCTCACTCCATGCTAGAAATTATTTGTATTTCTTCCACATATAAATTAGATTTTGCCAATCTTAGGTGCCTCTGAACTTCTTGCCTCCAATTGTATTGGCTAAAACAAAAATCCAACGAGATCCTGGTAGCATGTCTTCTGTGTTTCACACATAGGCAGTACACAGTAAGGAGACTGGCCTGAACATCAAACACTTCTCCATACAAAACAGTGATGTCCTGTGCAGAGTATTCATGCATAGTGATCTCAGCAGTGAATTCTGCCTTTGGGGTCCTGCTTTAGTTCTTTCAAACAAAACTGTCTCCCAAGTTCAGCTCTTGCCATCCTTCAAGCTGAGTATTCCCTGGCTGGTGGGAGTGGAGCTATGGTTTTTCATTTAAGCTTTAGAATTCTAATGTGTTCAGTTAGCTACAAAGATGCTTTCTGTGGAGTCTGATTACCCTCATTTGTGCCAAGTTGACAAAAAGATGACCAGCGTAGTTGATTTCTTGTTACCTTGACAAGAAACCATAACTTTTCTTTTTCCTATTTATCCTCAAGATTTGATGTCAATATTCATAATATAGACCACAGTATATAAGTCTAAAAGTCCACAGCCTTTAAAGATTCAAATTTAAAGTTCATCTTTTTAATATCCTGAAGCATGATCCTAATTAGTCTTAACAATAAAAACCCAGAGTCGGATATCTTGGGTGGAAGCTGAAAGATTGGAGAAGCAGAGAAGCCAGCCACCAGAGACTTCTTACCTTTACAAAATCTCAGACCGAATGGCAGTATTCCTGTTTCTATGAAACCTCAGACTGAATGGGCCCGAAATCCTGTCTCTGCCCACCTTATATTTTTGTCTCCCCCTCATAATTGTGCTTGGATTAAAGGGGTGAGCCTCCCAAGTGCTTGGATCAACAGCATGAGATCCCAAGTGCTGGGGTTAAAGGTGGATGTCACCACTGCCTGGCCTCTGTGGTTAACCAGTGGCTAGCTCTGCCCTCTGATCTCCAGGCAAGCTTTATTGTCAGAACACAAATAAAATACCATACAACAATATCCAATGTCTCTTTCAAAGTCCCAAATCTCTCAACTGTTATTTCTTTCCAAATCAAAAAACAGGCTATATCTTATTCCAAGAGTGGGTAACCAGGGCTGGTTAAAGTCAGACCAAAGCAAAAGCAAAATCTAGAAGTCTGATACCTCAAGGTGGGAATTAAGTTGAGGTTTTATTGTATCTGTGTTCATTAGGAATATTGGTCTCATATGTGTGTGTGTGTGTGTGTGTGTGTGTGTGTGTGTGTGTGTGTGTGTGTAGTTTTCATATTAAGCTCACACTGGCTCCTTAAAATGAGTTTGGAGTTTCCTTCTCTCTGTACTTTTGGAAGAGTTTGAGAAATGTTGGTATTAGATGTTCCTTGGAAGTTTAGTAGAATTTAGCAGTAAATTCATGTGGTCCTGGACTTTCTTTACTTTGTGATAAAACTTTTAATGACTGCTTTAATCTCCTTTTTGATTTTGGGTCTGTTTAGATTGTATCTATCTCTGGCTTTATGTTCAGTAGCTCATAAGTATTTATAAATGGATCCATTTCTTTGAAATATTCTAATGTTCTGGAACATAAGCTTGCAAAGCATTTCCTGATCATCTTCTGGGTTTCATTAGAATCTGTTGAAACACTTGCCCTTGTTATGGATTTTATTAGTTTAGGGTATTTCTCTCTTTCTTTCTCTCTTGGTGGATGAAAAATAAAAATAAAAAGGAAAAACATGGCTGCTTCTGGGTATGGTAGGGGAGCTTTATTGTAGATAAAAGGGAGAGCACAGCCAGAGGCAGAGACATCTGGGAGAGTCCAGAGTGAACAAGACCCTTAGCTGGGCCATGAAAAGAGATAGGGGAGGAGAGTGTGGAGAAGGGACAGCCAGGAGGATAAACGGTAGACAGAAAAATGCCGGGTAACCAAAATGGCAGAATTATATAGGGAAGGGCAGCTGGGGAAAGGGCAGTCCAGCTCCTGAGCAAGCAAGATCAGGGTAGAGGCAAAGGAGGGGCAGGGCTGGGTTTGCCAGCCACAGCCTGTAACAGGTAGGGACTGAGGGATGCTGGGTGAACCTAGCAGCCTGGTCCACTTTGATATGTTAAATAGGCACCTTCAGTAGCCATTTGTCCCCAGTTTGAGACCTAACACTTGTTGGCTTCGCTAGGAGTTGGATCATCTTATCTTTTTAAAGAAGCAAAGGTTTGGTTAATTCTGTGTATCTTCAAATCTCCATCTCACAGTCTGTTCTTCATTTCATTATTTGTTGTCTACTTCTGTATTTCAGTTAGGCTTCCCTTTCCTTTTCAACAACTTTGAGATGGATCACTATTTACTTGAGACCTCTCTGGTATTAGAATTAGGAATATGTCTGTTTAACCATTCCTCTCAAGACGGACTTCCTACCTGATTTATTCCCTGAGCCACTGTGAGAATGCAGTACTGAAGTGGCCAGTGTTGCATTATTGTGTATCAGTGTGCAGTCTGCTTTGGCTTTTAGTGTTATCTGCATGATATTGGAGGTGAGATACCCATAACTCTGCTCAGAACTGCTGCATCAAAATCTGCTTTCATTGCATTCGTGATTGTGTGTGTTAGGAGCTGAGGGCTCCCTCCCTGACCAGGATTTTTTTCTGCTGTGATAAATGTATGTACTGTATATTATAAGCATACCATAGAAAATGCACATGTTCTTGTGGATGAATTCATTTTCCTTTTTATCTTTCTTAAACCCCCAGTGTTGATATGTTTATAGCCTCCTCGGCCATTCTCTTGAAGATAGGTCCAGTGTGAGGTCAGGTGGCTGCTCAGTTGGAACCCCCAGCTTGCCCTTCCACAATCTGGAGGGCCCAATCCCCCCCCCCTCTCTCTCTCTCTCATGGGCTGCAAAGATGGTGCCCAGAGGAAGTTGGACAGATGGAACCCAAGTTTTTTATGCTGAGATTAGATACAAAAGTCAGACATGATGATGTCAGTACATAAACAGCTCGTAGACAAAGGAATGAATATAGGGTGACCTTTAAAAAGTTTGGTTGGTTCCTTCCACCGTCTCCTAGGGTTCTGAGGTTTTCTGCTATAAAACATGCTTACTGGCTAGTGATAAATGAGTTCCTGCTTGACATGGCTCCCTGCTACATCTGATTGTCTCTGTCTAAGAAGAAGGCTGGGAAACGGGTGAGCGGCGCACTTATCTTTCCTTGGTTGCAGACCACCTCCTCAGAGGTGATCTACATTCCTGGTGGGGTAAGATCCCACCTCTCTCCAGATGCCACCCACTCTGAGAGCCTCTGGACAAAGGAAAGGCACCCAAAAGACCAGTTCCACATTGTTGGCTGCTACTGCAGCTCCATTCCCTAAAGTTGCCAGCCGCCCAAGTCTCTGCCTAAAGTGCTCAGCTTTGGACCACACATGGGCACAAACAGCTTGCGGAGGATGTGTCATCACCATTCACCCTCAACCTATAAAGTCTCCCTGTTTTAATATGTGGGCTCAGCTTCTTCAGCCTCCATCTCTGGGACTAGAGAATCTGCCTAGGAGTTGCTTTGTTCAAATAAACCTGTCATTATACTTTTTCAATTCCACTTGATCTGGCTAACTGCATCTGCAGAAAAACCTATTATGGGGGGGGGGCAGAAAGCCTATTAGTGGCCACATCAAAAGTATCTATAATATCATTCACCTATGTCAGAAACACTTCCAGCTCTCCTGTCATCTTGGAATTTTATCAACAGACACATGATGCTTTTTATATTCATTTATTATTGATAGTTTAATGTGTGTTATTCATTAATTTTTCTGGATTTTAGGAAACAATGCCTTTCGGGGATGTGGCCATTTATTTCTTAGCAGATAAGTGGGAATGCCTGTACCCTGCTCAGTGGAATTTGTACAGGGAAGTGATGTTAGAGAATTACAGCAACTTTGTTCCCAGGTGAAAATCACATCCATAGTGAATTCTTAATTCCCTGCAAAGATGTAACTTTCTCCATTTGTAAACTATCTCACGGGAGGTTGTTCTTTCCAATAACGAGTTTCATAGTCCTGCTTTTTTATTTGTTTGTTTGGTTGACTTTTTGAGACAGGGTTTCTTTGTGTAGCCCTGGCTGTCTTAGAACTAGCTCTGTAGATCAGGCTAGCCTCAAACTCACAGATCTCCGACTACCTCTGTGTCCTGTGTGAAGGGCTTAAAGGAGTGTTTTAGCTTCACCCTCCGATCTCCAGGCAAGCTTTCTTTGTCAGAACACAAATACAATATCACACAACAGTCTTAAATATTTGAAATATATTATTAATAGCATTATGGACTATCTGCTTGTTATGCAGTCAAGTCTTATGAGTTCTAAAACTAACACTCTACACTTAAGATAAAATTTGTGTATTTCTGTGTCCATCCAATCCTACACAATCACAATTAAATTCTCCCACCCCCCACCCCCCCACTCCACCCCCTCACCACCACCCCCCACTACCACCCCCCTCCCAATTTTGGCTACTTTATACTTTTTGTGTATGTCTAGTCATACAAATTTCTTTTTTATGGGCTTATTTCTGTTAGCATAATGCCCTTAAGAGTTTTCATTATTTTTGATGTAACAACTTCCTTAGCTGTTTAACCTTGAATAATATTCTGTTACTTTTGTAGTTTATTTTGTTTTCTTCTTATTATTTCATTGGAATTTTAGATTGTTTCCACTTTTATTCATATATCAACTTTTACTCACAAGCACCAAAATCCCATACATGTAAAGAATGTGATAAAGCCTTTGATTGGAACTCTCTGCTTATTAAACACTGGAGAATTCACACACAAGTGAAACCCTATAAGTGTGAACTATGTGGTAAGACCTTTAGTGTTCCATCAGTACCTTTTTAACACCAGAAAATTCTCACAGGAGAGAAATCCATCAAGTATGAAGGATGTGGAAAAGCCTCTTCTAGTCACACACCCTCTACTTTTCAGAAAGTGGGTCATACTGGACTGAAATCCTGCAAATGTGAAGTGTGGCAAAAGGTTTTACTATCTTTCTTGTCTTAAGGAACATCAAAGAATTCATTCTCAAAAGAATCCCTGTTAGTATGAAGTGTGTGACAATGTCTTTAAAACTCCATGGCAATTTTCTAACCACCTGTGAATCCATTCTAGAGAAAAATTTTACAATTTTGAAGAATGTGGGAAAGCCTTTTGTAATTTTACATACTTGGCTCAACACAAATTAATTCATATTGAGGAAAACCTTAGAAATGGGCAGAATATGGGAAAATGTTCTAATTTACTTCAAGCCTTAGCCAATATCAAATAATTCATTCTGGAAATAAGCCCTACAAGTATGAAGACTCTAGTAAAATGTTTCCCTATCTTCCTCAACTTAAGAAACATCAACAATTCATTAGGGAGAGAAGGGTAAGTAATTAGGCTAGGTATTTTATAGTCATTGAGGACTTCCTAGACATCGGATAACTCATACTGGAGAAAAAGCCCACAAATACGGAAAATGTGAGTTCCGAACGTAGTGAACCCATCTCTATGTTCGCTTTATACAAATTTCTAGTCAGAATGAATCCCACTGAAAGTTGGCTAGACATTGCATTTTTGATATAGATTGCATTTTGTAGAATTGACATTTCAATACAACCAATTCTTCCACTCCATGAACTTAAGATGTATTACAATCCACTCAAGTATTTTTTTTATTTCATGGATATTTTATAGTTTTCTTTGTACAAAGTTCTCACTTTGTTGGTTTAATTTACTCAAATATTTTGATACTGTCATGAATGGGATTATTTATTTGATTTTTTCAGACAGATTACTGTTCTGTTATGAAATGCAAATGTTCAATATTTTAAACTTTAATTTTTAGGCCCTGAAATTTATTGGTGTCCACTATGTACTAATGATTTTAGTAAAGTCCTTAGCATTTCCTGCCTGTAGGATGCCATGCAGAGAAGTGAACATGAGTACTCCTCACCTCTTGATTTAGGTGTTTTCTTTCCCTTTTTATTTTATGGAAGTGTTGGACAACACTTGAGGATGATGTAGGGATAGTGATAAGACTGATCTGTGAGGAAAGGATTGAAAGACGCTTTTGTGTATTTGTATGTGTGATATGAGCTCCAAGGTTTGGATTTGTTTGGCTTGACTTGGCTTTTTTGTTGTTGTTTGTAGGTTTAGTTTGTTGTTTTAACAACTGCCAATATTATGTGGAAATTTCTCTTTCTACACTTGTTTTGCTGAGATCTTAAAGGCTGTTGAACATTTAAAAATGTCTATTCTGCCTGTTCATTTGTTTCTTTGCATCTTTTGTTCTGTTAGAGAATCATTGTGATTTGTTTTTAATGTTAAATTTGCTTTGTGTTTGAAGGATAAGCTTTTTCTCATGATACCTAAACTTATTCTTATGTTCTTTCATGTTATTTGCTAGTGTAGTACCTTAGGATACATGTCTGAATCTGGGGCTGTAGAAATAGCTCAGTGGTTAAGAGCAGTGGCTCTTCTAGAGGTCCTGGCAGTTCACAACTGTCTCTACCTCCTGCTGTGGCATAATCCTTTCTGTACACTGTAAATATGTATTACTCTTAATTGGTTAATAAAGAAGCTGATTGTTCTGTAGCAATCAGGATATAGTTAGGCGGGACAATCAGACTGAGGATACTGGGATAAAGACGGGCAAAGAGAAGGAGCCACCAGGAGCCACAGGGGGAGCAGGACATGCTGGAGGACAGGAAAAGCCACCAGCAACATGGCAGAACATAGGTTAATAAAAATGGATTAATTTAAGTTGTAAGATGGAGTTAGTAATAAGCCTGAGCTATTGGCTGTGCGTTTCTAAGTACTATAAGCCTCTGTGTCAGTTATTTGGGAGCAGAAAGTTGGGACAGGAAACTCCACCTACGACCTCCAGTTCCCAGGATCTGAAGCCCTCTTCTGACCACCATGGACAATGCTTGCACATGCTGCACAGACACACATGCAGGATAAACAACTATATACATCATTTTTTAATTAAAGAAATTCTGAATCTCTATTCATAAGTTTCATTATTTCATACTTGAATCAGATATTTCCTTGCACTGAAGGAAAAACCTGTGGATGGGTAATGTAGATACTTGTCTTACTTGTGTGATAAAACTTCTGTTACAAGAAACTGAAGAGGAAGGAGGGGAAACTGTGCCCAGGGTGTAAAATGAATAATTTTTTTAAAGAAAGAAACTGAAGAAAGGAAGGGTTTATTTAGACCAAGAGTTTGAGGCTACAGATCACCACAGTGAGAAAATTATAGTGCACGACCTTGAAATACCTCACCACATTGATTCACAGTCAAAAAACAAAGTGGTGAGTGTTTGTGCTTCCCCCCACTTGTCTTAGTTTTCTGTTGTATTAAAATGCCATGACCAAAGCAACTTAAAAAAGAAAGCACTTAATTTGGGGCTCATGGTTCTAGGGAGTTAGAGTTGATGACTATCACAGTGGGGAGCATGGCAGGAGGCAGGCATGGCACTAGAGCAGTAACTTAGAACTTACATCCTGATCCACAAGCCCAAGGCAGAGAGAGTCAATGGGAATGGTGTGGACTTTTTGAAGCCTCAAATCCCAGCCCCATGACACACCTCCTTCAACAAGGCTAAGTCTCCTAATCCTTCCAGAACAGTTCCATCAACTGGGGACCAGGTATTCAAATACATGAGCTTGTGGGGGCCATTCTCATTCAAACCACCACACACTCCTTCTCCGTTTTATTAGTTCATGAGCCACGGAACAGTTACACCAACATACAGGGTGGCCTTTCCAACCTTAACAGTCTAGAAGCATTCTGTGTCCATCACATTCCCTGTACTTGATCTATACAATTAACAGAGATATATTTTTATTAATGTATCAAACACTATATGGCATTTTTCCACTTGACAAAGTAAAGTGGTAATAAATCATCCATGTCATGGCTGCAAGGTTGCTTGAGGAGGGAAGTGATAGAGCATCACCACTCCCATATATAACTGATTTATAACTTTGTTCATGCATGTTTGGCAAAGGTTCTTCCCCCACATAGGTGTATCTTCCCTTCTCCAGCATGTGAAAACTCCCAAGAGCTTTTTAAAATGACTAACATGGACTTCCAAATAGGAGAGTATGATGGTTAGATTTTATCAACTTGACACAAGTTAGTCCTCTAGGAAGATGGAGCCGTAATTATGGAGTTATCTGTATCAGACTGACCTATAGTTTGTGGAACAATTTCTTGATTGATGATTGATGCGTGAAGGCTCAGACCCCGAGCAGCTGGTCCTGGGTTGTATAATAAAGCAAACTGGGCAAGCCCGTAAGCAGCATATTTCTATATTTTCTGCTTCTGTCCTTGCTTCCAGTTTCTTTCCATGACCTCCTGCCCTGACTTCCTTCAATGATGGTTTGTATTCATTAGGCTTCTACTGTTGTTATAAAACATGATAACAAAAGGCACAACCTGGGGTGGAAAAGGTTTATTTCAGTTTACACTTCCAGATGACAGAAGAGTCATCACAGGAAATGGGAGGCAGAAGGCATGCGGGAATGCTACTCACTGGCTTCTCCAGCCTGCTCTCTTCTTTTGATCCCATCCCACTTAAACACACCAAGAACAGGGCCCACCCACATCAATCATCAATAAAGGAAATGCCCTACAGGAGATCGAGATGGAGTCAGTTTCTCATTTGAGCTACCTCTTCCCAGATAACTACCCCGTGTCATCAACAAAACCCAACCTGGGTGTGGTTCATAACCTGTGAGGCAAATAATGATTTCCCACCACCAAGGTGCTTTTAATCAGCGTGTGCTGTGATAGCAACAGAGAGGGAAACGATTCCATAGGCTAAGGAAATGAACAGAAGGAATATGCCTTCCTTTGCATGGATGTATGTATATGATGAGCCAGCATTTTTATGCTCTGATAGTTTCTAGTAGAAACAAGATAACAAGAAACGGTGAGTGACTAAATATATTTGCTCATTACCACTTACTGGTATCTGTAGAACAGCTCTTCTGACTATGAAGCCTTCTTTTGCTTCTTTGAATTAGAATGCTCACAAGCTGCACATGCTAATAAAAAGCCATGTAATCCTGTCTTAGCGAGAGGCCCAGCATTATCAGCATGTGAAGCTGACCTTGGTTGCAGATGACCTGCAACCAAGAAAAGAATAACCACAGAAATAGGCCAGAAGGTGGACAGCCAGAAGGCACATGATCCATAAGGTAAGACATACTCCCCATATACATAAATTGATAGTAAAATCTTTGTTTTTGTCAAGCAGAACTGGGGAAATATTTGGACGGCATTACATCATATAATGCAGTCCATTGATCAACCTTTTAAAGGAGTCACCATTTGCCTTGTCCTAAGATAGTTCAGTATGTCTTTAGAGAGGGTACAAAACTATTTACACAGTCAGGTCATGGACCAGAAATGGCTCTAAGTCTAATATTTCTGTCAAAGGCTTGACTCACATTCACACATCTCGTGTTGAAGATCAGGAGGTGAACTCCATCCTCACTCCCCATGGCTGCCCTGCAATCCCCGCTTCTTCTTCCATACTCGACTGCAAGTTGCCAGGGTCAAACGCAAGAACACCTGGGTTCCCGGAACTCCTTCGCGCAGACTTGTGGGAAATGTAGTCTGGTCCTTGTGACGTCACAGGGACCCACTCCGGAAACAATACTTGTTCATTCTGTCTGAAAGTGTGCTAATTCTTCAAAGTTGGGCGAGAGTCCTGTCCTGCTCTACATTCCTGCTGCGTCTCTTACATGGAGGTTGGTCCAGGGTGCAGCGCAGCCCGAGGGACTGTGTGACGTGCGGGGCTCCGTCTTGGAGGGAGCGGACCTGGATGGGAGGGCAGAAAAAGATGCCTTGGGGATGCTGTGCTGACCGTTTGTGCTGGTCCATAAGGTCCAGGTCAGGAGTGGGGGGAGGGCGTGCCTGATGCGGGCTGATGGTTTTGTTAGGATGCTGAAAGTTCTGGATTGCCAGGACTTGGTGGGTCAACCGAGAAGCTGCATTTCAGTTGGTCCTGGGAGCTTGGCTAGGGGGTGGGTAGGTACATTCTCTTTTACCCACTCTCAGATGGATGTTGACGGTTTTCTCGGTACCTCTAGAGTAGGCTGGGTTTTTTTTGTTTTTGTTTTTGTTTTTGTTTTTTTTTTAATCTCTCATATGCTCCGTAGCAAGCCTTGTAATGATCTTGGGGGTATTGATTCTTTTAGTTTTTTTCGGCCAGTTCCTGAATTAAAAGGAAACAAGCAAATAAACAAACAAACAGAGACATAACAGTTCGCAGCTGGAAAACTCTGGAACATTGCAGACAAATTTACCAGAATCAGCTGGTAAAGAACAGCTGTGACTGGGGGTGAAGGAACAATGGACACACAGAGGGAAGGAATTGGGGGAGTTGATGCTCAGCTTTACTTTGAGGACTGGGATGTCTTAAGCCTTTGAAGGAAGGACCTTCTATCCCTAAGTAATGGTTAATTACTCTCAAGAAACACAACTATTGTATAAATATGTCTTGATCTGGCCTTGAACTTGTTGAGCCAATCCATCAGCCGGGGCCCCAGGAGCAGGTGGAAAGGCTTTTGTGCCAGGGTGCCAGGCTTTTGTGTCAGGTCAGCAGGGCGAGGAAGAACTCACAGACCTGTGTGTGTTCGTGCGATTTAAAGTAAACGGACCTCATTCCCTCTCTGGACTTCTCCATGACTGATGCAGCCCACAGTGGTTAACATTCTTCCCTGCTTCTCCTTCGAGAAGAAGGATGTCTTCTCCTTCCTTCACCAGAGGTTAAAGTGTGTGTGGACTGCTTCTCTACAGTTACCCAAAACAGAACCCACTCTACGTGGGGATGATGACATCTGCCTCTTCCACTGTCACTCACGTGTGGTTCTGTGTCATCCAACCAGCAAGCAAAGTTCTGTTTATTACTCTTCCATGGGTAGGAGTTTAGTCCCCTAAGGTGTCCAGTCCTGCCGATTCCAGGGTATTTTTATTGTACACTAATGTTTGTGGAAGCGATGCTATGAGGGAAGGAGTTACTGGTTTTTACAGACTCCTGTACTACTCTTGCTATGTTAGACAGGTCATTCCTGGAAAACTCTGAAGGGAAAGTGTGCTGGATAATGGAATTCAATTCATGGTTGTCTATATGATTATGCCAGAGACCACTGAGAGAAATTACAGAAGATATTTGGACAGAATTAAATAGAAACCAAACATGTATGCACAGAATTAATTTCAGAAACATAGATCTTCATTACTTTGTCTTTTCTGTCATTGAGTCCATCCAAAATTATTTTCAAATACAGTGGCATATTTTGAGTTGAAAGGTATGTGTCAAATTGGCTAGCCAGCTGTTTAAATTCTGCATCCCATTGTTCTTTTCTTTGTGGAGCTACATAAGTCAGCGGATGAGAATGTGAGTCCCAACTGTTTGTTGGATATACACCACTTACTATTGTATTAAGATTTAGTAACAATGTACTGATTATTTAAAATCTGGATACATCAAGACCTGTCATACAGAGCAAAGCATGTGATATTTAAGTTGAAGCTAAAATTCTAATTATTCATTCCATTTTTCAATAAATACATTGCATATGATCTATCATGTCTGTTTTAGGGTTCCATTTACAGTATTTGGGTCATCATATTGCAAAAATGATGTCCAGTGCAAACACTGACACAGATACAAGAGGTCTTATGAGTTGGGCTCTGTCTACTGTGTTGTAGGCTTGTCTCTAGGACCAGCCTCCATTCAAGGGGAGGACAGTTGGACTCCACCTCCTGATTCGGGGATTAGAATTAATTTGCAGTAATTTTTAATGAATCACAGTTTGTCCCCTTCAGGCCAGAATTTATTTGCATTTCCTCTCCTTAGGAAGTAAACATTGCCAGTCTCAACTTCTCCTGAAATGTTTGCTTTAATTATATTAAAATTTCAATTAAATGGTGGCAGGCCTTCTGCCCCGCATCCCCAGGCAGCCCACAGTGCAGACAGTGGCCGGCTCAGCACAGCAACCACTTCCCCATCCAGAACAGTGGTAACGGGTGCTAGGCAGCGTTAGGGAGAGGTCCTTGCAGTCAGTTCACCAATGGGGACCTGCTCCAGTTCTCAGAGAGAATAGTGTTTCCATCTTCACTCTACCCTGAGTTCCCGCAGTTCTCCAAGCTGACCTGTTGTCGGTGATCTCCTAAGTATGGAAGAGTGAAATCTGTGGTTTTCATTTACTTGAAATGTGGGAAAGTGTTCTACTACCTACACAGAAGCTTTCAACAGAGTGTAATGGCTTTTTCTTCGAGAAATGACAGGGTTTTCTCTTCATCAACTTCCTTCAGTCTACTTATGACTTGGAAATCTATTGGCCTCCTCTCTGCTACTTTGCTCATAAGGAAAAATATTTTTCAGCATAATTTTTATTTACAAAGTATGTTTCTTTTGTGCCAAAAGTCTTTTGACTATAGCTACTCCCTTTTCCCATTGCTGAAAACACCAGGCATTTCCTACCCAAGACTCAGACGATTGGATCTGGATCTGACCTGAAAGTCTCCTCCTCTGTGAAGCTGCTTTGCAAGCTTCCCAGGGAGGGAAGGAATAAATAGTCCTCCTTAGCTGTTTAGCGTATGAACCACAGCAATGACCAATGTGAACAGATGTCCCTAAAGATGCTTCAGTGACATTCACATCTTCACATAAACAGCAGCTGTCTAATTGAACTTAAGGCCATATCAAGAATACTAGAAGCCTAGGCAAATATCCATAGTTAGTTAATTTATGGATCTTAGAAGAGAATATATGTCTGAAACATAAAGTCATGGAACTTAGAAGAGAATATGATTGGAGTTAGGAGAGAGATTGGGAGATTTTTTATTTATTTTAATTAATATTTCAGAAGAAAAGGAATAAAGTCATGTAAGTTGTGACAGTATGACTGAAACTGGAAATTATTTCAGGCACAGAAAGACATGTATCACATGATATCATCCATACGTTAAAAGTAAAGAGTTGTAACCAACAGAAGTTGGAAATATAATGGTTTTTCTCATTGGCCAGTGACATCAGAAAGCTGAGGCTTGAGGACATACTAAACTTGGATGCTCTGAAACAGTACCATAGGAGGACAAAGCTCACAGTACTGTTGCTCTGGATGCTGGATTTATGTAAACATTATGTGTATATTTCAGAAGCATACAAGACAGTCTTTTTGAGATTTTAATAATAAAAAATAGTATTTGAGGAAATTAGCATACTAAAACTGATGGAAAGATTATGCAAAGTTTATCCATAAAATTAATACAAAAACTTCATTAATATATAAATCTCTTATTTCTTTCATTTAAAAAGGGAGAAGAAGTATTATATGATTTCTCTCATAAGTCATTTTGGGGCCTCATGCAATAATATGAAAAAAAATTCTGAAATATTGAAAATTTAAAAGTCAGAAAAAACTGTTCCTGTTGCTATCCTAGTCACTGTTGTGTTATGATGAAGAGAGATGGTGCAGAAGACAACTGATAAAGCAGAACATTTAGTCTGGGGTCGTCTTACAGTTTCAGAAGGTTAGTTAATGATCGGCTGGTGACGAGCATGGCAGCAGGCAAGCAGATATGGTGGTGGAGCAGTAGGTGAGATCATGCATCCTAATCCACGGGCAAGAGGTAGAAAGAGAGATACTTGGCCTACATTGGGCTTTTGAAGCCTCCAAGTCCATTAACACATCTCCGCTGACAGGGCCACATCTACTCTAAAAAACCCACACCACCTAATCCTTCCCAAAGAGTTCCACTAACTATGGACAAAGTATTCAAATAGATATGCTTATGAGGGCCATTTTCATTCAGTCTTCCCCAGCCACCCATTATAATTCTTCAACACAACACAGTGAGACACAGATGTCACGTGGTGTAGACATGCTTCAGGAATATATCAAACAGGTCAGTATATGTCTGAGAAAAAGAGGAAAAGGGAAATAGCAAAGTCAGAGTGAAGTCTAGTGTATTTGAAATACTAAAAAAAAAAAATGTTGTTATTCCTATACCTGATTGATTTTTTTTTTTTTTTTTTTTTTTGGTTTTTCGAGACAGGGTTTCTCTGTGTAGCTTTGCGCCTTTCCTGGAGCTCACTTGGTAGTCCAGGCTGGCCTCGAACTCACAGAGATCCACCTGGCTCTGCCTCCCGAGTGCTGGGATTAAAGGCGTGCGCCACCACCGCCCGGCTCCTATACCTGATTCTTATTGGTTCTGACACCTAACATAATTTTCTGTGAGTTCTTTTTTTTTTTCTTTCTATCCCTTGGGTGCTCCATCATGTGTCTCTTGATGCACTGACATTAGCATCACTACTGGACTCTGTACAAATTAAGAAATCCAGACATCAGCTCATTGCTGCTACATCAGAAACTGCATCTTCATTACATTTCATATTCATGATTGTGCACATTAAGGGTTGAGGAGTTCCTTCCCTCCGACCATGTTTTTCTCCTGTGAAAAAATGTATATATGTTTGGTAGATAAAACAAGCATGTAGAACTAAATGCATGTTTTTCTATGGAAACATTCATTTTACATTTCATCCGTCTTAAGAGTTTCCACGTGGACTTATAGGAAACTCCTCTCTTTCCTTGATGGGTCCAGTGTGAAATCATATGACCACATTTGAAGTGTCTGAGGAATATGATTCACCTATGTTAGAAGCATGTCACTTATATCTAGCATTCTTTTCATCCTGGGCAAAATATAGAATTGTGTAACACAAGTACAGGATACCTGTTTTAGAGTTTCTTTTACAGTGATAAACTCCATGAGCAAAGCAACTTGGAGAAGAATGTATTTATTTCAACTTACAACTTCAGGTAATAGTCCAACACTGCGGGAAGTCAAGGCAGGAACCTGTAGGCAGGAACTGGAGTGTAGGCCATTAAAAAACACTGCTTATTGGCTTGGTATCCACGGCTTGCTCATCCTGCTTTCTTATACCATCTAAGACCACCACCTGCCCATGGGTTGCAACACCCACAATTAGCTGGGTTGTCAGTGAATAATTAAAAACAGCCTCCTATAGGGTCGCACACAGGACATTCTTCTGGAATGCACATTGTCAGTTGACGTTCCTTCCTCTCAAATGACCCTAGCTTGTGTCACATTGACAGAGAACTCGTCCCACAATGTCTGTTATTAATGGCATTAATCTTTATTTCAGGAAATGCTGTCCTTCTGGGATGTGGCCATTGATTTCTCTCCAGAAGAGAGGGAATGCCTGGAGCCTGCTCAGTGGAATTTGTACAGGGATGTGATGTTGGAGAATTACAGCAACCTTGATTTCCTGGGTGAGGCTCACGTCCACTGGGAATTCTTACTTTACTGTCAGCAATTAACTTCCCCACTCTCTACATCATCCCGTGGGAGCTTGTGCTCTCCAACAAAAAGCTTCATAGTCTTAGCTAAGAAACGTTGCTTTCTTTTTTTGTGAGTTTAGCCTGTCTGTGTTGGAAGAATACATCCTTCACACTAATGGGAATGGTAGAAACTCAGTTACAATGGGCATGTGCCTTATATACTAATGAAAACGTTTCACAAGTCAGTTTTAATGTTTTTTCCCCTTAAATGAAACTCAGAATCTGGATGTTGTAAATTCCTTCATGTACTGTAGTGGTCCTCTGAGAAAACATTTAAGGAACTGATTGTCTGCAGTCATTTATTATACCATCTCTTTCCTTATAAGCAGTGTACTGGAACAAACATGCCAATTCCCAGTAGAAGAACACTTAATCGTGTTTCCTTTTCCTACAAACAGGTCTAGTTCTCTCTAAGCCACACCTGGTGACATTTCTGGAGCAAAAGCAAGGGCCTATGGGTATGAAGAAACAAGTGGCAGCCACTGTGCATACAGGTGTGTAGGAATGGGGGGAGGGGGGGAGGCGTCAAGAACAGAGTTAAAGCGCAAATATTCAACAGAAAGGCAGAATTTCCCATCCACCTTGAATCATGATATAGACATAATTCTTGAGGTCTCTCTTTGTTTTTGTTGTCAAAGGACCTCTCAGACCTTTATGATGGTTTAAGTCTCTTAAGTAATTCCCCAGTGTTGAGCTGTGCTTGTATTCCCAGTGACTTCCAAAGGTCATTTTTTTTTTGAGTTTACATTGTAACTTCACACTATTTTCTAAACCTCTGAAAATTTGCACACATTTCTGAAGACCTATGTGTGAAACCATTGTAAGACAGTAACTTCACATATAAATGTATTTTATATCACTTATTCTCATGTTGATCAAAATCACCTCATTAGAGTCCTTTGTGAATGATGAAAAGGTATTCTTATTTTTAATCCCATACTCACTAAAGATTTACAATGCATACCCTTTATGGACATATAGTCATAAACTAAAACTGTCCCAAACTAGAAGAATTTGAATAGCTTATCAATAAGATTTCAGAATATTGAGAATTCAAGGATCTTTTCCCAACTATAATCAGTTGTCTATATGTAACCTGTATAATTTTGTGGATAGATTGTCCAATTATGAGCACTTCATCACAGTGTAAGGTAACAATGTATATGAGCTCTAGTTATATGAATATGGGAACGGTGTATTTCCACTTCATGTGAAAAAGAAGTCTCATGTTTTCATACATTTAGCATTGTCTCTTTTCATAGCTCATTGGTTGTAAATTAATAATTCTTAGAAAGTGAGCTAATTTTAACTCCTTTTCACTGACAACATATTTTCTTTGGAAAAAGTTGTTACTCATTGGTAAACCTAAATTTTGTCATAATTATGATATCATTGAGATGTTTGTCATCCAAATAAAACATGAAGTGCTGTCTGAAAATTGTGAGGTGTATTACTTAAGATTTTGTAGACACACTTTAATTCAAACCTAAAATTCTGAACTTCATACTTAGGATAAAAATGGTATTTCTTTATGGCTCTAGTCTCACAAAGTTACTTTTAATCTCCTCCCCCTTTCTCGCTTGGTAATGCCATGTATGTCTACATTTAATACCTGTGTTTGTTTAAGGTGTTTATTTCTTTTTGTGTAATACCCTTAAGAGACTCCTTCATTATAGATAATTACTACTTAATTAGCTACTTAACTTTGAATAATGTGCCTTCCTTCCTCCCTCCCTCCCTCCCTCCCTCCCTCTTTCTTTCTTCCTTTTTCCTTCCTTTCTTTCTTCTTCCTCTTCTTCTTTCTGTTTTTTATGAGACAGGGTTTCTCTTTGGTATCCTGGAACTCACTACATAGACCAGGCTGGCTTCAAACTCACAGATATCCACCTGTGTCTGCCTCCCCAGTGCTGGGATTAAAGGTGTGTGCTACCACCACCTGGCGTGCCATTATTTCTACATTCAATTTGATCAGGTTTTTACTTGATAGAAGTTTAGATTGTTTCCACCTACTGTAGATTGGGTTATTTTCAGTGAATATAGATGTAAAAATATAGTGTTGTTTCTGATTTCTCCATCAGAACGTGAGTATGGGTAAATGTCCCCATTTTTAAGATAAGCATTATGAATATAAAGAATGTGCTAAGCTTTTGTTCATGTCTCAACTTTTGGTCAACAGGAAAAACAGACAATAAAGGTAAAGATTACAGCAAGGCCTTTTATTGTAGTTCACTGCTTATTCAACACCACACAAATATACAGGAGACTCCTTACAAATGTGAAGAATGTGGTAAAGCCTTTCGTATTCGCTCAAGACTTTCTATACACCAGAGAATTCATGCTGGAGAAAAATCCTACAAGTGTGAAGAATGTGGTAAGGCCTTTAATACTCAATCAAAACTTTCTGTACACCAGAGAATTCATACCGGAGAAAAACCCTACAAGTGTGAAGAATGTGGTAAGGCCTTTAGTACTCACTCAACACGTTATAGACACCGGAAAAATCATACTGGAGAAAAACCCTACAAGTGCAAAGAATGTGCCAAAGTATTTTCCTACCCTTCATTACTTAAGGTACACCAAAGAATTCATTCTGCAGAGAAATCCTACAAGTGTGAAGAATGTGGAAAATTATTTTACTGTCCTTTATTGCTTAAGAAACATCAAATAATTCATTCTGCAGAGAAACCCTACAAGTGTGAAGAATGTGGCAAAGCTTTTCACTATCCCTCGTTGCTTAAGCGGCATCAAAGAATTCATTCTGGAAAGAAACCCTATAAGTGTAAAGACTGTGACAAGGCATTTTACTCTTCTGCCTTCCTGAAGCGTCATCAGAGAATTCATTCCGAAGAGAATTCCTACAAGTGTGAGGAGTGTGGCAGAAGGTTTTACTCTTTCCCACACCTCCAGGATCACCAAAGAATCCATTCCGGAGAGAAACCATACAAATGTGAAGAGTGTGGGAAAACATTTTCTACCCTCTCGTACCTTCCTTGGCACAAGTTGCGTCATTCTGGGGAGAAATCTTACAAGTGTGAAATATGTGGAAAAATGTTTTACTCTACTTTAGACCTTAAAAAACACAAAAAAATTCATACATATAAGTGTAGGGAGTGCCACTGTGCCTTTCCAAATCACTCAGCCCTTACTGAACACCAGAGAGTTCACACTGGAGAGAAACCCCATATATGTGAACAATGTGGAAAAGTCTTTTCTAGGCTTGATAGCCTCAATCAGCACCAGATTGTTCATACTGGAGAGAAACCCTATAAGTGTGAAAAGTGTGGGAAAAGTTTTTTCCGATCTTCATCCCTTAGAAGACATAAAGGGATTCATTCTTAATAGGAACTTGACATGTATGTGCAAAGTTATAAAATCTTGCTAAATATTCAGTCCTTATCTGAGAAAAGTGATTCCATTGAGTAGAGAAGTCATACATTTGTCTCGGATAAGGAATGAATATTTAGCAAGATTTTATCACTTTGCACATACTTGAATGGTGAGTGCTTTACCACTAAGTCAACACTTTCTACCAACAATCAAGTTCAATATGGAGAGAAGAAGTCCAATTATGAAGGGAGTGATAAGCTTTTAGTGTTTCTTCATATTTTAAGTAACACAACAATCTTCATCCAGGACATCAAAGCTATAATGTGAAGGATGTGTTATTGAAGGTTTGAATTATTGTTCAGTCATGGTTCAACCTCAGTAATTCTCACCTAAGAGAAATCCTACTCATGTACAGAAAAGGACCGGGGCTTACCTATTCCTCATGACTATATAAGCATTGGAGAATTCATTCTGATGAGGAAGCCAACAAAAGCAATCAGTATGGTAAGTTTCCTACCTGTTCTTTACACTGTGAATATCTGCAGATACTTCATACTGCAGAGACACTCTACAAGTACAATGACCTTGAACAATACTTCAATCTTCAGCAACACCAAAGCAGTGATATAGGTGAGAAATCCTGCAGGTGCAAATGTCCTCCTTAGCTTTAGCTGTCAACTTCACCTAGGCCAGCATTATCTGAGTAGGTGCTTTCCTGGATCAGAGTGCCTTATGGGCATGTCAGGGGGCCATTTTCTTGATAGGTAAGTGATGTAGGAGAGCCCACCTAGGACAAACAGCACCACCCTGGGGTCCTGGGTCACATGAGAATTGTGGGTGAGTAGGAGGCTGGGAAACACGTGAGGGAACATGCTTTCTGCTTCCCTTCCAGTTATAGCACCCCTGGAAGAGAACCCTGACCCTTATGTTGAAATAAAATATTTACTCCCCAAAGTTGTTTTTGGTCATACCATTCATGACTCCAACAAATCAGTGTAGGACAGCAAGGGATACAGGAAGGCATTTCCCTCTTCTTCATACCTCTGTTGCCATCAGTCTCTGTCCTAGATATAATGTCAAAGCCTTTAGATGTGTTGTGCCTCTACTGGGCACCAGAGCTTTCACACTGCAGAAGAGTCCTATAGATACAAAGAATATGATAAAGAATTTTATGTTTCCCTTATTTAGCAAAAATGCCATAGTGTAGATGAACTTTGTAAAAATAAAGACAGTAGCTACATGTTGAACAGTTGTTGCAAACTCAACATGAGAAATTTAGCCATGAATGAAACTAACATCCTTAATTGATAAGAGAGGCAATTTATTCTACTCTTCATAGCTTAACATCAAAAAATACATTTAGTATAGGAAACCCTATAAAGGAAGTAGTGACAAAGCCTTAAATCGTTAGGGGCCATGAGTGAATTCATAGTGTAGAGAAACCTTCTACATAAAATGAGTCTGGCAGGATCCATTTTTAGTATACACTCCTCAAAATAGCAATTGAAGTACACTAATATTAGTAGTGTAGCAATGTCTTTTCTTATAACTTACATAGTAATGGATATAAAGGAATTATAGTACGCACATACTATTAATACAGAATGTGGATAAACATGATGCATTGTTTAAAATATGTATGATGTATTTGATGTAATTGAAAGAAGTCATTACAAACATCAGAATCCTGAAAATCACTCAAGTCTGGAGGTATCAATCTGTTACATAACCAAACTGATAAATGACCAGATTAAACCCTGTCTCCTATAAGTTGCCCTTGTCAGGTAATTTATAACAGCAACAGGAAAAGTTGCTTAGACTACATGCCAAGTAAAAGTACCAATTTGACATCAGTACATATGCATCAGTATTTTCTACCTCTTTCCCCTTTTACTCTCAGTCTGCCCCCTTCTAATGACTCTATTCCCTCTAAAGGTGTTGCCTTTCTTCCCATCCATGTAACACACACTCAACACAGTCACCACAGATATAGCATCAGTACATAGATGACCTATGTACAATGAATTTCCTCTTTTGGTAAAAAATTTGAATGTCCGATGTGGTGTGAATGTGTGTGCATTTGTGTTTGTGCTGTTAATTACTATGATGACTCATCTTGGTTGGCACCATGGCCTGACTTGGAATCAACTGAAACCCAAACTTCTGGGCACTCTTAGAAGGGATTTTCTTAATCACATTGTATGAAGAAGGAAGACCACAATAAAGCTGTGCTACACTCTTTTGTTGATAATACAAAAGGACATTGAAGAAAGAAATTGTGCTTTCTCACTGCTTGCCCTAACTCTCCATCCACTTGCTGCAACCTTTATTAAATCCAACATCTTCTGGATTCCAAAACAGATTAAAAACCAGCAACTCTTCAAGTATTATCCAAAATTCTTCAGCACCAGATTGGAACTGTAGAGACATCCAGCCTCTTGTACTGAACAGCTGCTAGTATCATTCGCTTATCATAGTGAAACCACCACTATTGGACTACCTGGACCACATCCTATAAGCCAGTTTAATAAATTCTAAATATTTGCATTCCATTGTCCTATTCCTTTAGAGAATCCTACAACAGTCACCATATGACACTTTTCCCATTTCCATGTTAAATTAATATGCCCATTGCATTAGCACTTGTCTTTGGGTCTTGTTTTATATTGCAATGGTCTGTACACTTGTTTTTGTGAATCTTATTCAGTCCTCATTATAGCTCTGTAGTAGAGGTGGAAGTCAAGTACTAAGCTGTATCTGACTATCCTTTCTCCTATCATTGCTTTTGTTATCCCTGTTCTTTTATGTTCCATTGTATTTTTTCCTACTCTATGATGACTAATGTTATGGAAAGTCAGAAACAAGAGTGAGGCTACTAAGTAACAAATTAAAGAATTTATGAAATGCGTAGAGAAATTAAGATTGCAAACAAGATGTTCATGGACAGTAAATGGGCTGATATGGACAATTACTGGTCACATAAGCCTGAAGACATGGTTTTGAAAGCAGGATCCATGTCAATGTGGAAGATGAGTGCTTAGCAGTGTTTAAGCAAACCCAGTGTAGTCAGGTCAAGATAGACTTTAGTCATTTTAGTACCACTGAGGGCTTTAGGTTGTTTGGAGAATTTTACAGACTCCTGTCCATCATGTTCATGTGATTGCCAAGTTGCAAAGCAAGATATAGTAACTAAGCTAAGGGATATTTCTGAGACTCACTACCAGGACACTTAGAGCAGATGGGGGTCACCCTGATGTAGATGGCTTTCAAACTCAGTTGCCCAAAGTGTACGACTCTTCAAATGGTGAGATCTAGAATCAAATAGGAGACACACTTTCTGGTAATATCTGTTAGGAAACTTCTGTGGTAGATCAATGGGGCAAGACCCTCGCTAGATGTGTATGGCTCCATCTTATGGGAGTCCACCATGACACTCTAAACAATTTTATCAAATCATTCATTGTGTCCTCCATCGTGACAATATATGCAATACAACCAACAGCAATATCCTCTGAAGTGAAATATCCCAACCTAGAGGGGGCTCATTCACCTTCAGGAAGTACACATGTAATGGGCATGGGAAATTCCTAGACATTTACAAGATTCACAGGACCCTCCCTGCTGAAGCTTATATAAACTGTAAGAACTGAAGGGGCGGAGACCACCTCATCAGTGGAGCTGCCTGCAAGTTATACAGTGAGCTGCAGGGGTGTGGCTTGTTTGGGTTCTCACCTAGCATCCAGTAAGCTTTTTAGTGCTGCTTCCACTGCTGCTGCTTCCTCTAAGTCATCCCTGTTCTGTTCTCCTCCCTCAACCATGCTCCTGCCATTAATCCCAGTGAACTCACTGTTTCATGCAGATTGGTACTTGGATGGAATATTTGTTTAGTCTGTAATCACAGACCAATGTGGAGTAACTAAACGTTCTTTCTCTCTTCATTAGAACATCACAGAGATGAGTGAGTATCTTGATAATGTTTTAATTGCTGTATGATGAATCAGAAAAGAAAGAATTTAATGTGTTGCTCAAGGGTCCATAGGGGGATAGTCGTCTGGTAGAGAGGATGGCAGGAGATAGGTAGACATGATACTAGAGTAATAGCAGAGAGCTTACACATTGATCCACAAACAGGAAACAGAGAAAGCTGACTGGAAATAACATGGAATCTTGGGAGATCTTCAAAGCTCACCCACCCCCGAGCCCCAATGACATCCTTGGCAACAAGGTCATACCTTGCCACCTTGCCAAACAGTTCTCACGAACTGGGAACCAATATTCAAATATATGATCCTACGGGGGGCATTTTTATTTGAGGCAACGGTGACTTTAAAGTGTAAGACTAGACAAGTATGAAATCTGCTGTAACTGTTAAAGAGATCGGCTCCAATACGATGATCCTGGTACTCCGGGCTGACAGCACGAAAGGTGCCCTGAGCCAAGACCACATCCTTGGAAGTCTCATTTTGTGGAGGTGTAAATTCATTTGAGAGAGCAAAACTGAAAAGGCCGTTGAATGGGCTCCATGCTCAAAACTACTCTTCCAGGAAAGTGTTTCCCCAGGATCAGCGCCTAGTGTCAGATGAAGCAACCCTATTGGGCCTGGCATCATCCCAAGCTGGAAGCAGAACTTGGCAGCAGTGACCACATGCTTTGGTGTTGTGGGCCTTTGTGATGCAACACATAGGTCTTCGTGGAGCTTTGGAACACTGTTACAGAGAGTTGCTTCACCGGGCAATTTGTGGATGCTCAATGTCTTCCTCACACTCCTTATGTGGTCACCGTATGAAAGAGTACAGGTGACAGCTGAGTCGCATTGGAACCCAACCATGCAGCCATGTCAGAATCGTAAGAGTGTCCACTGAAAAATCCTATTTGAAAGGAGAACCGCTAACCTAAGACAAGGGTTATTTCGCTTCATGCCACAGAGATGAAGGCTTGAGTCAGCACAATTCCTTGTGGTCCAGACCATTCCGTTGGGGGCCTCAGATGCCATGCATGTGGTGCTGTGGGATTTGAGCCATCCCTGCTGCACTAATGCATGCCCCGGGCCACCGCCACAAGCTGTGAATGTGGGATTTTAAAAGCAGCTTGTTGCTTGTCCATGAGCTGACTCAGCTTTTGCTCTCCACCCCCCCCCCCCACCCCCCGTGATGGCTAAGGAAAAGTCCATTTTGTGCTAGGCAACCACTCTGAATTCCTAAAAGATAAGCTCCCAGTAACTCTGACTCCCCACCCCCTCGTCCCCACCCCCCATCCCCCCCCCCCCCCCCCCCGTGTAAAACTGTTGGGAAATGGCTAAAGCTTGTTTTGGTTTCTGTAAACTAGCTTACTGCCGCTTAGCTGGGAGTGAGGCAGTTCCTCAAGGAGCTGTAAATTCCGCAGAAATGAAGTTATGGTCACCCTTGCCTTTAAAATGCCTGCTACTTGTTAAGCTGGGCCAAGGGAACTGATGACAGCCGCATGCGACATAAAATTTCGACTCATTACATCTCGATACAGTTCGTGCTTTTCATGTTTCTTAACTCTGGGACACTACAGTGCAAACGTCAGTACGGAAACCCAGGAACAGTTGGAAACACTCTTCCAGGCCTCCTTGAACTCCATCGCACAGACTTGTGGGAAATGTAGTCCTAGTCACTATGACGCCTGGAAAACAGTTGGCTTTTTGGTAATCACATGAGTGCTGATCTTGTCCAAAGTTGGGCGAGAGTTTGGTCCTTCTCCGTTCTCCAGTTGGATCTCTGACATGGAAGTTGTTCTAGAATTTAGTGCAGCCCGAGGTTCTGCATGGGGTGCGGGGGCGGGTGGGGGACCCTGAGGGAGCAGGCAAGGGATGGAGTGGAGGCAGGGAGGAGTCGACTTGGAGAAGCTTTGCTAAAGTGAGCTGAGCGACTTCCGGATGCTGACCAGGGCTGGGAAGAGGTCCGAGGGGATGGTGAGGGCAGTGACCGCTGTGTTAGCATGAATCTGGTTACCTGGATTCAACTTGTGCTTCTGAGATACAGAAGCTGGCTTGGTACTTCCGGGATGGAGACGCTTGAGAGAACCGGGGTTGCCTGGGCAGTGTGGGTTGGCTGAGGGTCCTCGCCTGGAGGTCGTGCTGGACACTCTCATTCCAGTTTGGTGGTGGAAGCATTTGCTTGTTAGCTGGGCCATTCTCACACGGCTGTTTTTCGGTTTCTCAGTACATTTAGGCAAGGGGAGATCGGGTCCTTTCTGTAATTTAGAGCCGTCTGTTTCAGACTTCAAGACCACCGAGCAAGACCGCCAAAACAAAACAAAAATTAGAGATCAAAACAAATAAAAATAACCGTTTATTTAGAACAACAGTCTCTTTGCCAATTTGAGAACTGCTGCAAAGGGGAAGACAAGGGCTGGAAGTTTTAAAGGCACAAACCACAGTTGTCTCAACTCCGGAGATTTTCTTGCTACATAAGGCATATTATGGTGTTGATTTTTGTTTTTGTTTTCTGAGCAAGCAGTAGTGGAGAGAGACTACAGAAATAGAATATGCATCTGGTTAACATTTTAGGATAACATTTACACAATAAGAGGCAGGGAAAACAATTCTGGGAAATGAGCCAAGTGACTCTGAGATCATTCGCCTCTTTAGATTGCCCTCAAGATTCAACTGCTGATCTGCAGAACTGAGGGTCCTGATTAGCAGCCTTGGGCTAAGCAAGAGGAAAGTCTTGCTGTATCCTCGGTTTGTTTTTGTTTGTTGTTGTTTTGCATAACAGTTTGAAATGGAGCTACTTTTTAACCATCGCACATGCAATCACTCTTGTACTTTGAACTGACAGAAGTTGCTAGGTTCCAAGGTCAGAGTCCAGTGAGTAGATTGGTGTATGTGATGTTCATCCCATTCACTTTGGAATGAACTGTGGATTTAAGGGTGGTTCACTTCGAATAGGAATCTTGAATGTCCATTCCTGTGAGCTGAATCCTCCACTAATACTCCCATAGGGAGGCAGAACCATGCCATAAAGGGGATAAGCTGAGCTTTGCATTATCCCAGCAATGTTGATCCTACAGTGTGGGATGAAAAATAATAGAAGATAACAACTTAACCTGTTCTGCCGAAGACTGTGTGATGTTGGAAGTGTGGACACTTTTCAGGATGGAGACACGAGTCCGTGTGAGGATAGACATTGGTCTAGAGATTTTTAGTGATTGGAGGGGGGGCTTGAGAGACTCTGTGGAGGAACCACAGCCCTGCACACCCGACAGCCTGTGTGCATTGTCCTCCATTCACAACCTCCCCCATGCATCTGTGTACTTTGACATTTCTGTTCAACCGTCACTGAGTGTGGCATTCAGCTTCCGGGATGTCCCTGTAGAGTGCTAATGGAAGCGTTTCTCCAAGAACTTATACTATGTCATAAACACTAAGAGATGGAAGTGAAGAGCTCTGGCTCACTCAGGGTCCTGTGACTGGCAAAATGTAGGCACATTGTAGACTCCTCACCCTTATCTTGTGTGGTTTCACATATTGCCCACTTAAGGTAAACCTGCTGGAGACAGACTTATGACACTGAAGTCTGCTTTTACAAAGCATGGACTTCCAACCACCTCATCTTAAATATGGGCATTTTCTGTGAGGGGTGTGACTATAATAAAGTACAAGGAAATGGTAACATTGAGCTTTACATTTTAAAATAGAAAAAGTACACAGCCTTGTCCATCAAAACCAATTTTTATACAGATGATTCTATAGCATGCTCATTATGAAATACAGACCTTTCTATATACATGAAATTTACAGTAAACAGACCATTGATAGAAAAAGAAACTTCAGCCTACTCTATGGCACATCCCTGTCAACTCTGTATGTGAGGGGGAGGCAGGGTCCTCTGGTCTAATCCTGCTTCATAGTAAATTCAAAGTCAGCCTAGGATACCTTAGTCTGTGTTAGAAAACATTTAAACATTTTTTTAAAGATTTATTTATTATGTATACAGTGTTCTGCCTGTATGCCAGAAGAGGGCACCAGATCTCATTACAGATGGTTGTGAGCCACCATGTGGTTGCTGAGAATTGAACTCAGGACCTCTGGAAGAATAGCCAGTGTTCTTAACCGCTGAGCCATCTCTCCAGCCCCATTTAAACATATTTTATGGGCATGATGAATATTTTCTGTGTTTCATTTTATGGTTCTTACAGTGAGCACCATGACAGATCCATGCCATCAACACTTGCTGACTTAAGAGCTACTTGTGTTTAACATCTGTTGACATCTGTTAGTTCCTGTCATGACCTGACGATGCTTTTGTCTAGTTTTCACTGAATTCTTCTGCTATGGGATGTCTTTCTGTTGGCTGTGAATATGTGTTGCTCTGATTGGTTAATAATTAAAGCTGCATTGGCCTATGGCAAGACAGCTTAGAAGCAGGCATGAAATCCAAGCAGATATGTGGAGAGAAGAAAGGAAAGGGAGAAGGGTCATGTGAATTCTTTTTTGTTGTTGTTGTTTTTAATCTTGGTGTGATCAGACATTGGATGGCCTGGGAGTTGAACCTGGGTCCTCTGGAACATCAGTCAGGGCTCTTAACCACTGAGTCCTCTCTCTTTCCCCTTCTTTTTCCTGTCTCTCACAGCACGCAGAAAAACATCCCACAGCTTTCTTCCACTTGTCTCTTTTTGTATCTAATCTGAGGCTTCCAGCACTTTCCATTTCACTCTAGCTTCTTGGCTGATATAGCCTTCTGTGGTTTACATTCCTGTCTCTTCCTATGTTGCTTGGATTCTTATGAAAATGGCATGCAAGGCCTTGGTGGGTTGGGAGAAGGAGCCCCAGTGGGTGAGGGAGACAAGCCATGCAGATGTGGCAGTGGGCAACATGGTACAGTGGAAAGTTACTAATACCATGCAGATGTATGCCCATGTGGAAAGTTTATTATTATTATTATTATTATTATTATTATTATTATTATTATAGATAGATAGATAGACAGATAGGAGAGAGAGAAAGACAAAGAGAAAGAGAGGGAGAGAGAGAGAGGGAAAGCAGAGGTATGCACTACTTCATGGTGAGAGAAGGAGGAAGGAAAAGAAGAAGAAGAAGAAGAAGAAGAAGAAGAAGAAGAAGAAGAAGAAGAAGAAGAAGAAGAAGAAGAAGAAGAAGAAGGGAGGGGTTTCTCCTTAAAGGAGGCTCTTTATATAAAATGATGTCAGGATGCTAGGCAACCCCAAGGGACAATTGAGAATGCTAACACTCTCCCTTTTCTGATTATTATAAAAAGGTGAGTTATGGATGGCAAGTGCAGAAATAAGAGCACTGAATTCTCAAATCTGCTTCCTGCTGACAAGGGGTGAAGTGGGACGGGGAAGTTGTGAGTCCGGAGTCACGCATGGCAGGAGGTGTGAGTGAAGAAGCATTCAATTAGCTGTCATTGTGGAGATCTCAAGCATCTGTTCCTTGAAGGAGCTGAGAAGGCAGCTTGTGAGAAGAGAAATAGATTGTTATCATGGGCTGTCAGGGCTAGCCATGGGAAAAGTGATAACTGCAAGAAAGAATAGAATGGAAAGGTGCCCTGGTTGTACAGAAGAGGCAAGGTTAAATAAATGTGACATGAGAGCAAATATGCCTTTCATTGGGACATCTGGGGAAACCAGTTGCTGGGTAGGTGCCTGCTTGAGCCTGGAGAGGTGGTACCAGCAGTGACTTGAGGGATGATGTGCTCTTTAAGAGTACATGAGCCATCACATCTGCTGTTTCTCTGGAGGTGGAGGTGCATACAGCCTGTAAAGGTGTCAATACGACTTACAAGATATTGAGCCTTCTTATGAGTGAGGATGTGGGTGAAATCAACCTGCCAGTATTCACCCAGTTGGCATTCTCAGAGCTGGTGCAGAGGTTAGCATATCTGGAGGACCCCCTGTGGATTGGCCTTGGCATGAGTCTGGCAGGAGGGGTGGGTCTATGCAGGGACCTGTAAGTGTCTGTAAAACAACTGGAACAGATTTACATCTTGGTGTCATAGCAAAAGCTATGGTTTTGGGTTAAAAGGTATGAACATTTTTTAGCACCTGGCTTCAGCCCAATGGAACGCATCTTTAAATCTATAACCAGAGGAAATTTACTGAATGGAAGTGGTTGGGTGAATTAAGAAGGAGGAGGGAGGCTTTCCTACCCTTTCCAATGCTAACCTGTCTCTAAATGCTGGGACCAGTACAGTCCAGAGAAACCTTGGAGTTGGGGGAGAGAGCTGTTAAAATTGGCAGACATCATCAGATCTGAGAACGATAAGTGAATGAACAGAAGTGAGACAGCTTTCCTGTCTTCATATAAGCAAATCTTAAATCTGTTTCTTTTTATCTAATTCACCTGGAGATGCTGAGAGCAGTATTATCCCTAAGGGAATGAGGCCTGCAATTTTACATAGAGAACTGGGAAGGCAGCTGAAGCAAAGCCTGGTGGTCAAATGGCATCAGAGATCTGAGAGGGATACATTTTACCTGAGTTGGCAATTGAGAGTGACAGAGACTAACTGCTGGCTACCTAGACAGCCACCCCAGGGTCCTCCATGGTCATTGAGGGCCGGGGTCTTAGGGCAACAACATCAGTCTTAGCTGCCAGGCCTAGGCCTGCCAGGTCTCAGAAGATCCAACTGTTGTGGTGTAGGAACTTGTGGGGAGGACCAGCCTACCTTGTCTAGGCAGAAGTGAGGAAATGCGTTCCCAGAGTCCTGTTGTCCATGGTCTGAAGAAGACCTGGCAGCAGTCAGGTTCTCTGTCCATCTCAGTGGCTGGTGCTGCCACTCTGAAGCAAGTTCCGGGTGGAGGTTCTTCTGTGCCCAGCCATCTTCTTTGGAGGAAATGAAAATGCTGCCAGGAGGCAGCATGTCTCTCTATCATGAAAAGCTTTTTAGTTAAACATTTTAAGTGGCATATTCTGCAGATCTCTGAGCTTTTGAGGTCTGTCTGTCCCTTAGGTATGAATGACTATCAACTAGTATTCCCTAAGTCTCCAATATGTTAACATCTTTCATATGGCTGACTTACTGTCCCCTGAGACGGCAAAGAAGACTGACAGGGGAAAGAACTCAGGGTCAAATGGGAACAGGAAAAGGGGGCTTGTGATTTGGGGTGTGGCCCAATTCCTCTGGGAAAAGAGCCCTCTAGTGGGGCCAGAAACTGCATCATAGGATATATATCTTATTTATCAAATATCTTATTTCTCAAACATATGCCATCATTTATTTAAATTCTCTAGAATCCTGGTGTTGAACACTTAGCAAAGACATAAGTGCAAATCTCTGAGTTAGCTTTTGTTGATCTGAACAGATAAATTTCATATCAATCTAAGGTATGTGAGGCTTGTTGTTTCCTTACTCTAGAAGGAGATAAAAGGAACAGAGAGCATGTTAGGACTAAATGTATTTTTTAACCTTAGTAAACCTCAGTAAAAGATGACTGCCAGCCATGTGGCTGTTTCCATCATGATGTATGGCCTTTAATATCTTCTGCTGTCATGAAAGACATCTCTGAGAACTATTTGATGGTTTAAGTGCCTAAGCTTTGTTCCTAGCCACCAGTGAGCTCTGCTTATATCTAATGAGCGTGCACTGTACCTTATTTTTGTTGAGTCTACATTATAATGTAAGACACAGGAGAATGGCACTCAATGCTGGTCAGACTAAGAGGTATTTATTTTCTGGCTGTGAAGAGCACACTCATGTGGTGATACTGTGTTCCCCCAAAATATTGTGCATGGTAATAAACTTATCTGGGGTCAGAGAACAGAACAGCCATAATATTAAACATACAGGTTAGGTAGTGGTAGTGTATGCCTTTAATCCTAGCATTCCAGAGGCAGAGATCCGTTTGGATCTCTGTGAGTTCAAAGTCACACTGGAAACAGCCAGGCATGGTAACAAGAGCCTTTAATCCCAGGAAGTGATGGCAGGAAGCAGAGAGGTACTTAAGGTGTGAGGACCAGGAACTAGAGCTGGTTAAGCTTTTAGGCTTTTAGCAGCAGTTCAGCTGAGATCCATTCGGATAAGGACTCAGAGGCTTCTAGTCTGAGGAAACAGGATCAGCTGAGAAGTTGGCGAGGTGAGGTAGCTGTGGCCTGTTCTGTCTCTCTGATCTTTCAGCATTCACCCGAATATCTGGATGTTTTATTAATAAGACCTTTTAAGGTTTGTGTTACATCTGGCGCCCAATGTTCATGGTACGAATTCTCAAAAAAGCTACTTGCCTGTGACCTTGAGGGCCCCAGCTCAGGCCCAAGCTATACTTGGCCGGTTGGGATTGGGCATGCTCGTAGGATTTATTGAAGGAGTCAGAGGCAGGACAATCCCAAGTTTGCAGCCAGCCTAGGAGGCTTGTTGAGGAAAAGCTTTGGCCAGGGCCGAGCCACAAATGGTGGTGGGACCATAGCGGCAGAGGCTGCTGCTCAGAGTTGCTGGCTCCTTCTCATCGTGTTGGTGACTGCAGTGATGCTGTTACCTGGGATGAAGGGTTTGCTGCTGCTTGTTCAGAGAAGAATTGCCAGGACCATTGTGTTACAAGAAAGCATCGGCAAAGGTCAGTTTGGAAAAGTTTGGCAAGGCAAATGGTGGGGAGAAATTCCTGTGAAGATATTCTCTTCTAGGGAAGAACATTCATGGTTCCAAAAGACAGACATTTATCAGACTGTGATTGCTCCAAACTACAGAGGAGGCACAAAAAAAAAATTCTGCAGGGAGCCATGAAAACACCTAACAGCAACTTTGAAATCTTCAAAAAGATGATGGACCCCACAAAGATGATTCCACATGGACTACGGTAAAGACATTAAGTTGATTAACACCAAGGAAAGAGCAGCTTTGGACCACAAATTGCTCAGGACAATTTTGAGATGGCTAGCTTAGACAATCCTGATTCACAGACTACTCGAGCAAGGACTTGTGACAAGACCTGCACTTTCCCATTATGCAGAGACTGAACAAATGAGGAATTGACAATTAACCCAAAAATTTTCTTTTTAGGATTTCCTAAAAATGTCTTTGCCCCTAGAAAGCAGGAAGTAATATTAAGAAAATGATGCTGACGTCAAGCTAGCTGTTGGAACAGGAATTGTTGGCATCTCTTTCTCAGCACTTAAAAGAATTGGCCTTTTACAGAGTTGAAAGGCACCATTTTTCAGAAAATACTTAAATTTTTCTAAATTTAAATTTAAGAAAGCAGAAAATTTTGTTTATAAAATTTTATAATATTATCAAATTTAAACCTGGCATTCCCAGACATATTAGAGCTTGTAAAATGTTTTGCTGTGCAGTCTAATCCTGGGTAGTCATTGTGACCAGCCCTATAGGAAGCATTATGTCTGTGGCTGCACTCCCACTGGGCTACACCTGGCCTGGTTCCTTGCCCTAATTCATGTTTTGTTTATCAGACACCTTTTGTATCTCCTGTTGTTCCATGTGAATCTTGTCTGAGAGTCTCCCAAGGATACAAAAGATGAGAGAGAGAGAGAGAGAGAGAGAGAGAGAGAGAGAGAGAGAGAGAGAGAGAAGTTACTGGAGAGGAACCACACATATGTGACCTGTGTAGAAAGATATTTACTCAGATCTGTCCTTTCTGAGCACAAGATAACTCATACTGGAGAGAAAGTCTACAAGTGTGCACAGTGTGACAATGTTATTTCCTATTCTTCAGATCTTAAAATACATCTAATAATTCACTCTGAAGACAATCCCTACAAGTGTGGGAAATGTGGCAGAGCCTTCACTAAGCTGTACACCCTTACTCAGCACAAGATCGTTCATACTGGAGAGAAACCATTCAAGTGTGAAGAGTGTGGCAAGAGATTTTCCTGCTCTTCATATGTTAAGATACATAAAACAATTCATTCTGAAGAGGATGCCTACAAGTGTGGGGAATGTGGGAAAGCCTTTGTTAATCTGTGGTGGTATTGGTTCCCCAAAATATTGTGCACCCTAATAAACTTATCTGGGGTCAGAGACAGAACAGCCACAATATTAAACATAGAGGATAGGCAGTGGTAGCACATGCCTTTAATCCTAGCACTTGGGAGGCAGAGCTAGGCAGAAATCCATGTGTTCAAGGATACAGCCAAGCTTGGTGACTCACGCCTTTAATCCCAGAAAGGAGCCTTTAATCCCAGGGAGTGAAGGTAGAAAGCAGAAAGGTATATAAGGTGTGAGGACCAGGAACTAGAAGCATTTGGCCTGGTTAAGCTTTCAGGCTTTTGAGCAGCAGTTCAGCTGAGACCCATTCTGGATGAGGACTCAGAGGCCTCCAGTCTGAGAAAACAAGACCAGCTGAGGATCCAGCGAGGTGAAGTAGTTGTGGCTTGTTCTGGTCCTCTGATCTTCCAGTTCATCCCAATACCTGGCTCAGGTTTGATTTTATTAAGAACTTTTAAGGTTCATGCTACACAGCCACATGCTTAGGTTTCAGCACCCACTCCTAGAATTCTTGTTCCCAGGTCCCATACACCTGTCCCAACTTCTAGTTCCCCTGCGTGTTGAAGTGTTGTAGGCTGACATCAAATATCTGGCCTTCCAGTCTCCAGGGAGCATGTTTCTGCCTGCTGGATACACTCCACCTTTTGAGTCTAAGGAGTTCATAAACCCATCCCTCTTAGACTGACTTACCCAATTGCAACAGACACAGTCATTACTGGCATTATCTCAAAGATTACCGGAGCTTTTACACAGGCTACTAATAATAATCATTATCTTATTCTTTCAAAGCAAGGAGTTCCTTCTTTCCTGCATTGTTTTAGACTGTGGTGCTGACATTGGATATTCAGAGTGCGATAAGTAGATCTTCAATGCACCACAAAGGCCCATGTGATGGGGTTAGCAACGCACCTTGATCAGGTTTGGTATGGATATGTGAGTCAATGTTTTCTACCTGCTTGGAGTCTCTGCAGACCTAGTTACCAATTTTCTCAGAACACAGAGGGAGATTTTCTTATGATTGGAAATGATCTTAATGGATATACATTTATTTTACAAGAGAATGATTTTTCAGAGCTACAGTCTGTGGGGAAAGCTTCTCAAGGGACCAGATTAAGCAAATATAGCAAAGACTAACACTCTTAGGTGGCATTGCTCATTTCTTTCCTTTTTAAAAAATTTTAAACCCTATTGTCTAAATGTTGAAAATGGAAAAAAATGATTACACACCAATATTAACAAGATCTGAATATTACAGAGCTCACAAACTTCTGTACAGTTAGAACTGACATTCAAAACAAGAAGCTGAGATGTTCACATTCAATTTAACACTGCCTCTATTGAATATGTAATATGCACTTTTACACCACCAGATACAAAACCCATGGCATAGCTGGAACCTGAAAATCAGTTATGTCCTCATTCACGACTCTTGGAGGGGCGGTCCTTAATTTTAGGAAAATTAGCACGTCATGGGCCTTGGGAATTTCTAGACGTTGACAAGATGGACAGGACCCTCCCTGCTGAAGGTTATATAAACAGAAAGGACTGAAGGGGAGGAGGCTACCTCACTAGAGGAGCTTCCTATGTGTCATACACTGAGCTGTAGGCATGCAGCCATCCTGAGTTCTTACCTGGGTTCAGTCAGATATTTAGTGCTGCTCCTCTGGCTTCTGCTTGAGTTGTAAGTCTTTCTCACTGGATTTTCTATGTGGACTGCCAGCCCCCAAATAATGACACAGAGACTTATCATTAATTATGAGAGCCTGGCATTTAGCTTAGGCTTGTTTCCAACTAGCTCTTATACCTTAAGTTAACCTGCTCCTATTAATCTACTTTCTGACACACAGCTTTTTACCTCCCCTCCATTCTATATGTCTAATTCCCTCTGTGTCTTGCTGGAATCTCCTGGTGCCTAGATTCATCCTCTCTCTGCTCAGAAGTTTTGCCTGTTCTTTCCAGCTCAGCTATTAGTCATTCAGCTCTTTATCAAACCATCAGGTGTCATGTGCAGGCAAGGTATAACAGTGATACATCTTTACACAGTTTGCTCACATATCCCACAACACACGATTCATCCATGCTCCTGTTCTAATCCCTCATCCAAACTCTGGTCTACAATCTCAATAATAAACTCACTGCTTCATGAAGATGGGGATGTAGGTGGAATCATTGCTGTGTCTGTCATTAGAGGCTTATTTGAGGTGAGTAGACGTTCATTTTCTTCCACACTGGAAAACCACCGAGTGTCTTTTCAATTGCTGTGAGACAACACATATAGAAGTTTAACTTGCTGCTCATTGTTAAAGAGCTGAGAAGTCCTCTTCAGGGAGCACAGGAGCAGGCAGGCATGGTCCTGGAGCAGTAGCAAAGAGCTTACCTCTTGATCCACAAGTAGGAGTCAAAGAAAGCTAACTGGGAATGGGAAGGGATTCTGGAACCTCAAGGCTAGCCCCAGTAACACACTTCATTCACAAAGGCCACACCTTGTCATCCTTCCCAAGCATTTCCCATCAGCTGGGGCCCAAGCATTCAAAATTGTGTAGGACTATAGGTGCAATTTGTAGTGTGAAAGGGCCAGCCAACAAAACACACCCTGACCCCGAGACCAGAGACAATTCACTGCCCTGAAACCAGAGCCAAAGAAACACACTCTGCTCCTGATTAATGCAGCACAGAAACCAACCAATCCCTGAGCAGGAAAACTAAACAATCCCTGAGCAGGAAAACCAACCAATTCCTGAGCTTGAAGTCCAGCCAATCTCTGAATTTGCTCAAGCTCAGGGATTGAAATCCCATCAGTTTCCACTCTGAAAATCTTCATCCTGGAAAAACAGTATAAGCCTTGTACCTGTTCAGTTGAGAGGTGCCTTTTTCCACCCAGGGAGAGGCAGCCACCCTCTGGGATTTTTCCCTCCCAATAAATAAATCACTTGAACGAGTTTTGGGTGAGTCTTTTTTTTTTCTTTTCTTTTCTTTTTTTTTTTTTTTTTTTTTTTGCCAGAATGGAGAGGAGCTGAGAATTAACTTTTGCCTGAGCCAGAGTGGAGCAGAACTGTAACACTTTCACTGGGGAAACCCTTCCCTGCCAGAGGAGATTGTTACATTGGGGAAACCTTTCCCTGGAGCAGGTCTGTAAGCTGCTACCCTTACAATGACTTTGTGGTATTCCTTGGCTCCCAACTGCCAGGATCCATTTCCATTCAAGCTGCAATGCTTATACCATTCTCATTCTAAGAACACAGTGAGTTCCAAGTTATAGACAATGTGAGATCTGCTGTAATTGTTAGAGAGATTCACTCCAATACTGGCAATCCTGGCACTTTGGACCAACATCAAATGTGCTCTGAGCAAAGATCACATACATGGGAGTCTCTATCTTATGGAAGTAAAATTTCATTTGAAAGGTGAAGACCCATTCTTTATCAATAAAAAAATCAGGAATCAGGTATCGGGATAAGAATCTGAAAGATCAGAGAAGATGAAGAAGCCACCAGTCACTTCCTACAAGCTCTGTCCCTCCCTCCAAATGGCCCTGAGACCTTCTCTTGGCTCTGCCTTACTACTTCCTATATCCTGTCTGTTCACAGTCCTCAAACTTCTATGGTTAATTTTGGTCATCTAGAGGCTAGCTCTGCCCTTTGACTCCAAGCAAAATTTACTTATCAGAGCACAATCAAAATATCACACAACAGCCCATTGTAGGGGCTTCGTGCTCACAGGTACACTTCTAGGAAAGTTTCTCCAGGGTCAGCACCCAAAGAAGAAAACTGTGTGATGGGGCTTGGCACTACTCCAAGATAGAAGCAGAACTTTACAGCGCTGCCCACATTATACTGCTTCTGTATGCACTAAGGTACAACCTGTAGGCCAGCACAGAGACTTGCAATGTGAAACAAGAAATGTGTCACCAGGCAATTGGTGGGATGTTCAGTGTTCTGATCAACAGTCCCTGTGTGGTCACCATTCATGGAACATGCAGGTGATAGCTAAGTGGAATTGGAACTGCACTATATACTCATGGCAGAAATATAGGGAACTCTAGACTGGGCCTATCTGTGCTTCAGTCCTGAGTGAATCACCCAGGACCAGTGACCCTTCACTAGGGAGGTAAGCATGAGCTCCTAGCACACCGGTGGTGAATATGGACATGAGTTTGTGAAAAACTGCCCCTGCCAGCAGGGCTTCAACGGGTTCTCGACCACCCTAAGGAGGGAATGTAGGGACAGGAGACACAAAGGAAATACATCAAGTCAAGATTCTGATCAAGGTGCAACTTTATTTTTCTCCAGAAGGGTTTATATAGTTCCTGCAGGGTGCGGGGGAGCAAGAAGCTGTTATCTGCATAGGGTGGAGCAAGCTAACAGGATGTTTGTACAGGATGTTTACAGGGTGAAAGGGTCAAGGGCTCTGACTCAATGTCATGTTGCTAGGCAACCTGACTGTAAGATGATCTAGTTCCCTGTCTTATGGGGGTCTGTATTTTTCTACTAACTAGAGAGTCTATCCTTGTCCCTGACATCTCCCCCTTCTTAGTAATAAATCTAAGGGCCAACATAAACCAGGTTCAAATGGTCTAAAAGGAGGGCTCTGAAAGAGGCTTTGCATGGAGGATTACAGAGGCCCTATCCCTCTAAAGGTTGTGAAAAGGTCCAAGAGGGAATGTCTCTCCAGACTCAAGCACCACAGGCGTCCCCATTGTGCAGGAATCAATGGACCATGCAGTTTTTTGAGGGAGTGGAAATGGGTAAGCACAAGGCTGCTACTGTACAACCACTATGCAACAGGGCATATAATCCAGGCTCTTGGGATTTTGGGGTACCATGGTCCCCAGCCTGTGCAGTCCCAGCTGCACTCCAATGTTGCTGGAGGGCTTCTCTCCAGGTTCCCCAAGCCCCGCAGTCCCACAATCCACTTATAAAATAATCACTCAGACGCTTATATCACTTATAAACTGTATGGCCGTGGCAGGCTTCCTGCTAACTGTTCTTTTATCTTAAATTAACCCATTTTTATAAATCTATACCTTGCCACGTGGCTGGTGGCTTACCGGCGTCTTTACAGGTTGCCTCTCCTGGCGGTGGCTGCAGTGTCTCTCCTCCTTCTTTCTGTTTCCCCAATTTTCCTCTCTCTTTGTCCTGTCTATACTTCCTGCCTGGTCACTGGCCATCAGTGTTTTATTTATATAGAGTGATATCCACAGCACTTCCCCTTTCTTCTTTTTTTTAAAAAAGGAAGGTTTTAACTTTAACATGGTAAAATTACATATAACAAAACAATTATCGAGCAAGAATTATAGTTACAATATTAAAGAAGATGTCTTATCTATCTTATATTTGTGAGTTTAAGGTTTTATAGCTAACTTATCTTTTATCATAACTGAGGAAATTACGACTATCTAGTCTTCAACCACATCAAAGACCTGAGAAGGAACATAATGGTACCTGAGAAATGGTAGATGGATGCAAGCAACTTTTGGGAATCTTGCAAGAGTAGACCAAGACAGCTGGCAGCCTGGACAATCACCAAATGTTTCTCAGCATTGTTGGTGCATTCAAATTGGCTACAGGCCTAGAGTATCTGACAGACCATTTTCAGAAGCAGGATTTCTGAAAGACCATCTTACCCTGTCTTGGCAGAGTACAGTGGTCGCTTTCCATGTGTCCCGCTTGTCCAGAAAGGACAGCATTGCATTCATACTGTTAGCCGTCAAGGCAAGGGCAGTTCTTTGCCCAGTAGGCCATTTTGTGCCAAAAAGACAAACTTCCAAATGGAAATGTCTTAGAAGCCCAACATTCTCCGGGATCAATTGGTGCAGCCAGGAGCAATTGTGTCTCACGTCAACAGAATTCTAAGTTATTTAAATGCCATATCTCTAGGTCTATGAAGTGTTTGAAGATTACCTATCTATCTGAAATGTATCTATGTATACCTAGAAGACTTAACTAACATGGCTACAAATATGATTATCATAGATGACTAATTATTAATCTATTTTTAATTATCCATTACAATTTTAAATGAGTTACATAAACACAACACCTCAAACAAGAATAGAAATATACATATATACAGTATAACAAAATTAACCCCAAGCCTGCATCAATAAACCAAAATTTATACCAATGTAAAACATTTTAAACATAAACTAAAATCTATACCAATGTAAAACATTTTAAACAAGTTGTTCTTTAAAAGTAGGTTCATTAATCTACCCTTTTATCTTATCATCTCCATATCCTATATATCCATATCACTCCAATCATGCCTTGAGTGAGCCTTTTTCCCCACACAGGTGCAGCCTCCCCCGAGTGAAGGGGTCTGTGTAGGGCATCTCTAGTCAGGGGAAATTTCAACCCTGGAGTCCTGCATATCAAAGCAGTGATAATGAACCTGGATCTGCCTGGCCCGTAGGTCTGTTATTTGGCTTCGGATAAACCGAGAGAGCCAGGAAAGTGCCCATGGCCCAAAGGCAAGGACCAGGAGCAGGCCTACAAAGGTCCTAGGAGGGAGGAAAGAAGGGTCGTTAGCCAAGGAGAGTTGGAAAACCAATTCTAGAACCACCCAAGCTCTTGTTCTCCTTTTCTTTTTCTCTTTTTCTAGTCCTTTTCTAACCTTTACCATACTGTCCCTGACTACCCTGGTATGGTCTGTAAGGAAGCAACATTCCTCGTTGAGCACAGTACAAAGGCCACCCTGTTGTAAAAAGAGGAGATCCAGGCCTCTCCTGTTCTGTAAAACTAGCTCAGCTAGGGAAGAAAGGGATGACTTGAGGGCAGAAATTCCTGGAGCCGGCTCAGTGGAATTTGTACAGGGATGTGATGTTGGAGAATTACAGCAACCCTGTGTTCCTTGGTGAGGCTCTCATCCATAGTGAATTCTTATTTCACCATCAACATGTAGCTTCCTCACTTTGTACGGTATCTCATGGGAGCATTTCAACAGCCATTTTTATATCCTTTGTTTTCAGAAAAATTAAGGAGAACACATAAACTATCTGTTCCTTCTTTTTTCTACAAGCAGGTCTTGCTGTGTCTAAGCCACACCTGGTGACACTTCTGGAACAAAGACAAGAGCCTTCAGATTTGAAGAGACAAGCAGCAGCAAACGTGCAGCCAGGTGTGTAGGAATGAGGGGTTCTGGGGCAGAGTTGAGGGCCAAATATCCAACAGAAAGGCAGGCTTTTCCATGTGCCTTGAAACATGACACTATGGGAATCATTCTTTAGGTCTCTTTATGTTTTTGTTGTCAAAGCTCATCTCTCAGACTTTTTAATAGTTTCAGTTTCTTACTTTGTATTTCCCCAACAGTGAGCTGTGCTTTTATTTACAGTGTCTTCTAAGGTTTTTCTTTTTGTTTATTCTCCATTGTAGTGTAAGACCCAGTGAAAGAGAACTCAGTGCTGGTCAGACTGAGAGTCATTTATTTGCAGAGGTTGTGAGCGGACTCATGCCAGAAAGATCTCTACACCAAAGTGAGCATGATTAGCTTTATAAAACCAAACCCACAATTCCATCTCAGAGAGGCAGGAGGGGCAGAACAGTTTTAGTTCTGGTGATTAAAACAATTTGGGGGTGGGGAGCAGTTGGATAAAACTCATACAAACCAGAGTCAGTTTGGACAGTTCATTCCCCACTGATCTTATGGAAGAGTCAAGGCATTAATGTATTGTAGCAGGGGTTGTGTTGGGCCATTCGAGGCTGTTTGGTGTGTTTAACTGTTTTACCTCCAGTTGGTTCAGCAGGGCCCAACAATTAGACCTAGGAAGTTTAGGACAGGATGAGCTACAGGGGCTTGACACTGTTGACTCAGGGATGCCGACCAAACAGTTCTGGGGACAGTGATTGTGTGCCTCTCCTCCATGGCAGTCAGTAGATTTAGGCCTTTCAGTGTGATGTAAGGCTCCATGGTTTTTGGGGTTTTGTTTTGTTTTACTTTTTTCAAGTTAACATATTTATCATATATTAGGTCTGTTATTTGGATATATTCCAATTCACAACTGGTTAGAGAAATTATGGACTTTTTTGTATGAACCTGATATTCCCAGATACATCAGAGCCAGTACAATGTTTTGTTTCAGATCCAGTCAGGATAGCCACTGTGGCTAGCCCTATAGGAAGCATATGGCTAACATTACCATGAGTCCAATGGTAGGAAGAGATCTTGTGGTCCCTTCTTCTCAAGGTCTTCTTTTGATTCTCAAACTTCCTCCAAGTGTATATTTCACTGGCTTCGGGAACACGGATGAGAAGTGTAGGTGGAGTTTTTTTATTGGGACCCCAATGGGCTCTGTCCCACCAGCCACTCGCAAATAACCACACAGAGACTTAATATTAATTATAAATGCTCAGCCAATACCTCAGGATTATTACTAACTAGCTCTTACATCTTAAATTAACCCATATTCCTTATTTACTCTCTGCCACGTGGCAGTACATTTTCTCCTATGGCGTGTGTCTCTCTCTCTTCTCTGCATCCTGGTGACTCCTCCGGCTCTGTCATTCCTCTTCCCAGCATTCTCTGTCACCAAATTCTGCCTAACCATCGACCAATCAGCTTTTGATTAACAATGTGAGTGATATAGCTTCACATATTCCACAATGTCTCCCCCTTTTTCTATAATTAAAAAGTAAGGTTTTAATTTCAACATAGTAAAACTATATATATATCAAAAGCAGTTGTCCAGTAAGAATTACACTTACAATATCCAGTTCACTTGTATTTGATAAATTTAGAGAAAATATTTTTATTATCTTATCTTTGTGAGTCCAAAAAGTTTTATATCTAATTTATTTTTTATTATAACTAAGAAAAACTTTGTCTAAATATTTAGTCTTTAACTACATCAAAGACTCCAGAAGGATGAAATGTTAACTAATGACTGGAACATCTGGCTGCCTGGACAGTCACACAAAGTTCTTCTGTAATATTGGGCCATCCATCTTTGGCCTACAGGCCTAGAATATCTAACAGACTTTTTTGAGAAGCAAGAAATTTTAAAGGACTGTTCTATCTTGTCTTGGCAAAGTTTAGAAGTCACTGCTGGTCCAGTTTGGGCAGTATACTGTCAGCAATTGAGTCAAAGGTAGTTTCTTTGTCAATGGCTAGCTTTTGCCATGAAGAAAATAAACTCCATACAGAGTTTCTTCAATGCCCATCATCTTTGAAATAAATTGGTGCTGCCAGGAGCAGATATGTTTTGCTATCAAGAAAAGCCTACGTTATTAAAACATTTTAAAAGCCATATTCTATAGGTCTTAGAAGTGTTTGAAGACCATCTCTCTATCTAAATATATCTGTTTATGACTTTGAAAACATACCTAGCATGACTATAAATTTGACATTTTTAGATGACTACTATCTTGTATTTTTAATTATACAATAGATTTTTAAATGAGCTTCATAAACACAATACCCCAAACAAGAGTAGAAACATACATACAGTATAAGAAAATTAACTTCAAATTTTTATCAATCAACTAAAACCCATACCAGTGTAAAATATTTTGTGGCTAAGGTTTCTTTTTTTTGAACTACACCCTGTTTTCTGTGGGTGCTGATATCTTTAGGGAAACCTTTAGAAAAGTCAGGATGATTGTTAGGTTTGTCTGGAGTAGTTTGTGAGGTTGGATCATATCAGCCAGCAGCCTTGAAACTGTTTTGGGTGTAGAATTTTAAGGAAATTGCAACAGAGGTGCACCGAGATATTGAATCATCTGGGCCATCCATTTTTATTGGTGTCTGGTCTCCTTGTTCTGGAAATACATAAACTTTTAAAGGTAACATGCATATCTATACTAATACAAGTATAGACTGTGTGTTGTACACAAGTTAGCCAAAGATGATTTTCTGTTTTAAGTTTGAGCATGTAAAATATACGTCATGTGGTTTGTAGTTTTCCCAGGTTTATTTCTTTATGTTTGTAGCCAGGATTTTCAGGGCATCTTCCATGATCCAACCTGATCCATATCAACCTGGAATGAATCCAGAGCCTCTCATTTTCAGTGGAAATAAAAGCATCACCTCTCTCCCAAAGTAACATATTTTTGGCTTCTTTTTTAGTCCAGACATTTTAAGAATATACAGGTTGGTTTAATCCATCAGTTTTCATAATCCAATGTGTCTTAGCAGCTGTCGATCCTTTATTAGCAATCAGAAAAATTCAAGGACAACACAATAACATACGGAATCCAGACATTGTGTATTTTCCATCTTTATGTGTCTTTTTTATTATTTTATTATTTTAAAAGTTTGTATATATTTTTATGACTGACTGTACCCTTTTTCTCTTCTTTCCCAAGCCTTTGTACATTTTTAAACATAATGGATCCCATTTAGAGATTTTTTTTTCTCTCGTCTGGATCTGTCTTTCCTGAGCATCTGTAATCCTTTCTGTCTGCATGAGCAAAACCTCAAACCTGTCATGCCATGAGCTGTTGGACCATGCAGTGCACTGGCAGAGCTCATGCTGGCTGCTCAGATCTGTAGGCAGCTGCCAGGAGTCACATCTCCATACTGCAGCCCACATGAGAGACATGAAACTAGGAAGTCGTGTTTGGCTCCATTTTTGTGTATTTAGAACATTTATAAAGCTTGTACAGGTCTTATGTGTATGTAGGTACACCAGGTTGGAACACTATTTGTAGGTGGAGTTTTCCTGTCACAGCAGCTACTCCAAAATAACCAAAATGTGACTTAATGATAATTATAAATGGTTGGACATTAGTTTAGGTCATTTTTAGCTAGCTCTTACATTTTAAATAAATCCATATTTCTTATCTACCATCTGCCATGTAGAGATATCTTCTTTCCACACAGTCTGTTCATCTTGTTTCTCTCTGCATCTGCTGGCACTCCTCTCACTCTGCCAACATTTTCTCTGACCAGAAAGTCCTGTCTTGTCATCAGCCAATCAGTTTTCTATTAACCACGAGAGTAATACATATTCATATTGTACAAAAAGATTGTCTCATAGCAGAGGAGCTAGTCCCAGGTGTCTCTGAAAGGTAACTCGGAATGACTATTCTGGGTGAACTTTCACATCCTTAGGTGTATTGCTTTCTTTACCTGATGTGTGGGTCCACACGTGGCACAAGCACCTTAGTTTAAATGAGTGCCATAGTTCACCCTGCTGTGCTGACTGTCCCTGTGGCAGAGCCTCTGTCATATATTATCTACCACTTTGCTGAGGACTCCTTACACAATCAGACATTGACATCTCAGCTCCGGGATTAGCTTTGTTAAGAGGAGGAAATTCAACGCCAGGGGTCAGCACATGGCCATTTGAACTGGCATGTAGTTCCCATACCAGTTGTGTGGCAGGCATAGGTATCAGGTTCCCTTCGGTAGCCTCACTTAGTTCAGGAGACATTGAATGCCAAGAAAATACAATGAGTGTCTCCATTGCTTGACACATTTAGAATGTGGTGCAGAATCTAAGATCCTCCTCAGCATGAAAAAATCCACACCCTTTCCTGGGGGACATGAGGAGTGGTTCATCTTCCCTCCAGCAAAGAACAGGATTTAGTTAGTCCTGGCTAA